>NC_134575.1:53646483-53979817 GCF_050947875.1 Dermacentor variabilis
GACGCGTCGGTTTTAGGTGGATTCCGCGGTGAAAGGCGCGTAGGCGGTGCGACAACGACGGACGGGAGATGGACACACTCGCACGCGGCGGTGCATTAATACCTCGCAGTCACAACTGTGAGAGAGTGAACTACGCACCACGCTTGTCTAATCAGACTTGGTGTTGACCCTGCAACGATCAACGTGTCATGGTATACGTGCTGCTCTGTTTGCTGCCCGAAATTCGTGATTCGAGCGCGGCCGACCTTACGCGACGTATATATATATATATATATATATATATATATATATATATATATATATATATATTTATAAAAGCGAAAGTTGTTGGTTCGGTCCCCACCTGCGGCATCCACTTTCCTTTGCATTAATTTGCTGCTCTTTCTTTCCTCTTTCCTCCCTTCCTTCCTATCTTCCATTTCTGTGTTGCTGTCACCTCCCTTCAGAAGAGTAGGCAGGCGTTGTGCCCCTTCCGGTGGCAGTTGCCAGCCTGCTCCTCGCCTTCCCTTTCCTGTTAACTGTATATATGTGTATATGTGTTCAAAACAAATAATAATAATAATAATAATTTCATTTATTAAGCACGAGTAATTTCCCCTATGTTGTCCTTGGTGTCAGTGTTTGTTGACTTGTTATGACATAACCAATATATATATATATATATATATATATATATATATATATATAGTTGCCTTTGTTTATACTGTAGAGTAACGCTACAGCTGTGAATAACCGAACAAGCCGATTACTGATAAATATTTACTATACTAAATAAGTAATTACCTGCGGTTGAACAAGAAATGTCTCTGAAGCCAACGTTTGGACGAAGAGACTTGTGCTTCCGTCAAGGCAGAAACTGCGAGAACAAGTTCCCGTGTCGAAACGTTGGACTCAGCTACTACGTTCCTTTGTTCACGTACAGGTGATTACTTCATGCCTATATCCACATCTTTGTGTTGTTGAACCCGTCTTCTGCTTTGTATTTACACTGATTAAACTTTAACTGGGATACATTTTTTATTGTTATTTCTTTCTTGATTCTGCCTCACCATGGCCATAAGCAGACGCAAACAAGCTGTTCCGAGAGAGAAAGAGAGAGAGAGAATAAACTTTATTCAAAAGAGCGCACGAGCGTATACGATGCTCTTCCGCTCTGCAGTGGGTGGCCCCCTTACTCCAGGAGTCCAGCGACCTCAGCTGCTCTTCCTACTCCGTTGGCCAGGTTGAGCGGGTCCGTCGAGTCGGGGCTGGACAGCTCTGCCTCCCATTAGTTTCCTAGATGCAGAACTGCGTGTAGACATTTCAGGGTTAAAGGCGGTCGCGCCATTCCAGTCATCCAGGCCTCGCGCTCGCTTCCCGTTTTTCGCCAACAGTTGGGCAACTCTGGTCACAACGCGCACGCACACCTCCTCCTCCTCCTCCTCCTCCTCCTCCTCCTCCTCCTCCTCCTATCCGTCTCCTACGACGTCGATCTCGTACTGTACGGCTTGACATATCCTCAGAGATCCGTACTCGCGCAGAAGCCCGCCTCCACAGCATGCGGCTCCACAGGCTGCCGCCCACGCGTCTCCGGTTAAAGCCGCTGTTCATCCAGTGAGGCAACCCTGTGTACACGACGGTGTGACATTGAAGGGAGGCCGGCTGGCCACATGCACTAGAGCGCACGCTCCACAAACGCAGACGTGCAGAGATCTTTAAATTGCTCCCCCCCTCCCCCCTTTACTCCCGAACTCGGACGCGCGGCGACCTATAACGGTTTGACGCGTATGTGCTCGCGTATACTCTGTCTGCCGAGTAATTAATGAGCCCTGGCCGCTCTCACGTCGAGCGGTTGGGTGACGGCCAGGCTACAACCGTGATCATTATTTATTATATCTTCACCGGTTTCTAAAGAGCGCATTCCCTGCGAGTTCTTTTCTTTTATTTATTCTTTCTTTGTGTAGGCTCTTTCATGTTTGGAGGTTCCGCCTTTCTGCCTAGTTAGCGGCTTTAACCTCTTCGACTTTGGAAGCTACATTTCTTCGAGCTATAAAACCGGCTGTACTGGAAAAACCGGTCGCGCGGCGATTGAGGTGAACGCTGATTGGACGGCACGACATACGTTTTCATCTTGGCTTCCATTACAATCTGGACAGTTCCTTTTTTTTTTCCTGCTGTCTACAAAACACTATTCATATTTCAAAGAAGGGAGACAGCTAATGATCCGCATCCGCACTGCTACGTTCAGTGCGCAGTGCAATAACTTAACGTCTTTTTTTTCCTTTTTGTTCTTTTATAAATTATGGGGAACACAACGAAATCATTCTGTATATTCTGCCGGATATGGATGCAAAGCGTGATGAATACATGTATTGCACTGCGTAGGAAACTGTATACATATTCATCCCATCTTATGGAACTAAAGATCTGCCTGCTAAGCGCACTAGAAGCCGTACAGACTCGCCCCACGTGTGATTAATTCGCTCGTTGTGTTCGTACGATGTCAGGACTCCCTCATTAGGACCTAGTTGGGTTAGGACGCCATTTTGTATCGCCGCCGTATAGCGAGCTTCTCGATATTTCTCAAGCTCTAGGCCAGTTCACTTCGCCATGCGCCCGAATTCGACCTTGAAGCGCACCTCCATGGAAAGGGCATCAGCTAAACGTTGTCGATATCTAAAAATTTCTCGGACCTTTCATCTGACTTTATTTTTTTTTTTTTTGGTCTGGATACCGCGCGTGTTTCCTTTCACGATATGCGGAAATTTAAAAAAAAAATCGCCTGTGGGAGATATCGCGCAATTGTAGTCCTCGAGCTGGATTTAGACGAAGAGGCAGACATTACTTGCGCAACAAATTGACGAGCGCAATCAAACGATTAACTAAGTTCCGCTTAATAACTTTCTTATTAGTTGCTTCCGGTACACATTGCAATTTACGCATTGTGTCCCGATGAGTTAATTCGCGAGGCGTATCCGTCTGGAACGAACTCTCAGGATGACGTCAGTTTCTCGGTATTCATTCGTTCATTCAGCCATTAAATTGTATTTCCCGAAAGAAGTCAGAGTCGATGTGGTCGGGGTCCTCAGTAATCAGTCCCAAAACGATCAACGAAATACGTTGTAGGTCCAGCCACTGTTGTGCTTCATTGCGTAGAACGGCGTTTCGCTGAAAAACAAACTGGAACAACAGGGAGTTTTTTTTTTACCGCAAGTCTGACTGTGCATATCTGGAAACCGACGCCATACACGAAATTTGTTCCAATTGTACGTGCCTTGCCAACTCCACTGCTACAATAAGCAAATCGCAATATATACCTTAAGGCAATTACTTAGAAGTAAGTTTTCGTTAATACGTCAATCATTGGTTTAGATTTAATGTGCAAGTCATGTCCGCTTCTTGAAGTGGTTCAGTTCAAGGATTAGAATTTCGCTGTGTGCCCAAACCCCTTTCTGATTATGAGGCACGCCGTAGTGGAGGACTTCCGGAAATTTCGACCACCCGGGGTTCTTTAACGTGCACCTAAATCTAAGCACCACGGGCGTTCTCGCATTTCGCCTCCATCAAAATGCGGCCGCCGCGGCCGGGATTCGATCCCGCGACCTCGTGCTCAGCAGCCTAACACCATGGCCACTGAGCAACCACGGCGGGTGCTTACGATCCCGTTAAGACGCTCAACGGCACGTCGGCATCGGTGGAGGTGGCGCATATTACAATAATATGCGTCGAATGTAGCGCATACTCTAGAAGTACTAAGTTCGGGTGTGGCGAAGCCTTTCATGAAGATCTGGTATCGCGAAGGAAATGCATCGGGTGTAATGAAGATGGTTGCAGACTATATATAGGGTAATTTTCGGGCAGTGGCAGAACAGGCTGCTAGTACTTCCGGGAGGTCACTTATAAAGCTTCGCTTTCTTCTTTTCTTTTTCTTTGTGCTTCAGTTACTCAGACTGGCGTATATCTGCGAACTTACTCCCGTTTTCCGTTTTATTTACCCCAGTGTGGGATTGCAAACCAGACCCTCCTTCTGACCTCTCGCTCGTTTTCCTATCCTCTCTCTCTCTCTCTCTCTCTCTCTCTCTCTCTGATTTCTGAATACTTCCAGTGCAGCAAGCAGTGTTGGTATTGCACTGATAGACCGAAAGCGCTGCCGGAAAGCGCTGTAAAGAACGACCGACTGAGGAGACGGAGGGTAACACGCGGGGCCCGAGAGCTGTCAACCGTGACAGGGTAATTATCGATGGCTTCCGCTGCGCCAACCCGCGGCTGGCAGGCGCGCTATTGCCGCCGCCGCAGGCTCGCCTCGAAGAAACGAACGAACGAGGCAATTTTCGAAAGCGGTCGTACGCGCGCGCCCAATGTATGCACAGGCAAATCCAGCCGTCTTGCTGAGAGACACGTGCAAAGCGGAATAGCCAATAATCAATTATCGTGGCCAAAGGTGGTGTAGCGCGTGACAGTAGTTTGCGCTTCGCGCTTTGGAACCTGTTCGTATAAGGGGTGCTTCAAAGAGCGTGGTAGCAAAAATAAGCCGAGCAGTACCATTAAATTAACCTTATACACTCTAAAAACAAAGTTTACACCCTTCGGGGCTTATCTTGTGCTTGCTTGCGTTTCCTCTCTGGAAAACTCGGCGCTCGCTATTTTCCTGTCGAGAATGCTTTGTCAAGGTGACAACGCGCAAGCCGTTCGTGACTAGGACGTACCGGGTTCGTAAGGTTAAAGAAAGGAAATGCGGGCAAGACAGATGATGATTATTGTCTCGGGACAAAATACAAACCAAAGGGTGTACACCTTTTAGGATTAGTTCAAAAATGGTGTAAAAAGGTATTATTGGATGTGCTTACACCATTTTGTAAAAGGGCGTAGATCGGTCTATAGATCACACACTTACACACAAAAAGGGTGTAAGGGTGTGAGTTATAGGCAGATTATTATTTTAAAAGTGCAGAAACAGGTCGTCCTACAGGGAAAAGAGGCCAGATAAGCCGGAAAAGGCGCACACACGAAAGTCGGTCGGCGACATTGACCTAAGTTTCCCTGCCAATTCGCCGTATTATGGTAGATTTTTGGGGGGCGTGTGCTTGGGCATAGTTAAGTTTTTGTGTGTAAAGACGCAGAAACAGTGCACTCTAAACTAGACGCAGAGTGGAATTTAGCAAATTTTACTGCAGTGCAACTGCTCAAGTACGAGAATATGCTTTGAGATGCGTGACGTCACAATGACATAGCGATGCTGTGGTTTGAGAGCAAAACTTAAAAGAAAAATGTTAAGCGTTCAGGGTGTCCCACGTAACTTTAGCGAAACATTAAATATATGCAAGTGCTACGTAGGTGGACAGAACTAAGGTGATGTCGTTTGCCGTAGCTTGAAGGTACT
Organism: Dermacentor variabilis; assembly: GCF_050947875.1. NCBI lineage: Eukaryota > Metazoa > Arthropoda > Arachnida > Ixodida > Ixodidae > Dermacentor > Dermacentor variabilis. Next base: position 53,651,843 of record NC_134575.1, read on the forward strand.
CAGAATATTTTTCGCACTCCGCTTAGCTGCATAATTAGTGGTAATTATTCAGCTTCTCGAATATTATAATTAGATGAGAAATATCGATGACAAAATTGCACAGCAACATCAAAACCTCCCAATGCAGCTTTCTGTTGTTCAATACGTGCTACGTAAAAGTGCTTTTTTTTTTTTTGAGCGTGAAAGAAACCCGCGAATACACGCAGAGTGCCTCGAGCGGCCAGTCGCGCGGCAATTTTGCGTGTATTCGGGGATTTCTTTCGCGCTTTGGATTTCTGAGATGGAGTTTGTTTTATAGGCGTTGTGGCAAGTTACCATCTCTGCGTGCTGTACAGCGAGAATAACGGCAATGAACTAGTTCGGTGGCTTCCTTGCTGCCGCAATCGTCAAAGGCAGTGCTGTCCACCATTCTGATACTGCAAGCAAATATATAACTGGGATCACAATCATCGGTCAACTAGTTTATTATCCCTCATACGTAGTCAGCTATTTAAACATATTGCCAATCGCGGTCGTTCCTTTTCTCTTTCGTTCGTTCTTTCTTTCCTTCTTTCTTTCTTTCTTGCTTTTTTTTTTGCTGGAAGCACCCCAGAAGTATTGCGCACTATACAAGAGAGTCAGTAAAAAAGTCAAACAGTATGCAGTCTAGGGCAGCACAAGTGGTAGCACAAGTGGGCAGCAGCAAAGCACTAGTGAAACGCACAGTGACAGTTTCTACAGACAGTTTCCCTCAGAATACTTTCTCTCAGGAATTTGCTAATGTTTCTGCAGGAGACCGACCACAGCGCGATACCCCTATTTTCATGCCCCGCATCTCGCTTCACTTAATGGTCATTGTCCCACTAATTAAAGGATGATCAGGCGCTACCACGCATAGGCACCCCCAGATTTAAAGAAGGTCGTGTCCTCCCATCGCCACAGGTGGCGCTTGAGGACACTTGCTGAGAGAATAAAGCATGCGCAAGAAAATAGTACTTTGCTATCTGTGACGTCACACTGTCGTACCGGTGCTGAAACTGATTCCACGCAGACGGCTCAGCTGGCACAACATTACGTCATGGGCTGCATTCATAGCAGCATAGACAGCAAAAAAGAAAACATGCGCAAGAAGATAGGACTTTGATAACAGTGACGTCACGCTTACCTCAGCGCTCATGGTCTAGCGCTGGGACTGCGGCGCTAAATAAAAAAAAAAGAAAAGAAAAAGGTGCAGTTTGGGCGTTCGCTTCTTTACAGTAACAATGAACGTATTTCCCGCATAATGAATCCAAATGCGGTATCGAAAGAACACTTCGCCGCGCTAAGTTAACTTACTGATGATGTTTACCGTTTCTTAACGTAGTGGTTCGATTCGAGAGGCAGTCAACAATTTTATGCGACCTCGTTAATCCGACTGATGCCTTAGCGCCCAGGCGTTGGTAACGCCTCTTTATATCGCGCGTGGCGTTTTGTTCTAATGTACGACCTCCTGTTTTGTATGCACGCTACACGCGACTGCCAGCAATAGTTGCCCGCCTGTTATGCGCAGTCGCGCTTGCAGCGCACGTGGCGAGCGGCTCGTAAGTTACGTCACGTTCCTATTTTTTCCCACGCGAGGCACGTTTGCCAGCAGTTAAGAACGTCCGGGGGATAGTTCTTTCTTCCTTTCTTTATTTGTTTTTCTTTCTTCCGGTAACCCCGCGGCCTCAAGCTGCCTCCCGAAGGCCGCGTTCGGGGCCGTGTAAGATACGTTATACGCCGTCGCCGGGAGCCGGCGGCTTGCTATACGTCTGATCAGCGAGAGTGGAACGGGCCGGCACGGTCCTTATAGTGCATTGGTAACAGCAGCAGTAGCAGCAGGGGCAACTAGTGGTAGTAATAGTAGTAGCAGCAGCAGCAGCAGTAGCAGCAGCAGCAGCAGCAGTAGTAGTAGTAGTAGTAGTAGTAGTAGTAGTAGTAGTAGTAGTAGTAGTAGTAGTAGTAGAAGTAGTAGTAGTAGTAGTGTGTTCAATGGGGCTGCTTGGTTCATCTTTAGAACAGCTCTGTGTCCTGTGCTCTTTACTCGATCGTCCTGTGTTGCGCTGTTCCTGTTTTTGTTCTGTAGTAGTACTAGTAGTATGGTAGTAACAGTAGTAGTAGCGGCAGTAGTTTAGTAATAGTAGTAGTAGGAGTCGCAGCAGCAATGGCAGTACTGTTAGTTCTTTGTGTCACCCTGGCACACAGCCAATCAACGGGATTGGCAATAGCTGGCTAGCAGAGGTGAGCAAAGATCAATATGTTTAAATATAAAAGAAATGTAAGAGAGAAGGAGGGGTGTTGCTTGGCTGAGGTGGACCTATAACTCGCAAAAGGTTGCCGGCAATCGCTCTCCCTGGAGGCCACCTTTCAGAATCGATATATGGTCTGAAACACTTCGCAGTTCAACTAATAACACCGGGTATCAAAGCACAAGTTGACATGGAGCCCATTACGCTGAGCGTTTTGCAAACCACGATGACCCACACGGCTTAGCATTCATTTACCAACCCAGTATGACGGAACTTAGAAGGAGCTGAAGCAGACTCTATCCAAAATATCCAATATCTTCGCGGGAACAAGATGTCTTTTCCATTTGAGCGTGTTGCATGCAGCCTTGCGCATGCAATCTATTAATTTGTTACGTTCTTTAAGGGAAGTTGTTCATAGGTGGGTTAATCCGAAAGCGAGAACGAAATTTGTTCAATAGAGTATATTAATGTAATTCAATAGTGAAAGGAAAACACACACAAACATAACTTTGAGATCGAACTTTGAGAACGGCAGTATAGTAGTTCAAATTTAGATATTGCACCGTATGGAACCAGGAAATCATTTCTCAAATGGTTTGAGATAACCTTTCCCATAACTGTGCCCAGAAAGTCGAGACGCCCAAGGACAGCAAATATCTCGTTAGCCCCACATTTACGTTATGGTTTCGATATATGAAGAAGTTATCTCGTTGAAGACGTTGGAGATTAAAAGACCAGCTTAGTATTGGAAACGTGCGGAGTGATACGTTTCAGAAACCGCACCACTTTTTATTGCAAAATACGTGCGTCCTTTGTCCATCGCTTATCTTATCCTTCTCTGTCCCATGCTCATTATATTTTCATATTCATCGAGTGATCGAGCATTTACCATTATGTCGCGAGTGTTCGTCGCGTTCTTTGCAATGCGTCAGTCGTCGCGTACACTTTCTTTTGGTCCTTTCTATATTTGGAAAAAAATTGCAAATTTTTTGCGCTTACCTAAAGAAACCGGCGTTCGACATAGGATGGCAAATTATATATAACGGCGGTCTATTAATATATATATATATATATATGAATAACTTTACGTTTTAGATTAACGTAGCAAGAAACATCCGCAACTGGTTCCAGTTAAATGACCACCGTTATTCGGAGCAGCATTCTGCATACCTGTACTTATTGTCTGGAGCATTCATCCGCACACCTTGTGTAGTGGCTGCACGCCTACAGATAACCGACACGTGCGCTACTGCGACACGCCCCTTTGATAAGGGCTTAAATACCGCGGCGCCGAGCGTAGCCGGCGCACTTCCCAGCTTATCACAGACGGCGGCCCAGCTGTGCTGGCGCTCGCCATTCACATTGTCCATGGAATAAGGGAATTCCTTTTCGTACTTTCCCCGCAACTGCCTGGTTCTTGCCTTCCCGGAAGAACACTACACCTTGTAAATTGAACTATCTTTGCACATTAGGGGACCTCCTTACGCATGCTTAATCATGATTCAGTTACCGTGCAACAATATTAGGTGTGTACGTACATGCCTTCTCTTGAAGCAGGCAACGTTCCGCAGGGGTATATGGTACGAGCGATGCGTCGTTGGTACATGTAGCCGCAGACGATGCGGTGCTTGGAGTAACTTTTGTCACTACTTGCATTCGCTAGCAAGAAATAGTGCGTGCTAAGTAACGGCAGTAAATAGCATTCGGCTACGTAGTTCTTCGGAAAGTATTATTTCAAGCATTACGGCCACAAGCATAGCATTGCGGTCACAAGATTTCAAGCATTGTGAACACACTGCGGAAACAACCTATGGAGCAGTTGTCAGACAGAAGGCACGGTATATCTGAACCTATTAACAACCTAAGTATGAGCCAGTGACACGTTCGCACCGGACTGAACTTAATGCGCATCTTCCGCAGTGCACCATCCACATTCGCGAGCCAAACATAGTGCGTCGCATGCTGGAAGCTCGAGGCACACGAAAAATGCTTCATTTTACGTAACGTTACCATCATACGTTACGGTTCTGATATATCAAGACGTTGTCTCGTTGAAGACGTTGGAGATCAGAAGGGACAGCTCACTGCAGGAAACGCGCGGAGTGATACGTTTCTTAAACGGAACTATTGCGTAGCGCTTCCGCGTCGTCGTCCGCTTCGTCATAAATGGCGCGTACGTTTTAATTTAGCGCCTTGCGCAACGCTGCAGCTTCTTGCCGGCCGCATATTATCGATGACCGACTTACTCGCTTGGCTTTCGTCGGCACTGCTTTGTCTTCCGGCTTCCGGGCAGCCGACACCTGAGAGAGGGAGGCGTGTGCGTCGGGCATACGAATCTGGCGAGATTGCGCTAATCTCGTCTCCGCTGTCCCCGGGTGAAAGGAGCTCCGTAGAGCTACCGAACGCTCTCTCACTCCATTTCAAAATGAGCGAACCCCGGCTCATCATTTATCTTTCGCGCGTACTCCATTTTGTGTGACGCGCGCTGCGTTATATATCGTTTTCAAACTTCCTCTTTCGCATGTTAGTCGAAACACGAGAGAACGAAAGGAAGAATAACGCTCGCCCCGGGCCCGTTGACGTGATCCGGGTGCGCGTAGCACTTGCGTCGCTCGGGTTTAACACGATAGCGCGGGTGTACCATTTCCATCCTCGGAAAGCAGTGTTGCATGTGGCTGCGAAAGCAAAGCGGGGCGTGACACACGAGATGCGCGTTCGTACCGCACACGGCTTCGGCGCAGTGTCGGCCACCGTCGCAGTGTTCAACACGTTGCTGTCAAGCTTTCTTTTTTTTTTTTGTGGACCCTCCAGGACTTTTCTGACCTGGCTGGATGCTGCTGTCTGGCCGGACATCTCACACGCAGCGCAGCACTACAAACTTTATTATCATGGAAGTTGTCCTGCTTGCAGGCCTTGTTTTCTACGTAAGTACTCATTGATATAACAAAATCGTACCTAAATATCCTATTGCTACAAGCATCCGTCATCAAGAGCGCAATTCTTTTTATTAAAGCAAACGTTTCTCTACGCACTTTCTTAGCGTTTAAGGTTTGGCGCATCTTCTTGGTCGGTCTTTCGCCGAGTGAACGGTACTTCGCTGTTGCACTAACGCGATAGCGTTAAGGAGCTCGTGTCGCAGAAAAGCCGGTGTCGTCGGCGTCGGCGTCCGCGGCGTTGGCCGTGAGCGATAAATCCCAGCAGGCACTTCATAAATAAAAAGCAACTTCCAAGATGGGCTGGGTGGGAATCGAACCAGGGTCTCCGGAGTGTGAGACGGAGACGTTACCACTGAGCCACGAGTTCGATGCTTCAAAGCGGTACAAAAGCGCCTCTAGTGAACGCGGTGTTGCCTTAGAAACGAGCTGTTTTTAGGGCTCAGGCGTGCGTCGCTTGCTCAGGCACACATTTCGTTGTCGCGCCGAACGCTGCGTTGCTCGACGCTCACCGCGTCCGATGCGGGGCGCGTAGTCGCTGCGCCGTAGCCCATTGTCTTACACCCCTTGGCGGGTCGACGGGAACGCTGTCGCGTTCCACTCTTGAAGGCGAAGCTTAAGCGTCCTCCAATTTTTTTCACGTGATTTGAAGGCGAAAGCATGAGGATTTGTCCAAGTTGTCACCTTAAATTAAAACCTCACCTTAATCCATCTTGCTCTAATTTGGGCCAACCTTAATGCAATTTTGGTAAAGGGCCAGGTCAACTTTTTTTTTGTGTGCGTTGGCCATGGCGTCCTTCCCACGCCGTGGCTGTTCAACGTGGCATATCGCAGTGCGAGCCGCAGCATGGTCCAGCGCCGGGAACGTGACGTCATCACTTGGGTTTTGGTACCGCCGGATGATAACGTTGGATCATAACGCCGGATGATAACGCCGGATGACGGATTTTTCGCTTACGGTGCATATGAGTCTTCCGCCTTAATACATTCGAAAGGGAAAATTCGCAGTCATTCCACTCTCTGAATGGGTGCTACCAGCTGAGCTGTCAAAGAGACAAGGCATACCACTGATTGTAAAAGTTTACCTATTTTGTCGGGGCTTTTCCCTTGCACGTCTGTAGAATGCTCCGCGAACAGGCACAGTCGCTACTAATAGTGGCTCAACCGTTTGAGGCATCTCAATTGAAACGCATCAAGCGCCTCAAGACGCTGACTTGCCCGTAAAAAGAAATCCATGAGGGCGTGAATTCTATGCCGCTTGTCGATGCATGATAGCCTGTTGGTTTCTTTATCGGGCTTCTGTACCAGAGGTCGTGTGTTCGAATCCTGCCGGCGTATTATATTAATAATGTGTATTTATTTTTTTCTAAACAATACCTCGTTGGAAATGACGAATTTACAAAGTTGAAAAGACGTTTAAGGTCAGAAGGCCGAAGTTTAGGCAAATCCATGTACTTCCTATAATTATCATGCTGGTTGAACCGCTCCAACTGCAGACGTTGTATAGACACTACTGCGAGAATTCCCTCTAGTAATTATTGTGTGATTTCTTAGCTTGATACGCCAGTTGTCAGCACCTCTACTGGTTCGTTTTGCCTCCTCAAAGAGGGCGGGGGAGTTTTGAGGCACGGACGTTCAAAAATGTATGATATGGTAGACGTATAAAGGTCCGCTTTAAAACGTTGGCGTTGGTGCGTTTCGAAACTACGACCCCACGCTCGGAAGCCGGATGTCTTGCACACTGGACCAAACCACCCACGTTTGCAGCAGCTGAATATATCTAAATCATATGAATGTGTTGTACCGGTGGTACAAAACAAAAAATTGCTTGAGGTTTACCTCTTGTAAACCTAGTTATCACGAGTGAAAGGTCTGTTTGACTTGATTCTACAAGGACTACGCACACAATGTTTCATTAAAAATAGGCCGCAGTCTTCCACACACGTGACACGCGCTGCCAAACGTGTTGTCCGTAAAGTCGCGGTGAAACCTGGCGGTCACAGTCAGCTTGCCGCCAGCAGGGTGCGGTTGGTCAAACGTTCGTTCTGGGTGCCGTTACTTGTATCCACGGCTTCGTCTCCTTCTCCTCGTTCGTGTTGCTGAACGACAGCGGCCGTTGCAGCAGCTGCGATCTTGGCACGCTTCCGCGCTTGGTAACCTTCTCTACAACGTGCTAATCTGGCCTCCCTTTGCTGTTGTGTTCAAGCAGGCAACTCTGCCTTTGCTTGATATTTCGCAGCCCGCCGTCTAGCTATGTCTACTGGATGGTTGGATTATGACTGTCACTTGCGTTGAAGCACACGCGCAGGTGGCCCAGCCGGCGCGCCATCCGTGGCGAGACTAAGCGCCCGCGAAGCAGACGTTAAAGGTGCGCTTTTAGTCCGACGTTATCGGCGCTCGCGCGAGCGTCGCTCGACGCCGGGCGCGTCGGAGTGCGTTGGCCGCGTCAGGTTACGCTGGCTGCGCCAGTGCGTCGAACCATCGGTCGAACTATAGACGCTGTCGTCCTCGCCAACGTGACGTAACGTGTGCGCGCGCTCACGCTACGTCACCCTCGCCTAGTCACGTGTTACCGCAGCGGCGAGGCTCCGAACGAGCGCAGCTGCGACGCCTCTCCGCAGCGGATCACGTGGCGTGACGTCACCCCTGCCACGCTTGCGCTCCCATGACTCAAGGTCACTGCTACGCGGCGAGTGACCTTTAGAGACGTGTCGTAGCAGAGCTTTCGCTCTAAGAGTCAAAGGAGAACAGTATCTGTTACGGCTTTGTTGAAAGGTTGGGTGATGGTGAAATAAAAGCCATCTCTAGGACCACATGTATGGTCGACTTGTGGCATTGTAGACATCAGGAAAATTTCGCTTTTGCGAAAAGGTAATGCCAAAAATGACGCGTACCCGCTGCTTTTCGGTAGTCGCGGGATTTACCTTTTGTTGGGGCGATCCCTCGCCGACCGAAATGTCACCAATCTCTGAAGTCTCAGGCGCTTCACATAGCGCAACGCAGACGGATAAGCAGTCAATGAGGTGATGAGAATGATAAGGAGTGATGAGGGGTTATATGTGGGTCTCATCATTGTTGATAATAGTTCGATGCGGATTGATAAGGTGCTAAAGAGTGATGGGGGCCTATATTGGTCGAAGCAATTATGATAAGGTTAATGGGCATCGATAAGGCCTGATAAGGGTCGAATTAAGACCGATAAAATTAATAAGGACCGATAAGAGCAGGCAGGGGTCGAATTATGTCCGATAAGGATAGATAAGGGCTGATAAAAATTCGATTCACTGCGATAAGGCTTTTGTCGACCGATAAGAGCTAATAAGGCTCGGATCGGGTCTGATAAGGTTGAAAAGAGCCGATAATGTCGGGTCTAGTTCGATAAAGTTGATAACTACCGATAAGTGTTGATAAGGGTTTATAATGGTCGGATCAAATTTCACAGCATTGATTACGACACCAGGCCGAGTGGAGATGAACAAGCGGCACAATGCTTACGCATACTTAGATGAACTTCCAGAGGAGTTTCTGCATGAATGTATCATAATGTTACCGTTTCATGGAAGCTTCGCTTGCTGTTTCCAACATGTTCGGATCAGCATAACTTTTTTCTTGAGTTTTACAGATTTTTTCTTATCTGCTAGAATGCATCGTGCAGCGACGTACGTTCACGTCAGCTGGCCTTGGAGTAAGACGTAATTTGTTTGTACAGATAATTTGTTTGTAGAGCGTGAGTCACAAATTACGATAGGCTGTCAATAAGAGTTTTAGATAACGGGGACGCAAGGGTGGTGGTGCCTAATATATGTGTCAGTCACACAATGTACTTCAAGGCGCTGCAATGGTGCAAAGAAAGGAAAGATGTTTAGAACATCCTTCCTGCGCATTTTGTAGGGAGATGTCGTAAATATGGAGTAATTAAATTCCGACTTAGTTTGCAGTCACTGCTATTGAGTATTCTTCTTTTTCATAAAAAAAAAAAACGTTTTAATCACCGGTCCAAACTGCATTTATAGTACAGTTATTGGCCGCACCCATAACGAGGAACGAAAAGCTACTCCTTCGACAGTGCTGGCGTAAAGTGGCACGGCAAATATTTGCTTGAAAATTGCAGTGAAGTTCGCAAATAGTCTTTTTTTTGTGTAGCAATACCGTGCAGTGTGCAGTAAACTAAAATAACATTGGGCAAACAGAGGGATTCAGTGACCCGCAGCTCTGTTTCCGTGTTCCCCCCCCCTCCCCCCTTGTCACCGCTAAACGCAAGTGGCACAATGAATTTTTGTCCACAAATGGCGGACACCATGACTGTAAGGACAGACGTAGCCTCCGAGATAGGGCGGTCTGGGCACCAGGCGTTTTAAAGATCTCTGATGCCATAGTATTGGCGGCGAGGAGTTACGGAGTCGCCATCTATCGGAAGCGCCTCGCTGGCGTAGTATGAGGGATCACGTGGCGCGCTCCTCATAGGTTTTGCTGTCAGCGCTCACTGAAAACACCACGCGCGAGCTCTCCCGGACATTTCTGTAAGTACTTTCGAAACGAGAGAAGTTTCTTACTGTCTAAATAATAATCTTGGGAAAACTGAAAGCACACAATCGTTTACAGACGCTATGTCTTTACCGAATACGTACAGTGAACGCCACTGCGTGCGGTCGCCGCGATGGAATCTCCCGAACCAGCTTCTTGCGTGAAAGGTAGGTAAACGCTGAGAGAAAACTATGCGAAATATGTTCTTATAGTGTTTGTATAACTAAATGGAGTGTAATAGAACGGAGCCTCAATGCAGCGATCGCGCAGATTCGCAGCGACCGACTGCGCGTCTGCATGCTTGTCCGCGCACTGTTTCGCTTTCTCCGCGCGCGCGTTTTCGCACCGTGCCATGAGCTTTAGGGCGCAGAATAGGAGCATTTGACAGTATACAAGCAACCATTGTTGCGTGGGCGCTATCAGAGCTGTTCAAAAATAATTTAATTGTAGAGACTTCGACGCCTACGGGGACTGTGATGTGCCGTCGCTACGATTCAATCTTTTTTTTTTCTTCTAAATTTTTGACCTTTCAATACTATTTCTCGAGCTGCGTCGCACTGCATGTTTATCGGTGCTCTCAGCGTGCAATTTCCCTCTGCTCCTTTTTTGTAATCCAGTGCATTAATTCATAACACAAACATGACCATATGCCATGCTTTTTTTTTAAATGTGCTTCTTACCGCTGCCTTTCGACTCCACTGAACTTGCCAGTATCTATAGCATCGACAAGTTCATACACCAAACCGTCATGACATTAGTCGGGCAGCGGACTCGGGCGAGCGTCTCAGTGAGCGTTTTCAGAACATCGCAGACCGGGCGCCGTAGCAGAAATCTTCCTCGCGTCTGTGCTTGCTGCATACCCGAGTTGCAGCCGATGACTGTTTGCCGGTTTTATGTTTCCCGAGCCAAGCTTCACGCAGCTTCTTGTCCTGCGGCTACGTGTGAATAAGGCTGACACCGGCCTCCGTTACGTGCGTCCGGCCCTGCGGCACCGAGCAGTAGCCTACCATGTTGCGCGCCTTCAAAGGCAGCCACTACCTATTGTAATGCTTTCAAGCGTTGTAAAGGAGACACTCGAAGCGGGAAAATTTCGCCACTAAATGAGGACCGCAGCGTTCGAGGGAATTTAAACTCGTTTTCAGCTCCCTTTGGCGCGCCCGATGCAGCCGACGCGGCCGCTATGTCCACGTGATCCCTCCTAGCACGTCACGCCGACGGTGGCGCCAGCTTTTCCAGTGGTGGAGCTCGAGGCCAATAGAGAGTGTGGTTGGTTGAAATAACTAAGATGCCGCCGGCCGCTGTAGCGTTGCTACACGGTGTTGCCTTCATTCAACGTCGCAGCGTTCCCCTAAAGCTTACTCTTGGCACTTTATAACTTCTTTTTTAGCGTTTCGAAACTTCTTTTTTACTTCTGAAGATGCACCGTGCGACACATAAACGTTTCCATATAGGCAGTCTGGTTGAAAGCAGTACCGCTCGATGTCGCCACCAGTATGATCGCTTCCACTTTTCGTCCCCCGTATCACGATAACGCATAAGCGACGGGTATAAACTGCGTAGTACACACGTTGTGCACGTCAGCTATCATGCCACTATGCTGAGCTAAAACGACGTTCATCGCGTTCGACATCGACTCGTCTTTCGCGTTTACGCGACCTGGAAGGGGGGCAAATGTGAATCTCAACGCGTAGCCAATTCTGCGGTTGGCACGGCTCATGCATCAACGCTTCTTTCTCCTTTTACTTCTTTCTCGATCGCGTCGCCGCGATTCTCTGTCGTCTGCTTCAGTACGCGAAACTGATTGCTCACGGCGGTCACATCAATTTCTTGCGCCATCTCGTATTGGCAGGATTTCAAATCGCTCGGCTGGCAGACGCGCTCGACAGTAAACAGACGTGATTATTCTTTACTTCTTTTCTGTATTTTCTCGCTCCTCCTTTCTTTCTTTCCCAGTATCTTTTCTTCTTCTTTTTGGCGAAAGCAAGGCACAACACGCCGCTTACGTTATACAGAACAAGAACGCCATTTTAGTTTAGTTGTTGCTGCTGGTGCCGCATGGCTTTAAACGGACACCGTGGAACGCATACGTGCACTTTCTTCGCGCATGAGAAAAAAAGAAACGGCCGTGGCTTAGCTTGTTAAGCCTGGTGATTGCGCAGCAATAGTGTACACAGAGGAGTGTACACTATCCCTGTTCAGACAATTATCCCTGTTCAGAGGAGTGAGATGTATTATTATCGTAGCGCGCCTGGTGAGAGGAGCGGGAGTTAGGCCGCCGTTGGTGGCTACCGCCTCGCCTCGCGACGGCGTGAGATGGGGCCCCGTTTTTACACAGCTGGTGTGACGTCACTCTAGGTCACGTGGTGTGACGTCACGCAGCGAGGTCACGCTAAAGGTCAATGGTGCCTACCAGCGCCTCGCCACGGAACGGGCTGAACTGCGACCTAAAGTAGTATTGTTTCGCAATAAAAAAAAAAGGCGGAGGGGGGGAGTGTTCTCTCGCGTACGGAGAAATCAACCTGCTCTCACTCTTTCTCGACACCGCTCCACGGCTGATCGCACTTGTCCCGTGCTGTCGACCACGGTAGTTTGCGGGACACGGGTTTCGCAGAAAATGTGGACTTGGGCTTCGTTAAAGGGGTTGAGACACCAAATTTTGAGGCTATAAAAAGCATGTTGTAGGCTGCTTCCGTATGCAAGGACACCCAGAACGAGGTATTGGACGCTGTAAACATTTCAAAATAATTTTAATTGAGCTCCAAAGAGTCATTAAAAACTCCTTCTCGTAGTCGAGACCCATCGCTAGCGCGGCAGTTACTACGTCACAGAGGAGGAACGAAAATATTGACGTCATAGCACACCAGCACAAAAACGTGACGTATGATGAGTAGCGATGAAATGCCGATTACGGAGCCTGCTGAGCCGAGCAACCGAGCATAGCCTCCACTACGACCGAGCCACAGGCATATAGAAATCCTTTCGTAATGCAAAGAAGGGGTAAGGCGTGCAGACACGGACACAAGAGGAGAGAAGTGGACAACACGAACGCCGCACGCCGGCCCGCGAACGGCAAACTGCGTGCGGCGAGTTGCCCTGCGGACGGGCCTTTACACGTTTGAGTGTAACACTAGCCGGCCGACTCCAAAAGGGACCAGGATATGCGGCGTTCCTGTTGTCTGCTTCTCTCCTCGCATAGTCGCGTAGTTCGGCAGCTCGGAGCGGACTCTCCTTCGCTTGGCCTTTCCACGTTACCGGCCCGTCCACGTTACCGGCACGGAAACTCGCCGCACGCCGTTTGCAGTTCGCGGGCTCCCGTGTGACGGCGGTTTTGCTCGCGAACGGCTGGATTTCCTTGCCGTAGAGAGGACGGGCCCAGGACCCATTTGTGCGGCAGCCGTACGGCGAAGCGGCCAATCAGCGACCGAGGAGTGGTCGCTCTGGCATCGACGGCAGCTTCACCGCCTCTGATCGTTCGGCGCCGCCGATATCGTCGCTAGGCCTTTTCCGGTTCACTTCAAAGCTAGAGCTTACGGCGCTTCGGAATGAATCACCGACTCTCACAAGCCGCAATATTTTCTTACCGTTGTTGTCGCTCTTCGCAATAATTATAATAATCACGACATGCACTTCTAATCGCCAGTGGTTGACCCCTGCTGGCAGAGCACGCGTATGCGCGAGCAGACGACGCAGCATAGTTTTACGTCACTATTTTTTGTGGGCCACGTGACCAAGCCATGTTGCGTTTCCTCCTCTGTGACGTCATAGCATCCCCCGGAGCCCAGAAACCGAAACCGAAATCGCTCGGTATAATAATGCTATTATTAAATTATTTATCGGATATATATGAATCCCGCTGTGTGTATCGTGCTCCCTGAAGCATGACGCAACGTTTGAATCAACAAACGCATGAACGAAAATTTTGATGTCTCCACCCCTTTAAGCCACGGTGCTTCTGATATAATGGATAACTATCCGTAGGCTGCAAAAAATACTATAGATTGAAACGTAGAAAATTAAGGGATGTGTGCACGGGCTCCAGTTTTTTTTTTTTTTCGGTAGAAATTTAGCTTTTGACAAGTCCCGTGTCTCGTAAATTTGTCAGGGTGACCGTGCGCCCACCGCCATTATACGAAAGGGAACGTGCAACACCATGCGGCCTGCGTTCCGTAGCGGTAGGCACCCTACGCAGCGGCAGCTTATAGCGCCACCAGCTGGCAAACAAGAAAGGCTCGGCAGCTACTAGAGCCATCACTCGGCGACCAGAAGAACTGCGAACGCCAAGCCACCGTTGCGCTAAGGTAATGCAAGTTCACAGCGGCACCTGCAGATGCCGCTAGCATCTGTAAAGCTTCTCGCCGTCGCCAAGTGGCGCACGATTAGCGGCCGCGCTGCAGATCACAGGCCGCACGCTCGCGAGTCCTCTTTCATAAAGGTGCTGTGCGTACGGTGCACTGTACTATTAAACTGAACACCAATCAAGTATATTGCTGCCCATTGTTGCCAGATCGCGACAGGAAAAAAAATTAAGAAAGACGAATACTAAAGAAGCACCGCATTGCTTGGCTTGACATAGGCGTGCGGCCGTGGGAGAGTGAACACCACAGTCAGGAGTCCTGATAGTGGCGTTTTATCAGTTGCCACTGTGCATCAGCAGCTGCCGGTGTTCGCCTGTGGCGAGAAGTCCCTCTCAAAGGAAGCGGCGACACTACACGAGTTGGGGTTTGCAGCCCGCGCATCTGGTGCTGGTCTTGCATTTGCTCGACTCTTCCGCTGTCACGCGTTGTCAGCTGTTGTTACACTCAGAAGCGGTAGCACGTGCACGAAAGGTGGGGAGGGGGATGCGAAATGTGGTCTTTGTCTGCTTGCACTGTGGCGCCGTCTTGCGTAAGTTGGTGAAACTTGTTGGAAATATTTCTAATCGCGCGGCTAAAGCAAGCATATCGAAGTCCAATTGCTGCATCAATCCGTCCGTCCGTCTGTGCATCAGTCCGTCCGTCTATCTGTCCGTCTATCCGTCCGTCTATCCATCCGTCCACGCATCATCCATCCATCCATCCATCCATCCATCCATCCATCCATCCATCCATCCATCCATCCATTTAACCCGCCGTGGTTGCTCAGTGGCTATGGTGTTGGGCTGCTGAGCACGAGGTCGCGGGATCGAATCCCGGCCACGGCGGCCGCATTTCGATGGAGGCGAAATGCGAAAACACCCGTGTACTTAGATTTAGGTGCACGTTAAAGAACCCCAGGTGGTCAAAATTTCCGGAGTCCTCCACTACGGCGTGCCTCATAATCAGAAAGTGGTTTTGGCACGTAAAACCCCATTATTCAATTCCATCCATTTATTCGTGCATCCGTCGTTCACCAGTTGTTTAATTGCGAAATCATGCTATCAATCAATCAGCTGGTTGTTTTTGCAATTTCAAGTCACGTCACTTGACCGGAGTGCCCGTTCAGGGCTCATGTATTAATAACTAAGTAACAAATAAGTAATAAGCGTTATAACCATCTGTAAAGGTTCGTTTATCATGTTAAATAAATCGACGACTTCACAGATAGCGCAGGCGTGATTGTCCAAAAATATTAGGGTGTCACTCAACATATAAAGAATTAATCACCAGAGTTCAGCGATGGTCTTGAACTCCTTTGATGCGACAGCTCCTGACTTTCGCAACGGACTGGTCATTTCGTTGCGCACAACTTTTGTCTCCGTACCGCTACAGTACTGCCTCCATGCTACGGCCTCCGAAATAACTGCGCCGACGTCACCAATCTCTAAGCCTGCACGGGGCGTGACACTCAGCACAATTTAGCAAGCGCCAAAGCTGCGCGACAGCACGTTGTTGAGCGACGCCCAACTACCTACTATACAGATTGCCGCGCGGACATGGGTTCGAATCCTTGGGGGTTGCCGGATGTTGTACAGCTTTTTTCCCACCCTACGGCGAGAGTTAAGCTGAGAACGACCAGGTGACCTGAAGACCGACGAAGGCGCGAAAGTGACCATAACACGGTCGTCCGCGTAACTGAGAACACGGTCGTGGCAAGCTCATATACCTGAAGCTTCGAACTGCGGTCACAGCAGAAGCAGACAAAGCAAGCAAGTCGCCTGAAGCAAAAGGCGAACTTATTCTTGAAATACTTTTTAGCGAACGCAGGGTTAGCTTTTCTGATAATTAGTCCTATGTGTGAAGCGACGCAGAAAGAGAACCAGAGATTAACGGGATGGGAAAAGCAAGGAGGAGGAGGGGGGGAGGAAAGAGAAATGCAGAACGCAGGGAGGTTCACCAGAATAGCGTCCGGTTGGCTACCCTACCTCGGGGGAACGGGAAAGGGGAAAACAAAGATGACAGGCAAAGAGAGGAGGGAATGAAATTAGCGGTGAGTTCGCTGACGCGTGTGGTGTAATAGAAATTGCATTAATAGTCACAGACATTAACACAAGCCTGTCGTCCTCAAGAAGCACAAAAGCGCCATCTCCCCTTTACGGGCCGAAGAGCGATGGGGGAGGTGTTCCAGCAGCACCCGCACAGAAAGCGGCCGATTGTCCAGTTTTTGGAGAGCGTTTGCAAGTTCTTGTCTTTCGAAAAGCAGGGAGGTTAACCAGGGTACGCGGGGAGGAATATTACACAAATGGGCGAGTACTACACGCTCTATTCATCACTCGGTTAGCGGCATGCACAGACGTCAACTCTCCGTTGCCAACTTGTTGCCTTTGTTAGTGTCATTGTCAGTTTTTATTTACCTATTCATCTATAACACAGAGAAATAGAGTAGCTGAGGTTACTGTAGCTCCCATTCTCTCCTGGGCTGCCCACGCATAACAGAACGACAACTACAAAGGCGACCGAAAAGTCGACGACAGCGACACCGCGCGGGCGAGCACGCGTTAGCCGGGTGCGCCGCGACCACACCCGCGCCTAACCAGCGCGCGACAACATAGTGGGCCGCAACACTACTCGTGCATAAAATGCACCGGACGGTGACGCCCCGCGACGTCGTATGTATCATGTTACGCCCGCGCGCCCACGCGAAATCCAGTTGGCAGCGCACGCACGTACTGCCAGGCGTGCCTTCGCGTGCCGCCTTGAAAGGACCCGTGTGTGCGTTTCGGTGACCCGCGCGGCCGCTGCTGAGTAAACAGGAAGGCACGCTGCGCGAGCGCCTCCGCTCGGAGGTAAGAGAAGAAGCGCGGTCGGTTTGAAGAGACGTATGACAAAAGAGCGCGCGTGTGGGGGGTGGGGTAATAGGACGCGGGGGAGAGAGAGGACAGCGAACGGCAGTCGAACAGCAAACAAACAGCGGTCAACCGCGAATAAAAACTGCGCTCGCTGCCGCTGCCCACTGGGTCGCCCACAAACAGAAGCCACGCCAAAGACTAGGCACAGAGGGCACCACGTGTCAGTTGACGAAGTCCGACGCGGATGTGACGGCACTGCCGTTCTGATGTTTGTGCAGTGATCGCGTTTTGTGGTTGATAGTCTGGGCTGGCTCGGCGAGAGAATAGTGAAAGGGAGGGACGGCGGCTGCGGAAACATGAGAACGTTGGTGAGTTTTTGCTTTCCCGTACACGTATACATTTTACGCAATACCGGGCTGCCGGAAACGTAGGCGTGAGCAGCCGCGCTGGTGGCGCCATCTGTTAGAAAGGCGCTTAACCAGAGGGTACACCGAGCTATTATTGCAGTGAGTAACTATGTTCTACTTTCCAGACACAAATGCCAAACCACACGGAAATAATCGAGGCATGCCTCATCAAAAGATTAGGAGACACTTGCGTTAGCCATGCATCTTCGCCTCTGTTAGAATGCGAATTTCAGTATC
The DNA here is from genome assembly GCF_050947875.1 of Dermacentor variabilis. Lineage (NCBI taxonomy): Eukaryota > Metazoa > Arthropoda > Arachnida > Ixodida > Ixodidae > Dermacentor > Dermacentor variabilis. The sequence goes on from NC_134575.1 coordinate 53,669,373, forward strand.
TTCACAATACGTGTGTTAATCTGAAGAAGCCTTTTTTGTGTTGTTTCCTTTTTTGACTTCTTTACCTCCTGATATGTTTAAATGATGCTTTTTTTTACCTTGTCACGTTCTTATGCTGCGGTTTTTGCAATCACCTATATATATATATATATATATATATATATATATATATATATATATATATATATATATATATATATGTTCTTCGTTTTAATAAACATTTATTTGAGAGTTAGCGCTCCTCCTATCTGCTCCTGTCTGCGTCCGTGTCACTTCGCGCTACAAGCCAAGATCATGTTGTCCTGGTTGATTGCGCAATGCCTCTATGACTGCGGGCATCTCAAGTGAAATGTCGTATCTCACCAAAAATTGCGCACCGCAAATGCGCTAATGACCTCCTCCTCCTCCTTCTCCTCCTCCATCAGTACCGCCTCTCTTAATTCATCGTCGTTGTCGTCGATGTTGTCGATGATGCCGTTGTCATCGGTATCGAGTCCCGCTCGCACAAGTACAATCGCTTACCGACCTGCCCCAAACTAGCATGGCGCACTCGCCGGGAACTCTACTCGCAGTTCCACTCGCTGCTCTCTCGTTCACTCCTGCAGTCACCAAAGAAATTTTCTCGGTTTTCCCAATCGCTCACAGACTTCCGTGTTCGATCTATAGGCGGGCGAGTGAATAGATGAGTTGTCCGGCAATAATTTTTTTATTGTTTATTCGTTTGGTCACCGACTCACTCGCCTAATTGATCCGTCAATCAATAATTGATTGGTGAGGTTTGTAACCAATTTACTCTATGAATTAATGAATCAATCGAGCAGTCACTCCCTTTGTGCGTGTGTCTATAAAGTAATCATTCTGCCTATCTATCTATCTATCTATCTATCTATCTATCTATCTATCTATCTATCTATCTATCTATCTATCTATCTATCTATCTATCTATCTATCTATCTATCTATCTATCTATCTATCTATCTATCTATCTATCTATCTATCTACATCCATCCATCCATCCATCCATCCATCCATCCATCCATCCATCCATCCATCCATCCATCCATCCCTCCATCCATCCATCCATCCATCCCTCCAGTTTCAAAGCCGTGGCTTTAAATCGCTGAACACAAAAAAAAAAAAAGTGTACTGAGGCATGGGCGTCTCCGGGCGTCACCTAGTCTCGATAACGACATTACTGTCACCGGCGCTGTAGAGGATAAGTCACGTCTCGCGTGGGTGATATTGCAGCACCCGCCGGTGGCTTGATTGGTCGACGCCGCATGCAACAGACGACAACGAACTCGGCCTGCCTACGCGCGACGTGACATGCCCGTTCCTTAGTTTAAGGCCCGCGGCTCGAGCTCCGCTTCGTACTCGTAACTAGCTCCTCGTGCACTTGTGGGAATCACCTGACCTAACTTTCTGGTTCAATCTGTTTGCTCTTCTTTTTCGACATGAAAAGCGGGTAGCGGAAACCCGTGGGTAGGTTTCTATAAAAAGACGAGGGTTCTCGAAATCCCCTTGACGTTATTCAGTTTTCGGAGGTGAAAAAGGGCTCTGGTCATTGGTAAATTAGGGTTTTAATCGTGCCAGACCTTAAAGTATAGCAGAAGCTCTCACTGATTACTGGAGTGCTACTCGGTACTGTTTATCCCCGGCGGGACTACTTGTAGGACAAGGCAGAGGCTGTCTTTTACGAAAAGCTTGGGTTGTCTGCTTCGTTGACGGCCGCTCGTGTTACTCTAGGTGTTGGTTGAGGAAAAAAAACGTACGTACTCAAACGAAAACGTAAGAGAAAGCATATGACAGCCACGACTCTAGTTGAGGGCTACGTAATGCGAAGCATTTTGTTCGGCAGCAGAAATCTACTCACATACCGTGGTAAATTTCGCAGCGGAACGTGCAGAGCACGTTGTGAAGATGAAATGTTTATGTGAAGCTGCATCGCTAGAGTTGACGGTGATGTGCAACTTTACATTGTCAGAGTGTGCACAATTATATATTATCTGCATTACTTGACATAATTTCTCAATCGGTTCACTGATAGCGGTTTCGAATTTGTCTTGACCGCGGTGACATCACCGGTGGTTTCACTGGTAAATTCACCGGCTAGGGTGGAGCTAGCCCAATGTGCGTCATTGCTGACGTCAGTGCGCACATGTTTGTCCATGTCCATGCATTACGCGTCCCGTCCAATTTTATGCATATCTGATAATTTCGACTTGAATATCGGCTGAACCCATTCGTTCTCTAATCCACACCGCTTTCTTCCGGTCGGTTGACGTTTACCCCGATCATTTTTTCGTTCCGTCGCCCGTTGCCCGGTCCTTTAACTTCGTCTCAAGCTTCTTTTTGAGTCCCCAAGTTTTGGCCACGCATGTGCGTACCAGTAGAATTTAATGCTTACAAACTTTTTTTTTTGTCAAGAATGGCGGTAAGGATCCCGTTAAGACTTGATAATCCCTGCCGTATGCGCATCGACCCGTCTTTATGGTTCGGTTATGTTCCTTCCCGTGATACGAGGCCCCTGTGACTAACTGACTTAGATAACTGTATACTATTGCTCAAGCTCTAGGGGCTGCCTGCCAATCAGAAATTCTCGGTTTTCTTTCCTGGCTATCGAACTTTGCCTTAGTCTCCTGCATAATAACCTTCGGATGTGTACTCCTACGCGCTGTCGGCTGGGTCCCCAAGAATTTCTTGCAAATCATCTTCCAGAGTTGCTGAAGAGGACAATGTCGTCTGCAAGCCAAAAATTGCCGAGACGTGCTAGACGTCACAAGTTGCTCGTAGTCCTGAAGAATCTAACAACTTGAATACTTCTAAGCATTCAGTGAATACAATTGGATAGTCTCTACTTTCGGGATCGGTATTTTTCCCCGCTTTTATATTGTGGATAATGAAGATAGCTTCGGAGGTTTTATCGAAATATGGCGAAATATTCACGCGCCGATCCTAGAAGAACTGCATCGTCACACCCCTCGCACGACTCGTGGTGTTAACCAAGAGAGCTAACTCAAAATCTTACCATGCAGCAGTTAATCTCAGCAGGTCCACCGGGAAGGTATTGCTTGACTTTGATTATCAACATTATTATTTCAATATACCTTGCAGGCGCCATCAGGAGCATTGAGTAAAGGAGGCATCACTGCAAGACAGTTGTGCACGTGAATACGGCAAAGATGAGTAGAAATAATCGTTGCAAAACATGGTTACAAATGCAGAGATGCGGTAGCTAACGAAACACCGCATAAATCTTATCGCGCACTTTACTCGCGCGCGTAATCATACATCGCATAAGAAAGTGTAGTTTATAGCACGAAAACTAGAAAAAACAGCAATACTAACATTACTCAGGTAAACAGAAATCACAGTTCGGAGTAGCGAACGAAACATCTGATAAATATTAACACGCGCAGTTCTCGCGCACATAATAAAAAAAAAAGTTTTGTTTAAGGCATGAAAGAGGGGAAAAAAAATATGCGTGGCGTTACACAGATATGCAGAACATGGCATACAGTATGACACATCTTTAGGACAGAAATTACAGGTTTAGGCGTTGCCTAAATTTATCTCTATCCGTCTGCATGACAGTGTTCTCAGGAAAGGAATTCCGCAAGCGGATGGCTCGTGGCAAAGCAAAAAAAAAAAAAAATAAAATGCATCCGTGTTTCCGTAAATGCCATTGAAACTTAACCCATTATTCGATCGTAGTGATATGGAACTCGCACGTTCCAACAGCAAAGACGATGCCTTCATTTATTAATGCATTTATGCAGCAAGGACAACAATGCCACGTTACGGCGGCTACTTAGTGCAGGAAGCGAAAGGTCAACTTTCATTCGGGTTATTCTTGACTGTCTATCGCAATTGCGGGAAATGAATAGACTAGCTCGCTTTTTGATGGCTTCTAACACGCAGATCAAATATCCACGATGAGGAGACCATATCGGGGCTGTGAACTCGAGCTGCTGCGGGCGGACGAAAAACAGGAAGGCTTATTTTCGGACGTCAGACGGGGATTTACGTAGGTTGCGACGAATGCACGCTAGTGTTTTTGAAGCATTAGCGCACATGGTTGTTGTATGAGAGGCTGATATAGTTTCCGCCCAATATTTTTTTTTTTTTTTTTTGCTCATCGTGCGACGCCAGAGTTAAGGACACGGGGATGAATTTCGACTAATGGAAACTGTCACAGAGCACACGACAAAACAAACTTATTTGATTGTTGTTGTTTATTTCACGACCCTGACGTTCGGACGCGTCTCAGTCTATTTCGGTCGCGGTGAAGGCCTTCAGTATAACCCTAAACGTCGATCGATATCAGCTGCTGCCACCGATGAGTCGGACGACGAAGAAAAAAAAAAGAAGGAAAAGACTGCATTCGCAGAAAAGAGGCAGCTTTTATTGCCCGACTAGATCAGAGGGAGAGGAGGAAAGCGGAGAGAGAGCACGGCCGGAAGTTGGTTGGCATAGACACGAGGGGGCCATCTGGTGAGCGTTTACGACGCAACGTCTCCGGCCCCAATGGCTGCGCTCTTTCCAGAAATGCTTAAGGTGTCACAAAAGAGATTGGAAAGCCCCTTTCTTTATGGAGGCGAAGAGACGGTATTATCATAAGAACAGAAAGGAGAATAAACGAAAGCTGGCAAGGAGTGGTACGTCTATTAGATATATTCCTATAAGTTGGAAGTGGTAATAGACGTCGCCTCCGCGAGTATATATATATATATATATATATATATATATATATATATATATATATATATATATATATATATATATATATATATATATGCGACCTCTCTTTATGTGAGTCTAGGAAGAAAGCTTCGGTACGCACAAGCAAACGTTAGTGTTAGCGTGCGAACGGCGTTAGTCGTCTTAGCGCTGACTATGGCACTTTAGTGACGTCGTTTGCAGCATATATAATGTTGCGGTTTCCGTTAGTGCCGGCGCTTTGTCGGGCAGACAGGGCGAGTCCATCACTGGAATTGAAGTAGGCGTCGCTCGCTTTGCCGGTCGTGATTTTCATCGCCTTATATGGACTGAAATATTGCTAGCTGTTGCTATGTAGTCGTGCGGTGCTGTTACAACAGCAGCTGTAGTTGTGGTAGTTATGTAGCCATTGTCTGAACAGCCGGAATAGGTACGCTTGTCACCGAGAGGTGACGTTGTAGCGCTGGAACCATGGGGCGTGTTTTTTTTTTTTTTGTGGAGACTAGTAGAAGACGGCTAGAGTTGTGGAGATTAGTAAAGGACGGCTAGAGTAACGATCGAGCAGAAACAGGGAATATAAAGTCTGTATTTTAGAGCAGTAAGTGTGTATCCGGTGCGAAAGTTTGCTATGGCCATTTAGCATAGTAAATATTTATCTGTAATTGGCGTGTTCGGTTATCCACAGCTGCGACGTTACTCCAGCACATAAACAAACGCAAACGTGTATATATATATATATATATATATATATATATATATATATATATATATATATATATATATATATATATATATATATATATATATATATATATATAACTTGGTGACATCCACCACCTACATGGCCTTAAAGGGAATGATCGTTATATTCACGCATCCAGTCACTCTATGGAATATATGGATGGATGGAGGGACGGATGGATGTTATGAACATCCACTCTGAAATGGGCTGTCGGTGGATGTCACCAAGCTCGTCCCTTTCAGGGTGTCATCAAGCTGACATTTCCAAATTCCCTGAGTTTTCCAGGTTTTCCCTGAGTGCCTTTGCACAATTCTCCGATTAACACAGAAGCATGGCTCATGTCGAGACGGACTGACACCATGTCGCCCGATGCTGTCATTCTCTAGTACGCACCTAAAAAAGACGACTTAATCTAGTTTGAATAGTCAGGAGTAGCGTTTATTTTATTCAAAAAGAAAACAGAAGGGAGGCGTCAGTAAAATTCACAGCGAATAAAATATCTTCTGAAAAATGGTAAAGGCAGCTGGAAAGTCAACCACAACTGTCCTGAGATACACTCAGCCCGTGCACAATGCCTCAGTGTTGTGTTTCACTGCTTTAAAGAGTTTATCTTGGTTTGGATGAGGGACACCTGCATCTAGGCGCCAGCCAACACTTCGTTTTTTGAGCTCAAGCTCCTTCATTTCCCGTTCATTCTCAATGTGTCAGTCCATTCTGTTGTCGCCCTCCTTCTGCCGCACGTTCCCCGATGGACCATTTGAAGCATCCTGTTGGTCAGTTGTACAGTCAACATCCGATTTTTCAGACTCCCTAGGGGCCGCGGAAACGTCTGAAAAGATGAATGCACGTCTTTTACTGCCCTTAAGGGCTCAAATCGCCACAAGCACGTCCGAAGCACGTCCGAAAAAGCTCCGAAGGCCTGCCAGTACACTTACTAGGCATATCGGTGCTCTACTGTGACAGGAGACGGCGTGTGGACGTGTGTATAATTAAGGAATACATAGTGTGTCCCGTGACAATTGACCCTTCCCACGCCTAAGCTTCACCGCAATACATCGCGTATGCTTCCCTGCGTAACGTTGCCGTAATGAAGCGAAGCTGACTTTCGGGAACCGGCTTTATTTAACGTGGCGTGCTTGCCGAGCTTCGAAGTGAATCGCTAAGATTGACTTCGGGCCACGGTACTGCGCATGCGCAGACTCCTACGCAAGGAGCCTGCGCATGCGCACTACCGTGGCCTCAAGCGCTAGGGGCCCCCACGCTTGCGTCCCCCTAATATAAAACTATCTATTAACATTCGATACCAACCACGCGCCCGACATTCACCGTTGCAGCCGTACAAACTCTTGGCTGACCTGAAGCATGGATCTAGTAAAAACTCTGGCGAGAAATAAAAATTACTGATCACCCTACGAAATAAACCGCGTAACGAAGTTGTTGGCTATTACAATGAAGTACACGCAAGGTAACATTTATTTTAATATCATTGGTAATTACGTTTCAACTCAAACTCGCAGCTCCCACGCAGGTTGCTTTGCTCTCTGTTATTTGATTGACTGCGCTAATGGTCTTCACTGACGGGCTCTTACCGCCACTAAAGAAATAGTTGCCGGATTCCCTCTGGCAGCTTCGCTGTATGTATTACTCTAGCGTGAGAGCGACGGCACTTCGCTTTGCCACCATGGTCGCCCGTGCCTTGCGCAGCTCTGCAGGAAAAGCTACCCATCCGTGCTTTGAAATCGGTGACCGCGAGACCTTTTTGCCACTCTGTGCACGAGTGCAGGCGCAGAGGACGAGACGCGATTCAGACGAGACACGAAATCAGGTGAAACGGAGCCTGGACGGATGGACGGGATGGATGCTGTGAGCGTCCCCTTTGGAACGGGGTGGTGGGTGGCGCCACCAAGCTCTTGTAATTATGTTGCCTAATGTCTTGCCTATGTTAATAAAGAAAGAAAAGGAAAGAAAAGAAAAGGAAAGAAAAGAAAAGAAACGACGATGACATTCTATAACCAAACTTTCTGAACCCCTATTGTGAACTTTGCTTTTTGAACGCCTTCGTTGTTTGTCGTTTCCCTACTTTTCTTCCACCAATCTTCCGATCGCCTCTCACAGATCTCTACTGCGGACATGTTTACTTTCCCCCTGCTCTCGCTGAACCCAAGGGTTTCAAGGAGGCCAGATGTGCCTAAATCTACCGCCGGGCAGAGATCTTGGCATTCTAATAAAACAGGCTCCATCGTTTCCCTAGCTTTGGTGCAGCAAGCAGATGCTTCGTCTTCCTTGTTGTATCTCGCTTTATAAGTGCGTGTTCTAAGGTATCCTGATCTTGCTTCGAAAAGTAAAGCGCTTCCCTTGGAGTTATCAATGGCGACAATATACAATGGCGACGTGTGGTATAGCCTCACCATGAACGCTATACAGGGTGTTTCAGCAAACTTTTGCGAGAGTTCAAAAATATGCCGATGCGCTCTAAGACGACGCGGCCAAATGCATGTTGCTCACTTTTGTATGCAGTGTGTGACGCTATATTTTGTATTTTCCTTAATTAGATAATTAGGGACGATTAGTTAACCAACTTCTGAAGCAACGAAGTTACGGGGAATATTTTAATTAGAAAGTTGCAGAGCGCTTTGCCGAACGTCCGATTAGACGGTTTCTAACTTTCTATCTATTAAGCATTCGTATTTTTCAGCTTACTGCGGGTGCTCGTAAAATACAAAAAAAAAACACCACGTGACATACCCGCTTGCACGCCGTGACTGCAGGGCTCCCAAACTGTCCGCGTACAAACGAACTGTCCAGCGACAGGGCAGTGACGAAGGCGTTGGCTGTGCGATTTACGCCAGCGATGAGCTTCCCTGCAGTGATTCCCTTGATTGCAGTTCCGAAGGCATTTTTTACCGATGATTGAAGGAATGGTGGCGGGAATGGGGCTCCACTCAGAGCGTGTGGCGAGATCGAATGAATTAAAGCAGGAATAGTTGGGCAATAACGTACACCAACTTTGTAACGGTGGTCCTTGAATTGGGGAATATATACCGGTTGTCAAAAAATTGAGTCACGTAGGACAGGGTTAAAATGATAAATTTTATGGAAAAGACAGAGACGGGAAAGTTAAACGGCGAAGCCACAGGTCAAGCAAACTGGGAGATTTATTTTATTAGGGTGACGCTAGCGGTTCGTGAACAGTTCGACAGAATAAAACGTATACCCGGCGATTTTGGATTGCTTCGATAGAAAGGACGAGGGAATTGACACGGGGATCCCAAATAGAAGATGCATGTTCCAATTTAGGACGCATTAATGTTTGATGAAGTAGGAGTTTTAAAGTGCTAGGGGCAAGTGATACATTACGCCTTAAGAAACCAAGTGAGGCATTTGCGTTATTGGTGATGCGGTTATGTGTACTTGCTATGAAAGGTTCTCGGTAATGTGGATGCCTAGGTATTTGTACGAGGAAACTTCAGACAGCGGAGCGTTCTTAGTAAAATAATTGCAAGGTGGAAAATTACTGACATGTCAGGAAATTCCCATTACATTACATATGGTTGCATTCATTTTCACCAGCCAAATGTTTATGTCTGCCTGAAGGATGACACTATTAGTGATTGTCAATATTTCGCGGTAAATTACGCAGACGTCAGCAAACAACTTTATAGAGGAGGAAGCTTTATTGGGTGGGCCATTTATGTATACGAGGAAGAGTAAAGGGCCCAGAACTGACCCTTGAGGGACGCCGCATGTTACGTGACAGCTGTTAGAGTTATAGCCGTTAACCGAAACGAACCGCGTGAGTAAGGAAAAGAAGCATTCAATCCATTGTAAGGCAACAGTATCCAAATTGAGTGCGCCGATTTTTAGTAGTAGGAGCTTGTGGCAAACAGAGTCGAAGGCTTTTGCAAAATCGACGAAGAGGCAGTCGGTGAAAGAGCAACGGTCAAGTGCACAAAAATAAGTCGTGGGCAAAGGAGAGGAGTTGTGTTTCGCACGGATAAATTTTCATGAAACCGTGCTAATGCAAATGAAAGAAGTAATTTTCTTCTAGGAGTGTCATCAAGTCAGTGTAGATGACGTACTCCATTAACTTACAGGGTATGATTGTCAAGGAAATTGGCCTATAGTTGCCAGTAGGGTGTACGATTACCTGTCTTATGCGAGGGAACCGCTTTCCTCACTTTACTATCGCGCGCAGGTTCACAGATATCTAGTTACTGCGAAAAAAAAAAGCATCGACAACATAATGGAAGTCTAAATTTTAGTATTTGTCAAGAACTTTGGATCGATAGAATCTCTGCCTCTTGAAGAAAGTTTTATTTTTTCTCTTAACACATCAGTTCCAGCCGAGTCAATGAAAATGGAATAAATTAGAGGAAAATCATGCTGAGCAAGTATGGGAAGTGAGGTTCGATCAACATCAGTAAAGGAAGATGCAAATACGTCGTTTAGCAGAGAACGGCAGTTTGGTCTCAAAATGATTGCACCATCTTCACCAAAGAGCTCAACTACCGTGTTGCTATCGCCCTTCACCACCTTCCAGAATTTGTGTCGTTTACTAACAGGTAAATAGGGAAGTGTTGTTTTAAAGAATAAATCCTTGGCTGATGACAGCGAATGCGCGTAGCCATTGGCCGTGTTGTGACAAGCTACCCAATGAGAAGCGCTGCCACATAACCTTGCCTTGCTGTAAAGACGTTTCTTTGTTTTTTTTTATTGGGAAGCCGTAACAGGGAAGGCCGGAACCAAGGCGGTCTTTTATTGTTTTTTGCCCTTCGTAACGTTACGTATTTTTTTAATTGAGTACCACTATCCTGGACTTGAATGAAAGCCAGTTTTCATGAATAGAGCTTTCTGAAAATTGCGAAATGAAGTCAGACAAAAAAAAAAGTTCCAGTTCAGCATTAAAAACGGTATAATTACCCCGATTCTAGTCCCTTATTTCCTTTTCTGCTTTCTTTTTTGGCGGTGAAGAACTCTTCCATGATAATTGCATCGCTAAATCGTCGCTCAGGTCAAGTAACGCTGTCACATTGGCAACTAATGAAGGTTGCGTGGTAAGCAGTTAAATCTAGGTTAGTCCCACTAGAGAGCGTAGGGCGTGTCGGACGTTTGACGACTTGCGCAAGACTGAAACCTGAGCACGTGTTCATGGAAGCAGCGCATTCTGAGGATTTGCAACTTACACGAGGATGATATGCTCGGCCCACGAAATGCCTGAAAAGTTGAAACGACCCACCGGAAATTCTGGTGCCACGCACAGAGTATGAAACATGCAGCTTGTGCAGGACCGTCGTGCAATTCTAAGCTGGAACCGGAAGGACAGGCCAAGAGGGCTGTGTAGCGGGCGCAAAAGGGACGATGGGTCTATGACGGAAACGGGCGCAGACACAAACTAGTGCCAGAGGTGATGCAACAGGAATAACAAATGAAGTAACCTCGTGGTACACTGGGATTAAAACTCCCGTCACGTCTATTATTAACTGATGCGGCGTCACATTATTTTTTCTTCCCGCCGGAAGTGTTCCCTCATCACACAGATGGAGCTAAGCCTCGCGAACTGCCGCTGAACCGCCATGTTTTCAACGCATGAGCTTCTATGGAAGCTTCGCTAGCTACCACGTATGTTTACCTTGCCTTTGCCGCCGAGCGTTTGAAACAACTTCAACCGGATAGACCACAACGTTTCCCTGAAGTTGCGCACGAAGGGAATAAAGAAGGAAGAGGAAAGAAAGGAAGAAGGCAGGCATGCTAACCAGAACAGCGCCTAATTGGCTATCCTTCACTGGTGGACGGGAAAGGGGGACTAGATAGATAGATAGATAGATAGATAGATAGATAGATAGATAGATAGATAGATAGATAGATAGATAGATAGATAGATAGATAGATAGATAGATAGATAGATAGATGAAGCCATGACGAGGCCAATTCTCGCGTGCTCGCTGAGGGTTATATTCATTCAAACGCAAGGGCACAAAAGAAATGTAAAGAACGAAGGGGGAAAAATTAAATCAGTATATATAGAGGGGTTATGAAGAGGATATATGGTTAAACAAGCTTCAACCTATAATACAGTGGACGAACGGGGAGCGTGGGCTGCGCTTATAGGACCTTGTTGACTGACATAGGAGCGCAAACGTGTACACACTCTGTTATGACTTCATTTCTCGCCGAAAAAAAAAAAAAGAAGGGATCAAAATTCCCAGTTTTTTTCTACATTACAAAGCCGCGCGAACTGATAGGGTAGTGCTAGCGCAAGGAGATTAGTTCAGAACATTCCCCCAGCGATGCGGCAAAAAAAAAAAAAAAGAAAATCAATCAATGTTTTAGCAATCTCGCATCAAAAATGAAGGCCCGTGTGCGCTGTCTTAATTAACCTTATGCCCGCGCTACACTACCGAAATTTCGCAAGTATTTTGTCCAAGGCACGGGAAGCGAAGCTTTCCTGGCTAAACAGACCGCAATATTGACTCTCACCGAAAGGCATTTCTTTTTTCTGGGACTCCAACATAATTTCACTTCTTCTCTACTACTACTACTACTACTACTTCTCTGGGCACAAAAGAAATGCGGTAAAAAGGAGGAGAAGAAGAAGAATTAGAAAAAAAAAGGAGGCTTATAATAAATACCGTGCCTGCTCTGTGGCTACGACTCGAGCTAGATTTCATCAGCGTTCACTTTGATTACACAGCCTCGCTTTGTTTGCTTTTCCGCGCTCTCTTTGGAATGCCCTACGAAGGATGCGCGAGGAGTGGCGCACGCAAAAAAAGAAAAAAATGTTTGAGAGCGAGTGGTTTTGGCCCGCAAAGGGAGAGGTGTGCACGCACCATATTTTTAGAGAAGCCCGTGCAACTAATATTGCGTCCGGGTGTTTTTGAGGAGCAATATTTTCTTTCCATTTCCTCTACGGAGCTGGAATTCTTGTATAGCGAGGCTGCAGAGTGGGCGTAGAAGAGATTCCACACGCTGTAGGAGGGGGGGGAGGTGAGGGGGGGGGGTCAGGGGGCTCCGGATTAAATTTTGTTTTTCCACGCAGCGCTCAGTAACTCTGCGTAGCGACTACTGTGAGTGTGGGAGTCGGTACAGCGTGAAGCTGTGCAAACTAATTACACTTCCAGGCTTAGGAAGCAACTTGAACGAAAGCTGAGAACCCGCAAATAAAGCGACGGAAAGATGACTGACAGGCGTCGTCGTCGTCGTAATCGTCATGAGCATCATCACCATCATAATCATTGTCGTCACAGATATTACTAACTGGAAACGCAGCATGGCTCTTCCAGCCATCTCCGGTTAGCCCGGTATTCTGTAAGCGGAATTATATATTGTAAGATTCGTCGGACGATCTCGCCGCTGCCACCATTTGTTAGAGTTGTCGGATGATCTACGAGCTGTAGGCCGATCTCACCGCTGCCATTCAGATGTAAGATTTGGCAGTCGTATCTGTAGGAAGGAGCTTGACTCTTCGTCGGGACTTAGGAGAGCAGGATTTATTTACATGTTATCTACAGTTGAACACGAGATACACCGACAGTCTAGCGTGACTCCCAGATGGTGCCCGCAAGACGAGCGTACAACAAACAGCTTACGAGCACGCAGCTCACGAGTACATTTCGAGCACGACAACGAGCACACTCTAGCAGCCGACAATCGCTGCTTATAAGCACTCTGCTCGGCGTCATAGTTCGACGTCATTGAAGATGACCCGCCCTTTTGGAGGAGGCGGGCTCTCGACTTGGAGGAGGATGAGGGCTCACACACACACACACACACACACACGCACACACACACACGCACACACACACACACGCACACGCGCACACACACAAACACACACACACACACACGCACGCACGCACGCACGCACGCACACGCACGCACACACAGGTGCAACGGTCCGGAGCCGACGTCAGAGGGGCTTCGTAGAACTCGGAGCCGTCCCGGGTGGCGCGTCCGGGTAGCTAGCACATTGTCTGGTGTCTCGAAAAGCGCATGGGGAGGTTCCGCCAATTACCTCCCCTCGAGAACTCCCCTGAGCTGACCCCTCGCCACGTGGCTGCCGGTTATCCGCAGTTCTCTGAAGTGCGCCACCGTCCCGGTTGGATCGGAACACGTGCAGCGGGCTGAAATAGCTGCAGGCCGATCCTAACAATATTCCGAGCGAATGGACAGACTGTGAATGAATGAATAAATAAATTAATTAATTAATTGATCGATCGATGGATCGATCGATCAAACGAACGAACGAACGAACGTGCTCGGATTATCTCCTATACACATAACAGATCTTTGCGAGCCTTTTTGGCCGAACCCGACTGTTGAATATGTCTTTGCTGCCACGTGAAATCAGTTACTGGAACGATCTCCTAGGCGGCGTCACTAACATGCGCGATCGTGTTGCGTTAACACAGGCAGCATTAACTACCTATAACGCTGTCTGATGATGACGAGTATCGTGATTATTGCCAGATGGCTCGCCTTTAAGTCCGTATAATATTTATCTCGCTCAATGACAAGTTTTATAGTAGCGAAAGTGTTCATGGTATTACACTTATTCGTTATATGACGCCTTTTTTTATTTTGTTTGCTTGCTTCCGTGTGCTCTATTTTTCGCAATATGAATGTACCCTAGACCCTCATATAATAATCCAAATAGATACCTGTGAGGAATTTTCCAACCACTTAAGTGAATGTATGACTGACTAACTGAATTAATTAATTAATTAATTAATTAATATCCATCATCCGCAATCGCTCGCTTGCAAGTGCTCCCGTTCTCTCGATATCTTCGCAGCTTCTCTTCCACGGACACTCTAATCGTCTCCTGCATGCTTCGACTGCTGACCAGTTAATGCTTTCGTCTCATATGAATCACAAAGCTTCTGGAAGGTGGACACTCCCTACGGGTCTCGCTGGCTGAATATCTTGGCACTCTGTTACGATATGCCGAGTTCTTTCGGGGCTACTTTTTTCCCCCTATTTTATTTTGTTTTTTGCACCACGCATGTGCCTCGTCCTGTGGAGCAGTTTTTAATCCCTTAAATCCCTTTCCTGGTGTAGGCTAGCAAACAGGAGTTGCGTCAGGTTGACCTCCCTACCTCTCCTCCCTTCTCTTCAGGTGCACGTAGGTGCGCGTGTTATTGCTTTACATGTCCACATTATGTGGTTCTACATTTGTTTTTTCTCTCTAGCTTTCAGTCAAGATTTGTTTTTAGTATAATGCTTAACTCCTATTATGTATGCACACGCTTATGAGATATCTTTTATGCGAATTTAGCCAACACTATCTGTCATAGGGAACCCTTCCACAAGTAACCGTGAGTTCTGTCCGTTCGGTTCTGTTCTACATTAACGTAGATAACATGCGATGTGTGCTACTTGAGCTGAAGCAGTACACGAGAATGAATTAAGTCGACTTATTTGTAGCTTGGAATCAAGTGAAGGATTGTCACAGCGTGACAGTTGAGCGTATCACATTCCGCGACGGCTTCCATCACACTCTCAATACCGAAATGACGTAGACCATGTGGTGAAGGCGCAATTAAAATTTTTGAAAATTAGCTTATGGAGTTTTGCGAGCCCAAACCACGATCCGATTATGAGGAACGCCGTAGTGGGCTGCTCCGGAAATTTCAGCCCCATCAAAATGTGACCGCCATGGCCGGGATGACGGTGTATTCGCAACTACGCTTGTACGTATTGAGCAATACGGAACGTAAGGATTCAACTCCACACCCTTTTGCAAAGGTACAATGAATCGCACCTCCGAATCATGACGTTGGTGAATGATCGTCTGAGACGGCATTCAGCTACGCGAAGAGCATTTGTGACGTACGAAACAGCGTCACTGCTCATGTATGCTTCCTCTTCAAACTCCTTGGCGCTAACGTCACATCCGTTTTTCGCGCTTTCCCTCTCCGCACCTCCGGTCTCCTGGAGGTTTCCCGCTGCTTCTTCTCAGCGAGACACCGACTCCAAGTACGGAGGAAGTAACAGAGAAAGTTTTTCCGCATGCTAGGCCTGAGCGTCTGCAAATGCTATCGCATCGTCAGGACCAGCCCGCCCACGCGCTTGGTTGTATTGCCTCCGAGATCGGCTCGCCTCGCGAATTACATTAAAAATTCTTAGTGAAGGCACATCTCGCTTACGGGCAGCACGATCCGCCCCACTAAGTCGCCACCTTTTATTACGCAGCCTCCGAGATCGGCCCAGTCTACTATTACACTGTATCCGGAACGGCTCACTTTATTCAGCGAGAAACTAGGCGAACACGAAATTCCAGAGAAGTAGGCAAAGAAAGTTTCGATTGAAAAAAAAAAGTGGCAGTACTACGCCGACGAACGGCTTTGAACGGCAGCACTAAATGCGCAGGACGGAATCATAGATACGTTGCACAGTATGCTTTTATGTAGCGCTGTGGTCGAACAGAGCTACGCGCGATGTCGCCACAACGCAGATGCCACCGCCTATACGTCTTCACCATTGCGTACATTATGCATGCGGCGCGCACTTTTGCGCAATGCAAAGTACACCCCGTGGTGTCAGCTTCCATTTGCCTTCATTACGTGCGCGTGCGATGCATTAGCGATCGTAGAATCGTAGAAACATTATCGATCACAGATCATAGAAGGCGCTTCGCGTGCTTTTCTCCGCGTCTGATAGCGGTAGTTCATTATATTATGAGTGAAATAGCTCGAGGATGATGTCCGCGTGACAAATAATCGTTTTCCACGCAAGGACTGCCGCTTCCCGGATATGCGCCCACAGCAAATAAAATATAAAAATGTAGGCACCTATCCAATTTTATGATCCAAACGGAGAAACTTCCCTTTGTCACCTCCGAAAGAGAAGCTATGGGATTCTTTGTATCGCGAAACCGCCCTACTGGTGCCACGCGCGAAAGTACAGCGTCGTCGCGTGGGCGGCCAATGTGCGCGTCGTATATGTACGTGCAGACACCTCTGTTTGCTCCGCAATTCGGCGCGGCCAGCACAGAACGGCGCGTCGCCTTCACGGTCCACCGACCGTATTTCTCTATGCACACGCACTACAGTAACCGCGATTCGGGGCGGCGAAGCGAATCATTTCGAGCTCCGCGCACCGAGTGCGCTTTATGTGTAGTACACACCCGGGCAATAAATACCAGTACAACGCTTCTCTTCGTGCTAGACTTCAGCACTGTATGCCTTCCGCGTATACTCTACACTGCAACGCAGCTACTGATGCAGCGTGCCCCAACTTGTACGCTCCGTCTCACTACCTCCGTGCACTGTGGTGAAGCGTTGGTTTAGGCTAGGCAATAGCCAGAGCCGGTTACGCGTGTACACCCTCCTCCTCCCCCCCCCCCCAAAAAAAAAGAAGGAAGAATTGAGGAGGAAGATCCGCCCATTGCTCGGCATTAGTCCTCCCTTGAACATTCCATTTCATCGGCGACATGTGGGGGGTGATTAGAAGTGGACGACGGCGCACCAGCCGTTGTTGTGGTTCTGTTTACCGCGCTATGCTGCTACACAATTATTATTATTTATTTTGAAAATATATATACCTTTGACTTTTACACGAATGACAAAATAAAAGACACGGTGTCACCATGTGTGTGCGTTTTTTTGGTCTTTTGTTTGACACAGCGACGTCGTGCCAACTAACCCCAGTCGAAGTCTTATTATCTGATCGCGCTGACGCCACTAGCATTCGCACCAATGCACGCAACTGGTGAGGGCTAGCATAGAACCTGCTGGAATGAGCGTCTGATTTCGTATGCTTGGTTGCGATCGTGTCGCGACAGAACCTGGCGAAATGCGTCCCATCTCGTCGTTCCAAGTTCGGTCTTGCATTAGTAGTAAACAGTCAATACGAATGAAACAGCTAAGTTCTTTCCGATCCTGTAGTGTAACCCTGGCCTGCCGGAATGTGCTTCTGGTATTGTGTACTTTGCTTCCGACTGGCGTTGAAACAAAACCTCGCAAAAATTATCTTGATCTCGCATTTGCATGTCGCGTCGTTTGTACAAGTAGGGTCATCAAAAACGTAGGTAGCTAAAGGATATATCCTATTTCGTAGTGTTCACCTGGAGAAACCTTGGAGGAGTGCGGCTCGTACGGAAAGAGAGAGAGAGAGAGAACTCGAGCAGAAATTGCGGATGGTGTGCGGAAGCAGCACCTGCGACTACTGGGGCTCGCGAACGATGAGAAACCGCGCGAGCGAGCGAGCAATCCGTCGCCGGAACCGCCGCCGTTGCGTACCTGTTTATTTGTTCCCGGCTCTCTGGCAACCCGACGGCAAGAAAGGCCTATGGGGGAGAGCGAGAGGTATGAGAGAAGGTGCGAGATCTCTGGAATGCTTCGTTTCTTTCTTTTTGTGTTTCTCCTTCTCCGCACCCGCCTGTGTTCCAACCCTGGGTCGGCAAACCGGGCGTCTAGCTTAAACCATACAGCGCTGACCTGAGTTATACGTAGCGCCGGCTTCAAACTAATGAAGAATCCCGATCCCACAGAACCCACAGAAAAAGGTCGAAGGTCTCCGCGTAGATGCATCTTTCGTAACCTTGCGTAGAATTTCTGTTTACTTGCTATGTAAGTTTTCTTTTAGGGAAATCAGTTTTGATTATGCTATTGGAGGGCAATATTGTGGGCAGGCCGTCGTTCTAAAAACAAACAAACAAACAAACAAACAAATAAAAACATTGATTGCGGTAGCCTGTCGGCTTCTCCTAGACAACAGGAAGCTATCTTGTGCACCGTTTCTTTTTCCTTCCTCTGTTCCCTTTCATTTCCAATAGAGGGATGGAGAGGGAAAATTGATAAAAGACAAATATATTAATCGGGCTCAAGCCGGTTAGCCACCTTGCTTTGCGAAAGTAAACTAATAGGTGAGTAGAAGTAGTTGCAGTATGCAGACATGTGCAACTAAATAGAGGAGGAGGAAAGAGAAAAGAAGAAGGCAGGGAGGTTAACCAGAATAACGTCCGGTTGGCTACCCTACACCGGGGGAATGGGAAAGGGGAACGCAAAGATCACAGGGAGAGAGAGGAGGGAAGGAAAGAATGAAATTGTGGCAAGTTCGCTGACGCGTGCGGTTTTACAGAAATAGAGACTCGTGTTAAAGTCATACAGCACTGAAGAAGCTTTAGCGCTGTTTAAACTAATGAATTAGCTTAATTTCAAGCCTCTTCCCTCCTCACATAGAAGGGAACGTATATTATATTGCTGTTAGTCGAAAGTGTTGCTTTCGGCTAGGAAATTTATGTTTCATGAGGTGTGAGCAGAAATGTTTAGGATTGACCCTCCTTATATAAACTGAAACAAATTGTAGACGTTTTATAGAAGTACTGTAGACCGCTACTCCCTCTTCTTGTGCCCACAATATTTTTTCTTTTTGTTTTTTTGCTTGGAGCATTCGACTGAAATCATGCTGCGCTGTGCATAAAACTTGAGTCGCCGGCCCAGTACTAACGAGGGACCTAAATGAGGCTAACAGTATTGTCCGAATAAATAAGTAAATAAATAAATAAATAAATAAATAAATAAATAAATAAATAAATAAATAAATTGTGAGCCTCTTCGCACACGTCACATAGGTGAAGTTCTTTATGGGTGTCCACCTTTTGTGTTGTCTTTTCTATTTGATCCACGGATTCACTATCGCGACGGTATAGGCGTATTGTTCGATTGTGGGAATAACAGTTTACGAGCGACGGGCCTTAACAAAGGACAAGTCGACGAATTCAGACGTGTGCATTCGGACATTGTAGACGACTACTTCGTCTCTTCGTGTCTGCTCCTTTTTTTCTTTCTTTTTTGCATGCACGTGTTTCTAGACATCTTGATGACAACGACTTGGACTCTCTGCATCTGTGCTTTTCTTTTCTTTTTTGTGCGCATGATATGTAACGGCCGGGTAGGACGCAAAACGATAAAGATCACCGTAGCTTCACAACTCTGCAGTCTCTCTAGAATACTGCGGAGAATCGTGGCTTTGCATTGACATACATTAAAGTTGTCATAGTCGGTGTAATGATTAACGCAGTGTGTCCACAGTATTGAAAAAAAGAAATATCTCTAAATCCTGGAAAAAATAAATATCTAAGCAGGCGCTGTATGTAGCCTTCTTAAAAAAAAACAGTCAATTTTGTCATTTCATAACAGCGCGCACGGATATATATACGAGGACTTCTAGATTGCTTATAGACGATCTCCGGTCTCAAGGAACTACTATTCTAGTACTCTGTTCTCTGTGTGATGTCTATAGCTTACATGCAACGACAACAACAACAACAACAACAACAACAAAAGCACACACACACACACACACACACACACACACACACACACACAAATGCAAAACGCTGTATAAAGTGTAACATGGTAGAAGTCTGCAAGATGATTATACACGCACATTAGATAGGTTGCATTTATTTTATAATGGAAGGGGTCTCGCCATTCACGAAGACGTGACATTTTGGCAGCCCATGCGCGTTGGTTCACAGGCTTTGGGAACGTCTTCGTTAACTTTGTTCCAAACTGGCTGTGAAACTATAGCGCCGTAGATTGTGCGCAGTGTAGCCGGCGCAACATGCCGTCAGAATGGCCAAAGTTTAGCGCATGCGCACATAAACCGTGGCTGAGCTCTTCCTATTCAAAACAGATTTTTTTCTGCATACCCCCTTGTAATTACACGGAGGGAGGAGAAATAAATACTTAGCTTTTCGAGAACGCCAAGAATCATTTCTAAAAGGGCCTAAACCACGTGGCACGTTCTCCTTGGATTGCGGCTATGTGCTAGATGGTCGCGTACGAAAAAAAAAAAAAAAGGAAAAAATAATCTTTCTTTACACCGTAATGCCCAATGCACCATTTATGCTATGCAGAGTTCGATACATCCATCTAAGTTCTGATTAAAGCGAGTTTTCAGTTGTGGATAGTTTAGCAAACCAGTTACCAATTAAATAATATACCAATTAAATTACATATCACGGACACTTACCTGTATATTTTTTTCGTGCGAACGTACTCTCCATATGCAGAAATAGATGTAAAGGAGTTGTTCCAATTTTCCATGATGCGCAAGTATGTTCGGGCATCGCAGGGTTAAACGTACGCGTTACAGATCCCCCCCCCCCCCCCCCACCCATGGTTATCAGGGCGGATTCCCAATTAATTATGCCGCGCTTGGTAGGCCCGAAGCTGCCTCTCTCAAGGAGGCCCGCTTTTCGATAGACCCAATAACCAGCGTTTCTGCGTAAGCATGCGCGGAACACAACAGAAACCGATGCAAGTCGGCATGATTGAACGGTGTTCCGTTGCCGGACATCTGGGTTGCGCAATATACCCGCGTTTTCTGGGTACGCGCAACGAAATGAGCGGCGTGCGCGGTTTGAAGATAAGCCGATATTGACGTCCGACCCAGGGGGGCTTATTTCCTCGCATCGATGTGCACAGCGGCGGAATTCGTTGGGTCATACACGAGCTTTGGCCTACGTAGTGCCCTTGACCCAGTTCCACGCTTTGCGATAGTTAAGTTCGCTGTCTGAATATGTGGGTGATATTGGCACTGCCTATACTCTAGACGGTTAGACACTGTATACCGCTGATTATGCTTATCGGGTGCACAATTAAGAAGGAGAGAATCCGCAGTTATAATGCTCATAGGGCTGCACCATATTAGCGAGAAGAGTAGGGGCTCTAATAGATTATCGCGCCGCTCGAGAAGGAGAAGCGAGGGTCGAAGGGGAAGAAAAATGGAGATCGGATATACAAGACAGAGAATGCGCCAGGGAGGTATTCTGGCGAATTAATTGCGGCGGTATACGGAAATATTGGAAGGACATTTTTTTTCTTTTTTTGCTACAGTTGCGATTGCTTGCAGAGATAAATTTCGACTAACTAATCGTGCGCTATTGAATTCGTTCAGTCTTCGCATGGAAAAAGCAGTATCTTCAAACCCTAATATTTTCCTGTAGTTCCGGAATTGTCGAACTCATCATCTGAGCGCTGCCAAACATAAAAATAAACGAAGCAGAAGTGCAATTAGATAGCATGTAGGTGGTCATAGTTGACGCGAAACATGACAGATTGTGTATTGTAACTGCTCAAGCAGTCAGACATCTCCGTTCTCAAACCGCGATCATGCAATAATTGAACAGTCCTGGGTATGCGAAAAAGTTGCTTATTCGTTCCTAATGCTCCGTCCGGACTTTTCATAAACAACGTTTCACAACTGGCACTACAGTAGGACGTGAACTTGATGACGTTGTGAATGCCACAGGATTCACGATGGTCACATTCGGACTCACAAGTCGGATTTACCGTCGTGTACCAGCGCCGTGTAAAATAATTTAACCCTTAAAATTGAAAAAAAAGGGTATAAATTTATTTATAACTCACACCCTTAGGGTGTCCGTTATCGACACATTTACACCCCTTTTTCACTTTGAAGCGTGCAAATTATTTTACAGTGTGGGTGTACATTTTCCCATGTCGGCGTAGCGGGCAGTGAGGCCGCCGGCAGTCGGGCGAGCAAAGCGCTGCAGTTGAAGCCAACGAAGAAGGCTTCCCGGGACGCGAGAAAAGAGACGCGAATCAATCCATGTCAATCCAATCTAATCAAACCGCATCCGGCTTGCGTGATTAAACGACTTAACAGAACTGATTCCCGCTCTCCCATGTTGCGTCCGTATACACGGGGTCAGCGCAAACTCCAGCTTTGGCGGTGCGAGAGAGCACCCGGCGCACCGTCGTCGTGCGCGTATTGTCGAGATCTCTGTGACGTTGAACGTTACGCAACAGGGCGTCCTGATTTTGAGGCGGAACGCGTAAGTTGTTAATAGATGGACTCGAGAGGAAGACGGCCCCCGCTTTCAGATGCGAGTGATATATTGTTCCCGCGAGGACGTTGGATATTCAGGAAGGAGGCGCTTCGGCTTCTCCTAAAGGGCATCCGCGGTACAGCTGTAGGGTTGGGAAGCCAATGGTAAGCTGTATGTCTGGTGTTGTAAGCTTGACTGCGAAGCCTTTTTGACTGTATCGCGGTTGACACGCGGCGTTCAAGCGGAGCAATTGCCGGCAAGTTTTTGGCAAGGCTAGGTATACGCCTGCAGCAAGCCAACACTCCTTCTCCTCCTCCTAGGGTACGACCATCGTTCTACAAGCACGAAAACGGCGCGTTTCTTTTCGTTCGAAACGTATTCGATATTCGATTCGATTCGCTTCTTGCAGTTTCCGACCCGTATCTTTAATTAGTCTAAAAAATTACCATTCGCAGGCCCCTATAAGTTCACCTGACAAAGCACCAACTTATGTGGGCCGAGGAGAAATTCTGACGCGAAGAGCGGTGATGTCACAAAGACACATTTTTGCGGGGGGGGGGGGGGGCGGAGGGGGGATTTCATTGTCGCCATCGCCAACTTTCTCTCACGTTTGCGCCAATGCATCTGACGTGCCAAGGCTTCGTCTTTCGAACGAGGACGCTTCTTCGCTCTTTCACATAAGCCGAAGGCGCCGTATGAAACAGCGGCCGTAAGAACTTGCGGGAGCGATTTCGAGTCTCTCGTCCACAATTTGCCACTGACGTTCGAGCTGTCGCTAATCGATCGCGCCGCCTGGGTGCACGTTAATAACACTTGCGTTGTCAAGGCGCAGGATATAATACTTGCCTTCGTGAAGCCTTTATTTGTTTGTTTGTTTGTTTGCTGCAGCACGTTATTGCGCCACAATTGTTAGCGCCCACTCGGTGAATGACGGCTGTCGCCCCGACATTTAGGTGCACGCGCTGGTATTTTCTTATGCCCTTTTGTTTCGGTCTTTAGACGTATGACAATCGGGAGGCTTCACGAAAGATGACACGAACCAGCGCAACATAAGCTAGACTACTGAACCGCCGCACTGTGATCCATTTTCTTCACAACGTAACGACTTTCTTGACATCTGCTCTGTGTTTTTCCCTAACACAATTAGTATTAGAACCAACTAGGATCTCGGAAAGCGCTGCTAACCTCCTTGACTCATTCTTATGCTCTCATGCTGACATAGGTACCAATGTTTCATGCTTACCGGGCTTAAGCGATCATCTGAGTCTTTCTTTCAACATATTATCTGCTGTGATAAAACCAATTCTTGAAAAAATAAATAATTCACCACTACGATAAAGCAAACGTTGACGCTATTAATATTAAACTAGCTAATGTTCTTGATCCTTTCCTAAGCCAATTTGATGATCGCAGGGTTGATGAGAACTGGACCGTTTTCAAAAACGGGCTCACCGACAAGTTTATTCCGTCGAGTGTAATATCCTGCAATGTTAAGAAACCCTGGTTCAATTCCAAGTGAAAAAGGCTTTTCAATCGAGAAAGACTACTGTATCGAATAGCGAATAAAAGTTCACTGGCATCGAAATAGGACGCTTATGAGGAGGCGAACAGTACTTACACAGAAGCTATAAAACTTGCCAAGAAGGCATTCCAACTACACACTTTGCCCAGAATGTTTGCGAATGACCCTAAAAAGTTTTGGTGTGTTATTAATCCTTCCAAAGATAATTCAGTCACGTTGATTGATTCCAGTGGTTCACCGGTACACGAAGATGTATGTCCCCATATCCTTAATTCTGTGTTCTGTAACAACTTTGTCATATGTAGGAACCCTGTGCTTCCAACTCTCGCGTGTTGCAATTACCCACCTATGGACTTTATTATCACTGAACCTCTTGGGGTCGAAAATGTAATTAAAGATCTGAAGTTGTCATCAAGTCATGGGGCTGAGTTGGTTAACGCGAAATTTCTAAAAAGTACTGTTTATTTATCTGTTCTGCTTTCGAAAATTTTTCAGCAATCCTTAGATACCTATCAGCTACCTGCATATTGGAAGGTCGGGAAGGTGGTCCCACTTCATAAGTCGGGTAGCAAACATTCGCCCCTCAACTACCACCCCATTTCCCTCACCAGCATCCCTTGCAAGGTTCTTGAACATATCTTTTACTAACATTTAGCAAATCACTTCGACAATAATTCATTTTTCACAAAAGCACAACATGGTTTCCGTAAAAACCTGTCTTGTGAAACTCAACTTCTTTCTTTTACTCACAGCCTTCATCTTATTCTCGACAAAGGTTCATTCGCAGACTGTGTTTTCTTTGATTTTTCCCAGGCTGTCGACAAAGTCTGTCATAAATTGCTTCTATTTAAACTTTGTAAACTTAATCTTGTTCCTAACCTGTTTTCATGGCTTGAGCATTTTCAGGCACCAGGGTAAGCCCTATACTTCCCATGCATTTTAGGCCATGTTGAGGTAGATGTTTCTCACTAACTAATAGAAGTACCCTGGTAATACGTATACCATTTTGTTCCGAATTTTGTGCACTTTATACTGAACTAGAATAATTTAAATGTGTTGACAATTTGATTTTTAATGAAATATTTACCTGTAGCACATAAATTTGGGCTTTCTTTGCATATTTGAAAATTTATAACAAAAAACTACTGAGTGAAATTGCTTAATTCTAGTTCAGCAGTTACCAACATGTTTGTAGATGGTTGCAAAAAAAATCTGCCCTCTGTCTTGAAAGGCATTGGAAATAATGGTACCTTTGTAAGAAAAAACACTGTTTTGAGATAATTGATCCTAAAGTGGAAAAAGATGTGAAAAACAATTTTTTATTCCCACAGACACCTTCATAGTCATTGGTTTAATAGCCACCTGCTTCATAGTCAGTGTCGCAGTCATTTTTTGGCTTTTCGGCGTGTCGTTTTGCATGCCGGGCCTCTTTTGTGAACTGTCGTGTTGCTCGGTCCTCAAAGTACATGCGCTTGTGGTCAGCTTCCCTCAGCCGCTTGATAGTGTTGCGTCCTGGGTTCAATCCACATGCCTTCAGAACGTTGGCCCGTGCGATGCTACCATCAATAAATGAAAGAATAGCGTCCAGTGCTGCAATCCTTAGGGCCTAAAGCCTAACAAACACGTTTTGGCGCGCGTTCCCAAACAACATGGTTGAACGACTCATTTGCATTTTGAGTTTGCCCGTGCAGGCTCTTCTCTAGGAACTCAACCTTCGATAGCTCCATATAAATGGGTTTGATAGCCTCCAAGACAGACGCAGGCAAACTCTCCTTGTGGTCAGAACGTTCGCCCTCTGACTGACTTCTGTTGAAGGCACACCACGTATCGGGTCCCTTTGGGCAAAGTTCATGGCATGGGTCATCGTCTGTGGACAATAAGTGGAAGTAAGTTGTCCAAACAGCCTTTCGCATTTCATCCAAGTTTCCTACATTTCTTCTGATGGCCAAACTATAGTACACCTGGAGCTTGTCTATAACTGCATCAGTCAGTCGGCCTCGGCCCGAGAGTCTCTTTCCATCAGAGATTTTTCCTGCTTTGTTTTCTTTCTTTAGCCTCCGTTTTCTCGTGCCCATCCTTTTTTGCACGTGCCCTATGCACTCAAGCTTCGATATTTCAACAGAATCACCATATGGTATTTGTGCCTTCACAGCCATAAAAAGTCTTGCTGTCACCATCCCCAAGGTATTTGACGTATCGAACTCCGTGAAGCTCCTCACTCCTGCCAAAAATTTCCAATGCTCCTGCGACTTCCACTCCACCGCTGGTGCCTTGATAGTTGCCTTGGCACACCTCTTTGTGAAGGGGGTCACTGTTTACAGCCTTGATGCCGCGCTTTGCCCAATGTTTAGACAAAACCTCCACATCCAGCACGTTCCCAGTGTCTACGCCGGTCGCAGAGACTATACCATTATTGGAAGTGTGGCCTAGCTTCTGCCAGCTTCTATCAAGAGCAACTGCGATGTCTTCGTCCCCCCTCATTCAGCTGCACAGCCTCATCAGCTGCCCTTTTCATCAACTCCTTAGCAGCAGCTTCGATGTGGCCTAGGCGCTCTTGATTGTATTTCGCAAACTTTTTCGGTGGCTTAGGAAGGTTCAGCATAGCACAGAGTACATTACCTGCGGCCATTCCCTTACCAATGGAACTCCAGGCGTACACCAACCTGAGGTTGGCTTCATATATCCCAGAAATAGTTTTTTTCGACGTCTCAAATCGTTGCGCGGCAGTACACACTTCACAGTACAAACTGTAAACGCTTGCAACACCTACCCGCTTTGTTACCATTTCGAAGAGTTCAACGTTTCCACCGCACTGTTTGCACGCACAAATCTGCGTAATTGCCGCACAAATGCCATCCATGTCCATTAAGGCATATTCGCTGCTGCTCTGTAGCACATCCTCTTCCTGAAAGCACACAGAAAATCTTGAAAGCTTCGATGTCGAGGAGCTGGCGCCGCGTTCGGCGTCTCATTTGGTCTTGGACATCCTTTTTGCTTTTTCACGCAACGGTTGCCGTGAAATTCACGCCTGACGAAGGCCTTCTTTGCCCTGGGCATCTCAACTTATCAACAACAACCAACACCGGCACAAAGTACAATACTCATTGAAAGGGAAAGCACTCGGACGCAGCTGCACGAAGGTCGCAAAAACGTGGAAAGAACGTGCGCAGAGTCTCAGGATTGTCTTGGCTAAAAAAGAGGAGCTTGTACAAGTTGCCAGACATTTTTTCATATGTAGCTGTTTTAAGGGAAGCTTTGAAATCGGCTAGGGGGGGAGGGGGGGGGCTCTTTGGTAGAAAAAATTGACGATGAACGCGGAGGGTATCCGGAAAGGGGGCGTGGCCGCTCACTACTTGGTTTTGGAAAAAGCGTTTTTCAGCCCGAAATATGGCTTTTCGAGGAAAGTGCGATCAGGGAATATGTGTAGAAAGAATTGAGCTTCTCAAATTGCAAAGGATAAAATAACGATCTTTGTCTAATTTTACCTTACCCTGTGCCCTTATCAATCGGTCACAGTATGTTGTGTCAGACAATCATATCTCCCCATCTAATCCTGTAGACTCTGGTATGCCCCAAAAATCCAGTTATAGGCCCTCTTCTTTTCTTAATTTACATTAACGATTTACCCAACGACATTTGTTCTAATATTTACCTTTTCGCAGATGACGGTGTTATCCTCCGTGAAATCTCGGACAAATCTGATAACAAATCCTTACAAGACGATATAAACGCTATCTCTAAGTGGTCTGACGTATGGTTAATGCAACTTAACGTAACTAAATGTAAATGTATGCGTGTAACTCGCAGCAATATTCCTCCTCCTAACTATCACCTTAATGATACTCCCCTAGAGGTCGTAACCTCCTATATATACCTAGGCGTCCACATAACCTCGTCACTTTCCTGGTCGTTGCACATCGACAACGTAATTACCAATACTAATCGCACGCTAAGTTATCTTCGCCGCAATTTTTCTTCTGCTCCTACTTCACTAAAATTAATCCTGTACAAAACGCTTATCAGGAGTAAAATGGAGTACGCCTCATCCATATGGGACCCGCACCTCTAACCCCTTATTCAATCACTTGAACTAATCCAAAACAATGCCGCACGTTTCATTCATAGCAATTACAGCCGCACATCAAGCGTAACTGCCATGAAAAACTATTTGCTGCTTGCTCCTTCCTCTCTCAGCCTGCCGTAAGTGCTTTCGCCTTTCTTTATTTCATAAACTATATTTCCACAATTCCTACCTGAGCGATAATCTTATATCATCCCCTACTTACATTTCCTCTCGCATTGATCATAGCCATAAGGTTGGAATCATTCAATGCCGCACCAAAACCTGTAACGAATCATTTATTCCTAGGACCTCTCAGGAATGGAACCACCTTCCCGGCGCAGTTGTCCCAATCAAGAACAACTCAAAGTTTCGGTCGGCCTTATCAGACATCATCATTCCAGGATACAATTAATTAATTAATTTTGCTGTAATAAATAACAATTTCTTGCTGCTTCGTTATTTACTTGTGTATGTTTTTACCCACTCCCCTCTGTAATACTTCGGTCTTGAGGGTACAATAAAATAAAATAAATCGAAGGGGCGTATGAAACAGCGGCTGTAAGAACTTGCGGGAGCAATTTCGAGTCTCTCGTGCACAATTTGCCACTGACGTACGAGCTATCGCTAATCGATCGCGCCGCCTGGGGGCACGTTAATAACAATTGAGCTGTCAAGGCGCAGGATATAATACTTGCCTTCGTGAAGCCTTTCTTTGTTTGTTTGTTTGTTTGCTGCAGCACGTTATTGCGCTACAATTGTTAGCGCGCACACGGTGAATGACGGCTGTCGCCCCGACATCTAGGTGCACGCGCTGGCATTTTCTTATGCCCTTTCGTTTCGGTCTTTAGACGTATGACAATCGAGAGGCTTCACACAAGATGACCCGCCGCGGTGGCTCAGCGGCTATGGTGCTGCGCTGCCAAGCGCCAGGTCGCGGGATCAAATCCCGGCCGCGGTGGCCGCATTTCGATGGGGGGCGAAATTCAAGAATACGTTCAAGTCCTCGTTCACACAGCCGTCAAGCGTTCCATCGCGTCACCGTCACGGCGCTGTTCTTCGGCAGGGCCGGAGAGGGCCTCCAAGTCGTTTCCTCCCCAGGAACGGGTCGTCGGCGACGTAGAGCGAGCGGTGCTCTACGTTTTCGTCGCCAGCACGGCGACGGAGCCCCGCCCCTACAATATGGACCAATCAGAAATTATTAAGCCGCCGCCAAATGCAGCCATTTTACAAGGCAACACAGCAGTGGCTGCTGCTTTGTCTACATCATGCGTTCCAAGTCTGGCACATCGAAATACTGAACTGTGCGTTTCTGTGGTGCTGAAATGTGCGACGTGGACAACGCCCAATTGTTAACTGAGTCAGGCCTCACAGGTTTCTGTATCATTAACAGAGAAGTATGCTGCGGTCGACGTCACCACCGCCGTCGCCTATTTGCACACTGCTCCGTAGCGCCCGCTGTGCGTTTTTTCGACGTGACAGTGACGCGACGGAACGTTTGACGGCTGTGTGAACGAGGGCTTAAGAGGAAGCTTTAGCTCGGGCCCAACCCCGACGCGCCCTATTCAAATACGTGTAAAACGCAAGAACGCTTTTCTGAGATAACCCCTGGAGCGATTTTAATGAAATTTGTTACATTTGAGAGAGAAAGCAACGTTCTAGTGACTGTTGGAAGCGGAATTTCGATTCAGGGCTGGAAGTTTCTTACAAGAATTTTCAAAAATCGCAAAGTTTGAAAAAAAAAGAATATAGAGGCACGAAGTTTACAAACTAATAGCTCTGCATCAAGGAAGATATCGCGGTTCTGTAAACGACATCCATTCGATCACCGAAAGCCGACAAAGTCGATATGTCATTTGATATCTTACGTGAATTTTTTACGTTGTGTACGAAGATTCTGCAAAAGCTGTATTCCCATATTGCTAAAGTTTTTTTTTAGATTAATTCACTTTGTCTACTTTAGATGTACTATTGTATGCAATTCACAGGATTGTGGTGTGGTATACTTCTTTATTGTTGAGTTACAGAGTTGTAAACTTGATAGTTCTGAAAATTTTCTATTCTTGACAATTTTTAATAATAAATTGAGAACCCAAACCGAAAATTCGAAACCAACCGTCACTACATTTTAACTTTTTTTTTAAGTGCAACAGGCCTCACCTAATTTGGTGCAGTGGTTGCCGTGAAAAATGAATACTCCTTCTACATGTATTTATATAGCGACACCCAAGCTGAAGCTTCCTCTTAGGATGAAAGCCCTACATGCCCCGTGGAACGAAAAATCCAGCGTCCGTCCGGCGTCCGTACGGCGTTAACATCCGATGGTACCAAGATCCACGTGATGATGACGTCAAGTTGCTGACGCTGGACCTGCTTCGGCTCGCACTGCGAAATCCTACGGTGAACAGTCACGTCGTGGCCCCCACCCAAAAACTGACCTGGCCCATTACGAGGATTGGGTTAAGGTGGATTAAAGTAAATTATGGTGGACTATGGTAGATTAAGGTGGATTGAAGCGATTAAGGTGAATTAAAGTGGATTAGGGTAAATTTAAATGAATAAAGGTGGATTAAGTTTGGTACAAATGATTCCAAGGTGAGTTAAGGTGGATTAAGGTGGAGTTATAAGGTAGGGTGATGTTTTAGAGAATCATTACGCTTTAGATTCAGATCACGTAAGGATCGCGTAAGGCTGTGATTTTTTTTTCTCCTCAAAGCTTACGTGGAACGCGTCTTTCCCGAGATTCGCCCTTAAAAAACGAGCATCCGACATTAGACGCAGACACCGAGCAGCAGCAAACTTATAAGAGCAAATACTAACATGCAACTGCGACTTTCTGAAAGGCTTAGCTGTTACCAATTTCACCTGCTTCGAGAAACTTTGTATAAAACATGCTTCACATAAGTAACCCTCATGCCTCCTTTCACCATCAAAAAACTTGCAACATAAGGCGGTACGTGCGGTACATTTTCGAAAACAGAATTAATGATTTTTTTCGTAAAACTTCGCGCAACGTTCGAAAAGTCGTAAAGCGGACCCAAATTCATAAACATTACGAAGTGTTCAGGAGAGCTGGTAGGTATGCCTATATCGGTGGCCTGTTTCAGTTTTAGTCATCAGTAGCGTTTTTGCAGAATTCGTATCCAGCTATTAATATTAAGGGCTCCACAAATGTGTCTGCCCTTCTTCAGTCGTGAATCTTTACAGACCAGACAGACAGACAGACAGACAGACAGACAGACAGACAGACAGACAGACAGACAGACAGACAGACAGACAGACAGACAGACAGACAGACAGACAGACAGACAGACAGACAGAGGCAGAAAGGCAGAAAGACAGAGACAGACAGACAGAGACAGACAGACAGGCAGGCAGACAGACAGACAGAGACAGACAGACAGACATACAGACAGCCAGACATACATACACAGACAGACAGACATACATAAATACAGACAGACAGACAGACAGACAGACAGACAGACAGACATCTGGCAGACCGACAGAGACAGACAGGCAGACAGACAGAGACAGACAGGCAGACAGAGACAGACTGACTGACAGACAGACAGACAGACAGACAGACAGACAGACAGACAGACAGACAGACAGACAGACAGACAGACAGACGGACAGACATCAGGCAGACCGACAGAGACAGAAAGGCAGACAGACAGAGACAGACAGGTAGACATACACACATACTTACATACAGACAGACAGACATAGACAGACAGACAGGCAGGCAGGCAGGCAGGCAGGCAGGCAGGCAGGCAGGCAGGCAGACAGACAGACGGGCTGACTGACTCAGAAGCTGCACCCTTATGCCGTGGAGTGTTAGCACGTGGAACTTTGTCGTTCGGGAATTTTAATTACACCTACATTTCATAGATTCGGTGACAGACCTCATCCGCCCGTCGTACTTTTTCATTTCTGCAAAGAAATTGTAATTCTCTCTATCTCTTGTATAACGACCTCGCAGCGACAGCTTTTCCGCACCTGTTGGCAATGCGAACCACTGGCACGAGCAGCAGGGAGCTATTATTTATTTTTTTTTATGTTTCCCCCTTTTTTATTTTTTTCTTGCTTACTACATTGCGTTACTGATGTAGCTTATTTTTGATGTGTGAGATGGGTGACCATTCGGTGGCCCGCGCTCCCGCAGTAGCACCGTTTAATAACCCAAAAACCACCTTCCTTACCTCCAACGGAATCCCAGAAGTCGGGCTTCACCGCACTGCGTTCAACTACAGAGGAGCAGGCACGTAGGGAGCAACAGGATGACCAGAAAGGGAGAACTGCAGCGAAGGAGGGTCGCGGGCGGAAATTCTCCCGAAGGGCGAAAACACGGGACAGCTATAGGGAGAAGCGCAGTGGGTGAAAAAAGGGCAACGGAGGGCAACGGATAGGGAAACGAGGGTGCGGGAGGGTGAGGGCAGAAACCGAGGGAGCGAACTGCCAGAGCAGGCAGAGCAGGATAACCTCGCGACGGGACTACAGCGGGATTGCGCCTCTCTGCTGAGCGTGCGTGCGTGCGTGCCTGCTTCTATTTGCCTATCCATCTGCCGCGGTGGCCGGTGGCTTGACTGCCGTTTGCTGCCTATGTGTCAGCGCCGCACAGACGAACTCCGCCGCCGTGTGGTGGGGTCCGGAGCGCGTGACCCGCATAGGCAGGGTTGTAGCAGCGCGCCGAAGGGTGAGTGGGAATCGGAGGGGGGGGGGAAGGGGGTGAGGGTTGCTTAGCGACGACGTGGACGAGTCTTTCTCCCTCCTCGTGCGTGGTTCTGCTGCTGCCGCGTCGGTCGTTGTGCAGCGGCGCATTGCCGGTCGACCTCGCGACGCCTTTGCGGCGACGGCCGAACGTTGGTGCCGGGTTCGGCGGCGAGCGAGCGAGCGCCGCAATCGGACGCCCGGGGAAGAAGATTGGGAGAGAGCGTGAGATTGGCGAGGGGGGAGACTGGCGCCGGCGCGGGGGCTGTACCGAGAAGCAACAGTGTTTGTGCCAGCGCTGTTTGTCTGTGGGCGCTGGGTCGCGCCAGTTACGACGCTCGGGGGCGATATGGGTTAATACGAGGGAAGAGCGGCGCGCGCGTCGTGAATTAACGGGGTTGATCAAGAGATGGCTACGTTGTGTCGCTTGACTTCGTTTTCTTTCTTCTCTTTTGAGTGTCGTTAGCTCGTAATTGCGCTACCGCCTACATCCGGGGCTGCGTTAGAAGTATAGGGAAATTGACTGGCTTTGAAAGAGCGTTGATTTGGACTGCTTAGTGAAGGCGGGGATTAGCAGAACTAAGAGGTTGTGGACACACAAGGTTGTATTTAGGCGCATCCGCAACGACACCGCGGTCGTGTTCACACGCTACCATGTTAGAGAAATGGCGCTAGAAACACACGTATACCTACAAACTGGGGGAAATTATACAGCGATAGTGACTCCACGCCAGCGTTTACATTCAGCATACATTTACTTGAAGTATAACGTAATCTATATATATATATATATATATATATATATATATATATATATATATATATAAGTTATCGATGCTTCTATCCGCTATCTGTTGTCGGCGAACCTTGTGTTATCTGATTCCATCGCCTGACGCGAATGTTGTAGAACTTTGTGGAAGGCACGCGGGTCCCAACGATTAGTCTGGAACATTCGACGACTGCTCTATAAAAGCCGACGCGCTTGACCCGCTGATCAGATTTTCGATGATCGCCGAGTGTGTTCGCCGCTACCGTTACTCTTTGAGTGTAGCCTGCTTTTGCGGGCACAAGTTCGCCCAACAAAACCCTCGTTTCGTTAATGACAGTTTTGCTGCCTTCTCAACGGTCGCTACCACGTGACAATATATATATATATATATATATATATATATATATATATATATATATATATATATATATATAATTTTTACGCACAACGTTCGTGGCCATATTATGTGACAATGAGCACGACCGAATCTTGAAGTCTCGCACTGTTGTACTGCACGGCAAACTCCTTATCCGCTGCTGTTAGAGCTTTCCGAAATGGCGTTAACCTTTTCGCGCTTTCTGTACATTTTCTTAACAAGTGTCACGGAAGAGGTGGACGTTCTAGCGCATCGTAGTTTAAAAAACCTCACAAGATGTCGCCACCGACGCTCCTTTTGCGGTTGTTCGCGTGAAATCAGGGTTACAATAAGGACTCGATGGCAACCAAAGGTCACTGGGAAGCCTCGAATTGGGTGCTCACGGGAAGACTACAAATGAAGCTGTGCAGGGTGATATGAGCTGGCAGAGTGTTGAGGTATTTGTGCAGGAAAAAGCATTGATTGACAGTGGAGGGAAAGAACTGGGAAGCTTAAACCAGCAAGTATGCGGCCTGTATGGTGAGCAACATAGCAACAAAGAACGCCAATCGGAAAGTCAGAGAGGCTAAAATAATCGCATGGGTGGTGGCAATGGAAGAGAAACCTGCCACGAGTAATTACTCAAGAGGAAAAAACTAAATCGGGAAATACAGAATTTACGATAACTCAAAGGGAAGCTCATCACTTTACGAAGCGATATGACGATGCCTTAGGACACACACCTATAAAGCCAGATATAAGAAAGAAGAAGAAGCATGTGCTTGCTGCGTTAAAGCTAGGGAAGCGATGGAGCATGTTTTATTAGAATGTGAAGATATCTAGACAGCGGTCGGTTTAGGCACCACTGGCCTCTTTTAAGCCCTTGGGTTCAGTGAGAGCAGGGGGAAAGTAAACATGTCCGCTATAGGGACTAGTAAGAGGCGGCTGGAAGATTGGTGGAAGAAAAGTAGGGAAACGACAATAACGGAGACGTACAAAAACAAAGGTCACAATAGGGGGTCAGAAAATTTGGTTATGGGAATTCATTGTGAGTTTTTCTTTTCCCACCTTTTCTTTTTCTTTTTAAACCTATAGGTAGGGCATTAGGCCGTGTAGTAGCAAGAGCTTGGTGGCACAACCCACCGCCCCGTTCCAAAGGGGAGGCTCATAACATCCATCCATCCATCCATCCATCCATCCATCCATCCATCCATCCATCCATCCATCCATCCATCCATCCATCCATCCATCCATCCGTCCGTCCATCCATCCATCCATCCGTCCGTCCATCCATCCATCCATCCATCCATCCATCCATCCGTCCGTCCATCCATCCATCCATCCATCCATCCATCCATCCATCCATCCATCCATCCATCCATCCATCCATCCATCCATCCATCCATCCATCCATCCATCCATCCATCCATCCATCCATTCATCCATCCATATCCATCCATCCATTAGAAGTTCCGTTTTGGTTTAGAGCAACGCGGCAACGTTAACACCTGCACGTCCATACTATGCTATACAGTAGTTCGGCGGATCCGTTACCAACGTGCACGTGTCATGAAATGGGATTCACAGCTCCTCGAAGACGTGCGTAACAATCTCCCGCGGAATACGGAAGAGCGCACCGCTCCTGATGCATTGCAGGTGTGTGTTTTACGCGAAGCCTTAACCTTACTTTAAAGATGTCAGTGCCTCCTGCTGTTACGTGTTTAGTTTAGGGACTGCAACTATGGTTTGTGAGTATAAGCAGATTCTCACCAAGAGGAGATGGATTGATGATTGATAATGTATTAGTTGATGATGATTACCGAAAACGCCGATGAGTGCAAATAAAAAAAAATTGGTGTTGATTGTTGAACGTAGTTGAGCCGATTGAAATATTGCCTTTTCTGAACAAATTTAATTTAACATGGCTCGATTAGGGAGGCCGTAAAATAGGCGTATAGGGTCTATCTAGACATTAAATAGATAAAGAATACCGCATGGTTAGAAACTTATACGAGTCCCGTGCAAGTAAAAACTTTCTACCCCGATATACACGAGAGCGATATGTGCCAGCTATGCAAGTCTGTTAGAGCCACTCTTCAACACATGTTGTGGGGATGTGAAATATACCAAAATAAAATGGCAGTCTCCCCAGAAAATCTACGAGTGCGGTGGTCGGCCGTGCTGCTCAGCTCAGAACTCCAAGACCAACTTTGGGCCGTCAAGCGAGCCAAGGAAGCCGCACGGGAGCAGCAGCTCCCAGTGGCCATCTAGGCGGCCCCAGGCCCGGGCCTCCCAATCGCCGGATTCCAAATAAAGTTATCACAACAACTATTCGAGAAATCTTGGTTCAGGTGGTGTGCGGTGTTGGTAACCTGAATAAGGAAAATAAGAATGTCCAAAACATATGGACGCAGTCGGGGATCCTCAAGTAACGACCTTTGCCTTCGCAAGTGTTACGAGGCTGTAGAAAAGATTGCATGTTACCGGTGCATTATTCATTTTGCTAGTACAGTCGTATCCGTGTTTTAAAGAACACACGGTTGGTGTTTGTTATCTTTAAACACGCTTGATCCACATTTATCTAAGCAAGTCTCGTTTGTCTTTTTTTTTTTTTTTTGCAGAGCTGAACTCTGCTTTGACCGCGGTGACAGCCTTGGCGTGAGAGGTAAGTGCCAACAAAATCAAGTGATTTTATGCTCACTCTTTTTATGTCTCCATCATTACCGTCAGTATTAAGGCCGGAATAAGACTATGTAGATTTCGCTACTGGATGGAAGCTAAGCTTAACTGTCGAACGGGATGCAAATGTGAAAATTGCGTAAATGTATTCCTTGTCACTCCATTGGCGGCGAATACCGAGCCGCAGTGCAAGGCACCGGTAATGTCATTTTTGCGCAAGACAGCCGCTGTAAACGACAACAAATCATGAAATGCTTGAATTTTCGGATGCAAGAAAACACGAATATCGTTGAACACAACAAAAAATCACCGTCAAATACGATACTTTAGTGGAGCTGTTTATTTTTGGGCGCAGCTGTATAGGTGTTTTGAATTGGCGATATATTCTGGCAAAAAAAATTTTATTCTGAACGACATGGTCCTCTCCTCTCGTCGGTGGCACTAAGCTTCCGCCCCGCCAGCTCGTTTAGCAGCAGCAGCAGGCGAAGCATTTCCACCGGTTGTGTCGGTCATTGTTCAGAAAGAAAGCGTGACCCGCCGTGGTTGCTCAGCGGCTATGGTGTTGGACAGCTGAGCACGAGGTGGCGGGATCGAATCCCGGCCACGGCGGCCGCATTTCGATGGGGGCGAAATGCGAAAACACCCGTGTGCTTAGATGTAGGTGCACGTTAAAGAACACCCAGTGGTCGAAATTTCCGGAGTCCTCCACTACGGCGTGCCTCATAATCAGAAAGTGGTTTTGGCACTTAAAACCCTATAATTAAAAAAAAATTGAAAGCGGGAACGCGTGGGCCGCGCGGAGCGCATTCTCTAGTGGTGGCGAAGTAGCGCATGCGCAGTGGGTCCGAAGCCCACGCCAGTGCTCTATTTCCAGATGTAGCATCGGTGCGTACGCTCGCCGCATGCCTGGTCTCCGCCATTGAGCACGTCTCGCGCCTATTCCGCTTTCCTCCTCACCCTATCACCATAGTCTCCTCCCCCGCTTTCCTCCTCGCGCTCTGTTCGCTCTCGCCGTCTTTCATCTGCCGCTGCGCTCCGCGTTCGGTTTCATCCTTCGCTGTGTTCGTTCGCTCGGTTACTCCCAGGGACACCGACGCGCAGCGCAGGAATGGGCGCCTAAGAGCTGAGCTCTGGAACGTGACGAGTTCAAACCCCACATCATAGTAAATCTTTAAAGAGAAGCACACAGACAGACCGACAGGCTCACTCGCTAACTGACTCTCTCACCACCCATTCACTGACTCGCTCGCTCTCTCACTCAAAAAGTGTACGTGTGCGTAGGCGCCCACCCACATGCACGAACGCGTGTACGAAATTGTGAATGTGTCGGCGGTGCTTCTTTTTACTTTTAGTAGTCTTAATGCCCCCCCCCCCCCGTTAGAATTCTTTAGGTACTTCACGTACTTTCCGGAGGCTATGTTTGTATTTGTGTATGTTTCTATCTAACCATTTTCCCGCTTACCTGTGTCAGTGGGCAGAGCATCGGGCTTCTGCGCTGAGGGAACGTGGTTCCAAACCAGCCATCGGACCAAAGAGAGTCAGTGACCGTGGTTCCCTTCAGTCATTGAAGTTGCTGACCAATAACGGTCAGTTACTGTGATTCTCTTCAGAGAGAGAGAGAAAGGCAAGGAAAAGCAGGGAGGTTAACCAGAGATTATCTCCGGTTGGTTACCCTGTACCGGGGGAGAGGCAAATGGATGCGATAGATGAGAGAGACAAAAACAACGAAAAAGAAACGAAAAAAGTAAATGTAAACCCCCCGCACATACATACAATACAGAACTGTTTCTCAGGGCACTGTCACGTAGTCTGCGAAGGCGTCCCCAGTGTTACCCAGTGTCACCATCTCATCCTACGTAACACAGTGCACAACTTGGGTCAACTTGGACCAACTTGGGTCACTGAGTATGGGGCCAATGTGCACAAACGTTCCGCTCTTCAACGAACGTCTTTGACGCCACCTTGTGTAACTAGGCATGGGTCACTGGAAATGTGCCGCCCTACAACGGCGACCCCTTAAATTTCTCAGATGCCGAGAGCGATCGAACCGACATCGCGAGGGTTTTTCGACGGCAGCAAACCGACGCACATTTGCAGACTGTGCCACAAATACACTGGGAACTTACACCGCTCTTCAATGAGCCCTCTCGCCAGCTGAGTTCGCTGAGTGTGTACCACTGAATGCGCGACAAGCGAGGGAACCATTCTCAGTGTTCGCAGGCACCGGCGCGCTGCGCTTCTCGGCCGTGCCACTAGATGGCGCAGCGTGTCCAGAAAGAAGCACGAGAAAGAAGCTCGGCCGCCGCACGACGCGTTTCTGAGCGTTCGCACGCACACGCGCTCCGTGCATTTCTGAGACCACGTGCAGACCACGTGCATCCATCTGGGCTGACTTTTTGCTGCGCCGCTGCTAGATGGCGCCGAGTCTTCATAAGGAGGGGGGCAAGAGGAAAACCTGCTCTAGCACACGCATCGCATACAACTCATTTCGACGATGGGAATACTTTTTTTTCGCTAAACTGCTTCAATGCTAAACGCGTCGCTATCGTCAATCATCGCGAGATGGGTTCTGCGGAATTTTTTCGGGCAAGGAACGCCGCCTTAATGTGTAGTAACAAAAACAACTTCTGCGCTGCGGTAATGCTGAGGACAAGCTGTTAGTCATACGTTCAAATTTTGTTTCCTGGGCGTTTAAAAATTCCTGTTACTAAGGGCACAACCATCCTTCGCTGTTATGTTAAGGGACTCTGGACCCAACCCTGTTTGAAGGTCGGTTCGGACAACACGGAGTAGACACTAGAACAAGGAAAAAACGAAAAATGAAAAAAAAAATACGCTATATACATTTATCAAGTTCTTAAAGATGGCTTCTTCGCCGATAACAGGTCAATAATTATTTTGTAGTTATTTTGTACGGCACAGTAATAACTGCGCTGTCCTCATGTAAAAGCCCTGATGCAAAGAAAAAAGACAAGATCCAACAGCAGAATTAATCGTGGTTGATAGAGTCAATGAAACCCGACAATAAGCTTCTTTCCAAAGCTGAAATGCCCATTGTTGCGCAAGACACGGATTCACATCGTTTAGCTTATAAAAAGCTGAATAAAATGAACTCGCGACTTAGAGAGGGCAAGTCAAACCTCAATGGCCTCAGCGAAGAGATAATAGATGGCTGCTCCCAAGAAGTTCGGCGATGCTTTCGCCACGGCGAACGTAGGACACAAAAAAGAGAACCCCCCAAGGGTTCTTACTCTCTCCTTTCTTTAGATGGAAGGTCGTTCCCCTGTCCTAGACGCGAGTTCAGAAAGAGGGTTAATGTGGGACGGTGGTCGTTTTTCATGTGTCGTAATGTCGTTCCGCGTTTTTCAGTATGTTGGCTATAGATGGGCCCCATGACAAAAGCTCACTAAAGGATCTCGTTACCGAGACGCGATGGCAGCTAGTAACCGCGGCCTACTCGCGCGGGACGTTCGAAACCAAAGGCTCAAAGAGAGAGAGAGGCAAATGAAAGACAGGGAGGTTAACCAAAGATTATCTCCGGTTGGCTACCCTGTACTGGGGGAGGGGCAAGGGGATGCGATGGGTGAGAAAGAAAGAAGGATAAAAAAGGAAAAAAAAACCTAAGCACACACACGCACGTACACACGAACTATTTCTGTGGGCACTGTCACGCAGCCCGCAAAGGCGTTCCTAGTCTTACGCAGTGTCACTGTACAGTCCTACGTCACACAGTGTACAGTCACAATTTTTCAGAAAGTCCCGTGTCTTTCAAGTGTCGCAGCAGCACCTTCATAGCGGATCGCGCTGATGTTCGCGTCGGCCAGTTTCCAAGGATCTTGTTTTCTGTCATTGAGCGCTTGTCCAGTTTGTCTAAGGTGGCGGAGAGGACTGCTCTTTGTGGGTTAAAACGAGAGCACTGACAAAGAAGATGCTCGATTGTTTCATTGCACCCGCAGAAGTCACAAAGTGGGCTGTTGGCCATTCTGATAAGGAAAGAGTAGGCATTTGAAAATGCTACTCCAAGCCATAGACGGACAAGAAGGGTGCAGTCACGTCGTGGAAGCTCGGGCGGAATATGGACCTGTAAATTAGGGTCCAGGGTATGGAGGCGTGCACTTGTGAAGTCGGATGAATTCCATTGGGCTAATGTCAGGTCACGCGCAAGTGCGGAAAGTTTTTTCGCTGCGTGGCGCAGTTGACGCCATCATGGGCAGATTGGGCAGCTGCGTCTGCTCGATCATTGCCATGTATGCCACAGTGACTAGGTAACCACTGATATATTATATCGTGTCCTTCGTCAACTAGTCGATGGTGGACTTCTCTGATCTCTGCGGCGAGCTGCTCATGTGATCCATGGCGCAGTGCTGTAGGGCTGCCTTGGAATCACAGAAGACTGACCATGCGTGGGATGGTTCCTCCTTAATGAAATGAAGAGCCGCACGCAGGGCTACCAGTTCAGCACCTGTCGTTGATGTTACATGTGATGTCTTTAGCTGTGTCTTGACGGATCTTCTTGGTATCACCACAGCGGCAGCTGCGCTTGCAGATGTGACTGAACCATCGATGTAAACGTGTACGCAGCCACTGTGCACCTCATGTAAAAGTTCTAATGTGGCCTGCTTAAGGGCAAACGACGGCATGTTGGCTTTCTTCATGATTCCTGGGATGGTGAGGCGTATGTCAGGTCTGTGCAGGCACCATAAATGTGTGGATGGTCTTGCTGCAGGCATGTAGTTCGATGGCAATGAGGTACGATTGGCATCAATTATACGACTGAAAGTTGTGTGTGCCCTTTCTGCGGGTAGAGCGGCAAGATGGTGAGAAGGTAATCGGGCAACGTGCCGAATATGCGCCCTGAGAGCGTCGGTTGCCAAGTACGTTGATATTGGCTGATCTCGAGCTATGACAATCGTTGCCGCTGTAGACGCACACCTCGGAAGACCGAGACAGGTCCTTAGGGCTAGAGCTTGTAGTCCCTGGAGTACACGCAGGTTTGTTTTGCAGGTGTTGCCAAGCACAGGGAAGCTGTATCTTGCAAAACCGAAGAACAAGGCGTTATAAAGCTACAGCATTGACCACACCGAAGTGCCCCATGATTTTCAGCCGAGAAATTTGGGGAGATGTATTATTGTCAATAATCCCTTCAGGTATGAAACATGCGGGCTTCACGATAGGTCGCGGTCAATAATTACCCCTGAAAAACGGTGTTTCAAAACATATGCGACGGCCAGTGAAAAATTTCAATGACTCTGTCCTTTATTCCAATGTATAACGCAGGAGCAGCTGTCACCGGTCGTGTATCGTGAGCAATTGTACCGAAATTATTATCCCAACAGAGAGCACGTATATAAAGCCGTTCTGCAAAATATACGAGGGCTAGTCAAATGAAAGTGAGCCAATGAGAATACATGACAGACGGAATACCTTATTTAAATATAGTCTTCATCAGCATTTAAACATTTGTCCCATTGACTAACGAGTCGGTGATTGCCGTCTCATAAAACTCCTTGGGTTGCTGCTTCAAAAATCTGCATCTGACTCTTTACGTCATCGTGCGATACGAATATGTTTCCCTTGAACTGTTTTTTCATATGTCCCAGAATGTGGAAGTCGCAAGGTGACAGGTCTCAGCTATATGGGGGATGTTGCAGCGTTTCCCACTTGAACTTTACCAGTTTTATACTAACAACATCAGTGACGGGGGAACGGGCATTGTCGTGGAACAATTAAAAATTAAATTCTAGGGTTTTACGTGCCAAAGTGCCAAAACAACTTTCTGATTATGAGGCACGCCGTAGTGGAGGACTCCGGAAATTTCGACCACCTGGGGTTCATTAACGTGCACCTAAATCTAAGTACACAGGTATTTTAGCATTTCGCTCCCATCTAAATGCGATCACCGTGGCCGGGATTGGATTCCGCGACCTCGTGCTCAGCAGCCCAACACAATAGCCAGGTCGTGGAGCAAGATGACCACATTCGTCAATTTTCCACGTCGTTTATTTTTGATTGCGACACGCAGCCGATCCAGCGTTTCACAATATCGGAAACGATTGATAGTCTCTCCAGCTTTAGCAAATTATATCAGTAATGGCCCCTGACGATCGAAGAAAAAAGTCAACAACACCCTTCCGGCGGAAATCACGTCCTTTGCTTTCTTTTGGGGTGGTGAATTCTAGTATTTACACTGTAAGCTTTGCCGTCGTGTTTCATGCTCGTAGTAGTGGCACCACGGTTCGTCCCCGATAACAATTGCACACAAAAAGTTGTCACCCTCATTGTGATACCGGATCAAATGAGTCAAGGCAGCGCCGAACTTCTCCATCTTCTGGCGGTGGTTCAAAATCTTGGGCATCCATTGCGCATACAAGAGCCGATAACCGAGATGTTCATGAATTGTGGTGTGAACCGAACCGTGACTGACGTTCACACGTTCTGCCAGTTCCTTGATGCTTATCCTCCGTTCTTGTCTCATCAGCTCATCAACCTTTGCAATTTTGTTGGGGGTGATTGCGCGATGGCTTTGACCCGCTCTCGGATCGTCTTTGCAACTTTAACGTCCTTCTTTCAACCGTTTGCTCCAACACTTCACAGTGGCCAATGAAATGCAATGTTCTATGTACACGGCAGTCATACAGCGACTAATTTTTATTTGGGAAACACCTTCAGCTGTCAAAAACCTCACGGCACCACGCTGCTCAACTTCTGAAGCGTCCATTACGTCACGTCACCATGTTCAACATAGTGTATGAGAGCATTGAGGAACAGTTACCCTCACACCTGCGTGTCACTTTTGTAGATGAGAGAGGCCTGTGTGCTACGCGCATGCCTCGCAGATAACGAACCGAACCATTATAGTGCGGGGGGGGGGGGGGGGTAGGCTCACTTTCATTTCACTCGCCATCGTTCATTAGAAATGCGAAGATACAATGGAATATACAAATGCTGGATAAAGGGCAAAAAATGTCACTGGAAAGAAAGTTCACAGCACGTATGCACAAAACCTCGCAACAAGATATTTAAATATACGTATAAGTCTCCAATAAGTCTACGTATCTAAGGAAAAGTCACTGTATATAATGCGCCAAACAAGGCAAATAAACATGTTGCCCAATCACAGATTCACAGTATCCTAGATCCCGCCCCCCCCCCCCCCATTCCATCCAGTTCCCTCGATGTATCGCGCGCGACGGAAGGCGGCGCACTTGCTCCTCGCTTTTCTCCTTTGCGCGCACAAGACTGAGCCACCATCGTCGGCTCACCCATTCCAACCCCCCCCCCCCCTACTCTTTCACTCGCACATACAGCATGCGGCGCGCGGTCACGACGTTATCGCCCAATACGAAACATGAGGGCGACGGCGACAGCAGGAATCCGCCTGGAGTGTTCATATAATTGCTATCTCAATAATATAATAATATTATCCGGCAACTGAAGCGTGCCGTCGCCGATTACTTTCCGCAAAAGAAGAAGTAACAAACTTTCACTATGCGACAATGCGCTGCGCCGCAACAATCTATTTTTTTTTTCTTTCGTGGGGCGGGGGCGCAAAATGAAAAAAAAAACGCAAAGGAGATTATGTTGGCCACAATCTAATGCCTACTCTGGGCTATTAATGTGGCTACCGAATGAATATCGAAGAAAACGTGAGACGCTTGGTCCACCGAGAACCATACGCATATATTGCTCGTTATCCTACACCGGCGAGACAAGACTTTCCGGAGAGGTTGCACTCAAGCGAGCGCGGTGCAATCCGTCGAGTCTTCACAGTGATGGTGGTGGGCGACCGTTGTTTCTTTTTCTCGTCTGCTAGCCAGAAGGCGTCCAAAACTCTGCCAGGTGGAAATCCACTCGGCCAGAAAAAACCAAACGCGCACCGAAGTGCACCGTGCGGTGGTCGGGGCAACACGACAAAAACGCATGCGCTCTCGCTGGCTCTGGCAGCCCGCGGGTAGGGTAGCGAGAATAAAAAAAAAATTAGGAGGTTCAATGTGACCTCACGAATAAAAGTCAAACTAGAAAAAATAAATAAGAACGTAGTTACCCTGGCTGGCTTTAGTGCCTTGACATGGATGCTTTGGCATAGGTGAAAAAAAAATGATATTTTTGTATGCCACATGACGGCACAAATGGACCATCACAACACTTCGTCTCATCTGATCTCGCTGCGTGTTTTGTCAAATTATCTGATAGTGTGTTGATTTGGCTTGTCTCGGTGTATGTTCCGATCTAAGATTTTAGAAATGTCAGTGCACCTTTGGCGTCAAATGTTTATAACGACATTAAACCCACGA
The DNA here is from genome assembly GCF_050947875.1 of Dermacentor variabilis. Classification (NCBI taxonomy): domain Eukaryota; kingdom Metazoa; phylum Arthropoda; class Arachnida; order Ixodida; family Ixodidae; genus Dermacentor; species Dermacentor variabilis. The sequence goes on from NC_134575.1 coordinate 53,714,027, forward strand.
ACTTCCGCAATTGAATCTCTGAAGCACAACTTTGGAAATGTCGATGCACGTTTCGCATCAAAGGTGTATAAGAACTTTATGCCAATAAAGTTTCGGAATTGATATCCATGCACTCTGTAGATTCCGCGGCTCTGCGCGATACCGCGGTGAGCCCGTTCGCTACCAAAACGCCCTTGAAACTTTGTGCCAGGGTGGGGCTGCATGCGTTATGTGACTCCCGGTGCGTGGGCGTTGCCGCGAAATCCAGCTCGAGTTCGCAATGTTAGAGGTGAGATGTCTTTTCGAGCGTGAAAAAGACCATCCTAGACAAAATCCAGAATGGTTTCTGGCGGCGCGGGTTGCGTTGGTCGATGGTGCATGGACATCACGAAAAACTTTCGGGGATGGGAGCTAAAGCCCCATAAGCCAGGCCTCCTCCCCCCCCCCCCCCCGTCTACGCCCCTGTAGAACGGCAAATTTCCAGTGGCAATCACCCCTGGATACCGAAGTTGGCGTCGAAGACGTTTTTTGAAGAGCGGCAAACACCTACTGGCACATACCCGGTGTACACAAGTAGGTATCAGAAAAGTGCATCGAGTAGCAGCACAAACCGAGTGGCACATACACAGGCTGCAAGCCATCGTCAACGAGATTCATTGAAGAGCGGCGCATATACCCGCGCCACATACCGGTCTCGCATCCTCCTACCAATGTCGGCGTCAAAGGGGTTCGTTGAAGAGCAGCGCATAGGTGTACTGTTCCTCATATCCAGGGACCTATTTTGGTCCGACGGTTGGTTTCGAACCCTCTACGTCATGAATAAAGGGAAAATCAGACATCCACCCGTTCGTAGCAATTGCTACAAAGGAAACCCATACGGGATCCTCGAAAGAAAAGCCTCATAGTTGAAGAAAAATTCGTCCTGGTTCGGGACTCGAACTCGGGACCACCGCCTTTCCGGGGCAGCCGCTCTACCATCTGAGCTAACCAGGCGGCTAGCAGATGGCAGGGCGAAGTCGAATTTGTCCACAACACGAAGCAAAGGCAAGAGTTTGACGTAGTAGTTCTGCGGAAACCCGCAAGGTGGAGAGAAGTAATGAATAAAGGGAAAATGAGACATCCACCCGTTCGTAGCAATTGCTACAAAGGATTTGCCTCTACGTCAGCCTCTACCTCTGCGTCTACAATTGCCTCTACGTCAGCACAGCAGCTCGACGCGCTACTCATTCGACCATGGGTTACTGAGACACAGGTTTGCGAGAAAGCAGACAGACAGACAGACAGACAGACAGACAGACAGACAGACAGACGAACGGAGACAGACAGACAGACAGACAGACAGACAGACAGACAGACAGACAGACGGACGGACGGACGGACGGACGGACGGACGGACGGACGGACAGACAGACAGACAGACAGACAGACAGACAGACAGACAGACAGACAGACAGACAGACAGACAGACAGACAGACAGACAGACAGACAGACAGACAGACAGACAGACAGACGGACGGACGGACGGACGGACGGACGGACGGACGGACGGACGGACGGACGGACGGACAGACAGACAGACAGACAGACAGACAGACAGACAGACAGACAGACAGACAGACAGACAGACAGACAGACAGACAGACAGACAGACAGACAGACAGACAGACAGACAGACAGACAGACAGACAGACAGACAGACAGACAGACAGACAGACAGACAGACAGACAGACGGACGGACGGACGGACGGACGGACGGACGGACGGACGGACGGACAGACGGACAGACGGACAGACGGACAGACGGACAGACAGACAGACAGACAGACAGACAGACAGACAGACAGAGGCAGACAGACAGACAGAGGCAGACAGACAGACAGAAGGACGGAGGCAGACAGACAGACAGACAGACAGACAGACAGACAGACAGACAGACAGACAGACAGGCGGACGGACGGACGGACAGACAACCCGCAGAAAGTTCATGAAGTATCCAAAGAATACTAATCGCCTTCAAACACAGCTAATAAGGTAGCCCGCCAACTATCCCTAATATTACCTGATCCATGCTCTTCGTGACCGAGACGCCGCATGGTTTTGCAAAACCACGCACCGCGCCACCTAGCGCTCCTAACCAGCCCTCTACCCTCTCCTTAGCTTCCCAATCTGCCATAAAGGGCATCCCACAACGCCCTTACCAAAACTAGGCGCGAGGTATCAGAAGACTTCGAGTTCTGCAGCGCCGTGATCAGCTTCGACGCGCCCGCTCAAAAGTAAAGAAACGCTCACACTGCCTCCACGACTCATCCCAGCCAACCAGAAATCCAGCCAACCAACATACCGACCGACCAGCCAACCCAACCGCATTCCCTTGAATGGCCCCTAACGATGCATACCACGGCGCGTCGGCCGCCCCCCGGTGCGCCAGTGCAGTGCGGCAAAGAAAGACGCCCAGGAGGCGGCTGCGGCTGCTAATGGAAAAGAAAAGAGGGGGGGTAGGGGTAAAGCCAATGCGCGCACGTGTGTATTCTTGCCTCATGCAACGGTAGCAGCGGCTTGCGGAGGAAGCCTTTTCGTGAAGGACGCCTGTCTCGAGAGGGCAAGAAGTAAAATAGCACCGCAGCGTCTTTCGTGTGAGGTTCGCTGCAGTGGGTGTTGCAGAGAAGAGGGGCGGGAAGCCAGGTCTAAAGGAAGGGGGGTCGATGGGAAAGTAGAAAGGCGAGGAACCGTCGTGGATCTTAATGAACTTTCGCTGCTGCTCGGCTGGAATGCGTGCGTGTGTGGTGTGAGTGCGTCTCGCGGCCGCTTGGCGGCGTGGCGGCAAAGTGTCGCTCGCTCGGATGCCTCTCGAGTGCGCAGCAGACGACGCCGAAGCGCCATTCGCGTCTGCTCGGGTTGCTTCTTCTACTTCTTCTGCAGACGTTCGCTTTACTCTTAGCGCGTTTTCGCTGGTCGTTGGCGCTGCCTACTGCTTTTTTTTTACGCCTCATTATCTGGCTCTTTTACGTATCCCTATCTTACTTTGCTGTCGAGCTGTTTGGGAGCTTCTCCGCCGTTTTCCGGCGCGGGGGCTTCTTGCTGCTTGTCGTCTGGTGGCGACCTTATTTGATTTTCGCGACGTTGCTGCTCCATGCCTCGTCTCGTCCTTGTCTATGTTTATGTCCTTTTTATGTCAGCTTTTTCGTTTATCCTCTGACGTGGCTTTTAAGGCGGCTCTTCAAGGGCCTCCAGCGTTTGTATTAGCACCCTCCGGAACTTTTATCCCCTGAGTCTTCGAGTAACAAGTGCGCGGAAATCGGGGGAAAAAGAAAGAATGAAACGAAGCAAGAAAATGCCCTCGTTGTGCGCTAGCGTTCATGTCGGTGCTTCTGCTTGGGTCTGTGTGCGGCTATGTATGTGCGTGCGCGTTTGTTCACGTATGTGTGCGTCTGTTTGTATGTCAAGAAGACTGGCTCAAAGTGAGGCCTGTTGCGTTCTTCGCTTTGACGAGCCTCAGCTGGAAGCCGGAGCACTCGTGGTCGGGGTTGGGAGGGGGGGAGCAAATACTCTTGTGTACTTACCTGTCTCGGGCGTTAACCGAAAAGCAATGACGCCTGTCCACGCTTTACGAGCCTTTGAAGGTGCGACCGAGGGTAGCATTATCGTTTCGCGCTTTTATTCTCTTTGAACGCTGTTTATTGAAAGGACGGAACTAGTAAATTACTTTCTTAGAGTCAGCCCATGATTATGTTCGTCTTTTTTTTAGATAATGTCGAATGGATGCCAACTTGGTGTTTATGACCTGGTAATAACGATACTTCACTGCCAGAATTCAGGTCATCCGTTTTTGTACGAACCATAGCTGCATCTATATGTAGCCGCCCTGTAAAATTCTCTGGTCCTCCAGATTATCTATTTCGTTGCAACATTAGGACTATCCGCTCAAGTACCTTGGAAATAATCGGAACGTTGCGGTCGCAATTTTCCAGCCACTACAGACTACAACGTGGCGGTAATGCCAGAGTGAATAGTGTCACCACCTTCTTTAGATTTGTGGATCAATATTGATGAACGCCATAGCATACTACCATTACGCCGAAATGAAATGCTAACAAAAAGAAATGAAGAAGACGAATTTTGCCTGATTACATGAAACAGAGATGCGTGATAGTGGACTACCTGAGTTATAGAAAGAGCGAGATAAATTTGTTCTAGGAGAACAACTCAGACGCTGCCCAGAACTGCTGTGTTCTAGTATGTTAAGGCCTGCTGAACTGTATGTTCGAGCCAGCTGTGTTCTGCTGTTCTCAACTACGGAATTACTCTGTTCTCAGCGTTGGGGAAAGGGGGAAGGTCAACAGAAGGAGAGGGAGGAAGTTGCTACGGTTATGATAAAGAGAGGAAACGATGCATACGAATTAAATGGAGGAGCAAGGACACCTGCAAACATTGCAGCCGGGCGTTAAGAACGGCCCAGCTCCAGAACTAAGCATATGCAATTGAATCACCACAGTGTCACACACATCGGCTAACGCGAAAAATAAGATTCTCCTTCCAGTTTATTTTCTGAAGCCTAATTCAGACAAGTTTTAGCTTGTAAGTGCTTTCTTGTCAGGAGTTGGCCGGTATCGCTGACATTATGCAGTCTAAAATAAAGCTTTCCTTATAGGTTGCTTTTGTAGCAAGTAAACGTGATCGCAGCTGTGACAGACTACCCGATCAGTGCATGGCATTAATTACTGTCCAATCAAAAACGAAAGAAAAGAAAAAATAAGCAAGGAAGAAAAAGCTCTGGCGAATTCTCGTCTGAGGTATTTCGGTGCGCCTCATGTGGTCCGACTCAATACAGTTTTTTAATATGCATTCTCTCATCGGAGGTGTTTGTTTTAGCTCGTTGTTGTGTAGAGTAAGCAAGTTTCACGTTTTACAACGCTATGTATAGGTGTGTTAAGCATAAACAAACCGGAACCCTCAAGGGTGCAAAAATGTTTTGCACCTATACTTCCCTTTACAAACGTAGTTTTTCTACGACGGAACGCCAGTACAAGAAACAATTTATCTTAGGAACTGGATCTACTTTTCAAATGTAACCTTGTGGCAACCGACGGTAGTTCTATTGCTGTTATATATATATATATATATATATATATATATATATATATATATATATATATATATATATATATATATATATATATATATATATGTATATATACAAGCAGATGTCGCGGCAGAACCGGTGATAAGAGTTGCCGACGAGAGTTCCAGTGTCATTGACAAATCAAATCAGATTCGCGAACCGAGGTGCTTTTTCTGGAAGGCAAAGCGTTCCAATTGTGCTCGAAATTTTGTGCATTCAGGCAGACATAGTACAAGTTGCACCTCAATGGGACATTGGAAAGAGTCTCTAGTTTGTGTCGAATAATTCTTTTAGGGTTGTGTTGTGAAATTTCGCTTGCTTGAGATTTTGTGTGCACTTTTCCCGAATATCGCGGTGCAGCTAAGAAAAAAAAAAAAGATATGCCTCTACATTCCAGAGGAATCAATAAAGGGAGAAATATATAAAAAGAAAGGCGTTTCAATACCCACGCGATCACAATATTTCGGATATAAATATTTTTGTACACTTTTAATGTTCCTCAGGCGCTGGAATGGCAAAGTGGAACATATTTGCACAAATGTTCTGTTTTTCTTTTTCTTTTTCGCGAAGCTTGTGTGAAACGACAATAAGAGTGCATTGATTGCAACGGGCATTTATAACTAATGTGGCAGCGGAAAAAAAAATAGCAAAATCATTCAGCAGACCCGCCTGTCGCAAAAGAGCGTAGCAGGAAGGAAACTCTCTTCTCGCTCAGCAAAATGAAATAAAAAAAAAACCTTCGCAAGATTATTTGTTCAGCAATATACGTCTTGAAGTGATGGAAGTGTCCACGAGGGAGTGTGTTTGAAGAAAATCGCGTGTTTGAACATCCGGCACGAGGTGGCGCTGTATGTCTTCTTGAATCAGAAAAACGGAATTTTCTGCAGAGTGCGCGTTCAATCTGCGCGAATTCGGCGAACAAATAGTTTGCGCACCCTTAGAACGAGTTACGCGCCGCGCACGCTCCCGTGATTCTAGAGACTCGTTAGTATTATAATGGCCCGTATTTGAATTTTATTTCGCTGGCCGTTCTTTTTTTTTTTTTTTTTGAGCAAGATTTCGTGCGGATCAAGAATTGTTGGAACAATGCAGCTGGCGTACTGGGAGACATAATTTGAAGAGCGAGAGCAAAGAAATCGAAAGCATGCAGCGAGTTTGAGAACTGTGTTTATGGAATTGCCTTTAGGGCACTTCCTGTGCGAGTCTTGCTAACGCCTTGAGTAAGCGAGTGAATTCGCCGCAGCGCGAGTAACTTCGTACTTGCGTAATTGATTGAATGTTCGATCGATTGATTGATTGATTCATTCATTCATTCATTCATTCATTCATTCATTCATTCATTGATTGATTGATTGATTGATTGATTGATTGATTGATTGATTGATTGATTGATTGATTCATTCATTCATGCATCCTCGGAGACACTGACGTTTTAAGAAATTGGGAAGTTGTAGCGCCAACGATTTACCATCACCGATGCCGAGAATGCGAAATATGTCGCGTATCGCGTGTTGCCGGAAGTTGAAAAGCCACGGGTCATAGTTTAGATGCAGCCCTGCAGTATGGCTTCTCATCACCAACATATAGTTTCTTACATTTAGTTCGACAACCTTTACGTTTTGTCCACTGTCTGAGCCACTGATTCGTTGATCGACAGTTTGATTGGTGGAGCAACCACCGTGTCGTTGTCCCATCCTACGTCACACAGTGTGCAACTCGGGTCAACTCGGACTAACTTGGGTCACTGAGTGTGTGGACAACGCGTAAAACGTTACGGTCTTCGACGGACCTCTCTTGCGCCGACATGGACGAGCGGGGAAGGGGAACAGTTATCGTCTTTACCTATGCCTCCACCCCGTTGGCAGACTAAACGCCGCACGCAAGAGCCACGCCAGATCGGGGAAGAGCTTTGCGCCGATCCTCACTCTCTTGCACGCGTAATCATGCGAACGACAAGTAAAATTTTGGAGTCGGACAACTAGGGGCGCAGACGCGCTAGAAGAATTCTTCCAACTGACACTGTGTAGAAACGTGACTGCCTCTAACTCTTCAATACTAACGCATACCCACTTACTGCGGTCAACGAAAAGTTAATTATTCAATTTTACTTAATTGGGCTGCTGACAGCGGTAATTATAGTCTCACTTTGTGTCCCCCCGGCCACGTAACTTATTTGTACAGGTGGTCTTAGCCTGCCTCCGGGTGCCCGGTTTTAAGAAAACCATAAAGCGTAACTTTGAACGCCCTGTATATACACGAGGGGTTTTATATTAAAGCTTACAGAATTTTTAAAAATCAGCTGTGGCATAAGCAGAAATTGCACTTCTTGAGCTAGATAACTCTCAGAGGCAGACATATCTTCAAGAAAGATTAAATTGCTTATTTGAGCAACTAACAATGTCTCTCTAATTTACTTCTAAACTGGTTACCTCAGCGCACATACTCAATTTACGAATTGTAGCCGGTGTACTTTAAAGTCACATCCACTTGGAGTCAATTCTCAGTATCGCACCAGTTTTGATGTATATATTTCCAAAGTTTGCGACAAAATGTATTGCTGTTCCATTTATGTGGTACTTCGATATTTAAAAGCACGTCTTGTTTAAGAAGTACATCGAACAACCGTTTAATTTTTGCCCGAAGTTTGACGGCGCTTATCTCCAAACTGCTGCTGGTCTCGAAATTAGTTCCAAGTGCCCGTGCCTTGGGGATTCGTTCTCTCCATTCGTGTATTGCAAGACGAGCGCTAAAGCAATGAGTTAGAAAGTGGATTAGTGAAATTTTGTTAATTAGTGAATTATGCATTTGATTTCCATTGTAAGTAATGTCCTGCTCTTCGAGTTATCCAGCTCAATAAGTAAACTGGTACTATACGCCACAGGCGGTTGAAAAAGAAGAAATGTGTCAACAATAAAATGAAACACCCGGTATATATAAAAACGGCACCGCGGTAGCTGAACTGGTATCGCACACGTAATGCTAAGACGTGGTTTCCTATCGCATCCGAAGCCAGTTGAATTTTCGTCCAATGACGCTCTCATTTATTTATAAGTTCTACATTTGGGGGGCTGAAATAAACAAACAAAATGCCCCCTATAATTTGATTGCTCACATTGTCTGTTAGCTTTATGTAGTTGTTGCTTACGAAAACCGAGCGCGTCGTTTCCCTTTCTTCAGGTTTATATATATATATATATATATATATATATATATATATATATATGTATATATATATATATATATATATATATATATATATATATATATATATATATATATATATTCAAACAACCAAAGGCCAACCACGAATGACACGAATAAGAGCATCGCAGAAATTAACTGTAGTTCCTAATTAAAGTAAAGAAATGATAAATAAATGACAATGAAAATGGACGAAATAACAATGGCGCAGGTGTGATAGGAACCCGTCTTCGCATTCACTAGCTGGGGTATTTACAGTGTGTGTGTGTTTGTATATATATATCGCATGATGTGTGTGTGTGTGTGTGTGTGTGTGTGTGTGTGTGTGTGTGTGTGTGTGTGTGTGTGTGTGTGTGTGTGCGGAAAGAAAATTAGTGGTTAAACAGTCCATTTAACGGCTATTCTTTCGGTTGTCGCACAAGACCGTTTTCGGTGCTACCCCTATTGCTACATGTCCTTTCGTCTTGTCTCGCCGTCTCTGTCGAATCCAGGCGCCGTTTTTCTTCACAACAAGGGTCGTTGACTCTCTCTCTCTCTCGCAGACATATACAAGCCCTCTGGGATGCTGTCGCAGTCTTTTCTCCCACTGCGGAAAGCCTTCCCATTGCTTCGCACGCGACGGCTGTGGTTCCGACAGTCGCATCGCGCGGCACTTTTTATATTTTTTCTGGAAGGGGGTGGGGGATGGGGTGGCTTCATCTGAAACTTAGCCGTGCCTGTTACAGTGTGGAGATTCGAGAATTTTCAGTGTGCAGGAAGTTTAGAAACTGCCGTGCAACGGTCACTGAGGTCGAGTTTACAGTTAATTTTTTTTCTGATCTTATCGCTCTCTTGAGCAGCCGAGTTGAGGATAGTGAAACTTTGTAACAGCAGCAGCAGCAGCAGCAGCAGCAGCAGCAGCAGCAGCAGCAGCAGCAGCAGCAGCAGCAGCAGCAGCAGCAGCAGCAGCAGCAGCAGCTGCAACAACAACAACAACAACAACAACAACGACGACGACGACGACGACAATACTCTTTATATTAGGCACTAGAAGCAACACACAAACGTTCCTTTCTCAGTCGACAAAGAATTGTAGTAATGATAATATCGACAAAACTAATAATGATTATTATTATTATTATTATTATTATTATTATTATTATTATTATTATTATTATTGTTGTTGTTGTTGTTGTTGTTGTTGTTGTTGTTGTTGTTGTTGTTGTTGTTGTTGTTGTTGTTGTTTACAGAGCTTGTTTTGAGCAGCATACGCGCACGTACTCTGCCCCAATACAGTCTTAGATCCACTAAATGTCCCCACTGGTTCTCATCTGGGCTTACAACTGCCCCGGAGTAATAGGATCGCGCGCACCGAAAATCTGGAAGTCCCGAGCCTCATGAGTGGGGAGAGGAATTGCGCTTTATTTGTCGCACTCTCTGCAAACGCCTCTGTAAGCGAAATCACGACTCATATGCTGCGTTCTTGGAAAAGAGCACCTCCAACCAACCGGCGGAATTGTGCAAGTATATCCGCAAGCGCTCTAGGAAACCCGCAGGGTGTTTTCGCCTAGGTCGACTCTGGCGCAGAAGAAGTACACACAGTCGCGCAATGTTCTGCTGCCAATTTCTCGTCCTGATATAGATCTCCAGTCTTCGACGCTGGTGTCAGCATCACATGACGGCTTGTACACCTAGAGCTCTGTTGTTTGACGAAAAGCTCGCCCACGAATATCTTAAGCGCTCGAAGACTTCCCCATGCTGCGGTGTAGATGACATCCCTTCCTGAATTCCGAAAGCTCACCGCAGCATATTTGCCCCAGTATTGAAGTCTATATTCAATAACTCTCTGAATACTTGCCCGATCCCTCGCATGTGGATAACTGCTCGTGCTTTTGCTGGTATTTAAGTCTTACTGTAATACCGATGTCTCGATTTGTCACCCGATTCCCCTCCTCTCTTCCACGTTTAAGGTGTTTGAGCTTGCTCCTCACAACATATTGTTTTTCTTTCTTTTTTTTTTACTGCGCTGAACTCATTGATTCCGAATTCGCACGGATTACTCACCGCCTGCACCACTATCACAAATCCCGCAAGTTTCACGACACAGATGTATACGCCGGTGCTTCACAGGAGGCAAGTTGACACCATTTACTGTCACCTCAGCAAAGCTTTAGCTTCAGTCAGCCACTCACTGCTTCTGATCCAGCTTACGCACTTTAGTGTTGACTCGCCAATTGTCAATCTCTTTGGCAGTTATATCCTTGATATATCATGCTATGTCAACGTCAGTGGTGAAACATCTTTTTACACTTCAACTAGCGGCGTCGCTCCAGGATCAGTGTTAGAACCACACCCTTTCTTTAATTTTAAGAGTCGATATCTTCTAAGTCGGGCCTTCGCCGTCCGGCATCCTGTTTCATGCAAGGGGGGGGGGGCAGTTTCCAGAGCTCACCGTCAGAGGGCGCGCCGAGGGTAGGAGCGCATAGAGTCTCTCGCTATATTACCTAGAAGAAAAGCTGGCGCTGCTGCGCTGTGGTATGCGTGGGAATGCCGGTATATTGTGACTTCGGAGTGGCATCGTTCTCGAAGAGCCAGAAAGCCTGGAAGACGCGCCTGGCAAGCACCGTTCCGTCTGTCACAATGATTCATTTTCTACTAAAACAGCGCGTAAAAAGCTGTTTTAGCTCTATTATTACACAAAAACATCTTTTCTTTAACTGTGAGAACTTGTTATTGCATGTACAATTATATGTATGGTGCGTAAAAAGTATCAGCGGGCCGCTAAAGTTAGAGGACAGACGACAGGATTCGCAGTCGCTTTGAAACAGTTTGTCGTCTCTTCTTGATTTTCTTCGCTTGGTCATGCATTGTAGGTGAGCAAACATGTAATATGCGCGAATGGAAACATTCTATGAAGATTTTACTTTAAGTACGCGCTATTTAAGTAGCCACATCCACGTTTTAGACGAAGCCTCTTGGAACGCCAGCCAACATAAGCCTCGCAGACGCATATACCCTCATTCCCATGACGGCACATCGCCCCTTAGGAAACTCATTTAGACGGTGGCGCCAAATTTCCCTCTAGGTGTTATAGTGAGAAACTCTATGTAGGAGCGAGGCCCCGCCGGGATGGGAGCAGACCGATCAGAGTAGGCACCGGGGGGGGGGGGGTGGAGTGGTTAGAAGCGGACCAATGAGAGCGCGCGCCGGGGGAGGAGGGGGTATAGGAGCAGGTGTCTCGCCGGCGCGCGCCCTTTCGCCCCTGGGTACCGCTCGGCCCGAGCGGCAGCGCCGAAGTTGCGCAAATCCCGAGCTTCGAGAGCGGGAAGTGCAAGCCAAGCGCCGGTGGAGGCAAGCTAACCACCAACTTCGAGAGTAGGAGGCCGAGCAGAGACGTCGACGCAGAGAGAGTCCTCCCACGGAGGGTGCTGATGGACGGTTCAAGCGAGAATTCATCGACCGTGAGTGCGGTCAGAGCTGCAAGGTTTGTGGTAGACTGTGGTTTGATCACAACCTCACGCAACTGAAGAGTGTGCGAAATTCGGAAGCGAAGCTTAAATCTAGCAAAACGACGACGGCGATGACAAAGGACTTTCATGAAAATCGTGCTAAACACGAGTTCAAACTTGAGAAAACGACCACCAGCTTCGCAGTTTTGACAGCTTTCATTGCGTGGAACTGGCTTTACATTTTTTATTAATGACATTCTTTCAGTTATTCGGAATTCTCCGTGCACAGATAATAACCTCACCTTGAATGCTGCTAAGACCAAAGTCATGACTTTCAGACGCAAATCAGCAAGCATTTATTTTTCTTATTCAGTACATTCTGTACCATTGTGTAAGGTATGAAAGGTCAATGATCTCGGTCTACTTTCTGTACAACCTTAGACTTTTCAGCTCGCACTCAACGCGGTGCAATGCCGGGTGTGCGCCATCTTCTTCCTGTTTCCAGACTGTTGAGAGAAATGAATTCTCCTACAAAGTTCCGCAAGTTGTACACGACGTGTCCTCCTCAACTCGAATGCGCTTCGAATACCAAAATACGCTTTGCCGACACGGACACTGCACCTGGACCTAGCACTGTTAGATTATTGTCATTGTCCCAACTTAGCTGCTGACGTAATAGCGCTGACCTTCTGTTTCTTTTTAAACTCCTTCATGGTTTCCTCACCTGCCCCGAACTCCTCAGTTGTACCATGTTTCGTATTCCACGCAAAATCACCAGAGAACATAGACCATTTCATGTTCGCACATGTGATTACCAACACGCAACCGTTTACAAAATATATTCATTATGACGCTTAATTTCATGATCATGATATTTGTCAGAACTCCCTGTCATTGTTCTTAGGTTTGCGTTGTTGTACCATAGTTTCATATACTGTTCAAGTGCTCTTATCCTCCTTCTTCTTTATATTCACCCTGCGCTTTCTTGTATGATGTACACTCTTCTTTCCAAGATTGTTCTTTTAATTACGTTTTTCTTTTTGTCGTGCTGTTTTTTTTAATTTAATGTGTGCGTGTGCCAGGATTCAAGTTGTTACTAGGCACGGTAAGTAAATTATCGGTTGATTGATTGATATTATAACCGCCAATATGGGCTTCTGTTCATTAAACCAAGACTATCATCGTCCTCATGAGGATTAGTCGTAATGAATGGGGCGAAATAGGAGTACCAAAAGAAGGATGTGTAGGAAAGCACAGAATGTTGCTGTTAACAGTAGAACAGGCACCAGACTTTCGACACATAGATAGATAGATAGATAGATAGATAGATAGATAGATAGATAGATAGATAGATAGATAGATAGATAGAGAGGCGACTGCTTGTCGCCATACCGTTTCACATGGAGTAATGTTCGTTATTATTATTATTATTATTATTATTATTATTATTATTATTATTATTATTATTATTATTATCATCAACAACAACAACAGAAACAAGCATGGTACAAACGAATAAACAGGGATGTGCTGTGTGATATACCGTATTTACTAATGTAAGACCCGTCCTCGTGTATGGCAATGTGAAAAAAATTTTTCGCTAGGGTTAACGCGCATATACGCGTGCTGGTTAATTTCCGCAAGCCACGACTAGATGGCGCTAGTCGTCCTGCAGACGATTGTAAGAGACGTAAGAGGCGATTGGAGGAGTGCGGAAAGAAAAGTAGGGAAACGACAAAAAAACAGAGGTGTACAAAAGCACAGTTCACAATAGGGGATCCGAAAATATGGTTGTGGGAGTTCATAGTGTTTTTCTTCTTCTTTTTTTCTTGTTTAACCTAGGTAGCACATCAGGCAGTATGATAGGAAGAGCTTGGTGGCGCAACCCTCCGCCCCGTTCCAAAGGGGACGCTCATAACATCCATCAATCCATCCATCCACGATGGCATCATCATAGTCGTCACCCCACCGTATCCCGCGCTCTACGTAAAACCGCAACTTTGGCCGACGACTCAGACGAAGCGGCACGGAGGCGCTGGTTAGGCCTAGCCACTCTTACTATATATATCAGGCGTGTGCTGTGGACGGCAAGCCCTTGCGGGTAGTTTACACTGTAAATATTTGCGCGATTAAGGCTACATCGACGAGCGGGCATGAGATCACGTGCACGGACAGGACTGACGCCGACGTGCGTGTATGGACGTCCGCACGCCAAGTTTCTTCCTAGACGCCAGCGCTCGTTTCTCCCCTGGCGGAACGATTCCATCTCCAACGGGTGTAGGTTTCCGCCGCTTCCCTTCACGGTCGCATTCGCGCTCAGTTCGCGCTGCGCGAGAAACGTCTTTTGTTTGCGACGGCGCCTCTTCGGATGGCCGGAAATTATTATTGTGTTGTTAACTGTCGCAACAGCAATGCAAACACGAAAGGGTTGATGCCACCAGTGAAATTCTGCCGATTCACAAGAAAATGGTACGAAAAAAGCAGACGACAGACATGGAGTACTGCGGTGCGCCGAACGAAGTAAACAACTGGCAAACGAAGCGAGCTCGTTCATTGATCACTCGTGAGCGTATGAAGGTTTTTATATGTAACCCACATGAATTTCATGATTACGCGGTGTATAATCCTTTTATTCATATAAAAGCTTTAAGTTGTTCGACCAGCGCTTGTCCTGTGTTTCTCGTGTTTCGTTTGTGTGTGCGCTGGCCAAGAATGCAAACCACTTCTGTTGCATGCGCTAGCAGTGGCCGAAGTTCACGCGCGCCATGAAATTGAATATGTGCACGATGCATTGAACATGACCGGAGTTCATTCCTGCATCACCACTGCACCAATCGATCGATTTACTGGACGATACACGCCCGCGTCTTGGTCGCGCCGGCATTGATGAAGCAGAAATGATTACTAATACTTTCACCCGCCGTGGTTGCTCAATGGCTATGGTGTTGGCTGCTGAGCACGAGGTTGTGGGACCGTATCCCGGCCACGGCGGCTGCATTTCGATGCGGGCGAAAACACCCGTGTATTTAGATTTAGGTGCACATTAAAGAACCCCAGGTGGTCGAAATTTCCAGAGTCCTCCACTACGGCGTGCCTCATGATCAGAAAGTGGTTTCGGCACGTAAAACCCCATAATTTAGTTTTAACTAATGCTTTCAACTTCCGTCTCTTGAGCACACTTAAAAAATGGCCAAGCTATTTACATTGCTGCCTATATTCTATATTGTAGGGGACGTACTAGTTAGAGTTGTGTGCGTGTGTCGTACTTATGCTATGCGGCGATATGTTTTGCTTATTTCCGCACAGTGTCGATGGAAGTCCATTGTGCCATCAGAGACAACACGGATTTGTATGAAACATTTTGTGGGAAACTGCAAAAATAACTTTAGCTAACACACATCGTATATGCCGACGATTTTTCTGGCGGCACATACGATGTCGTTTACAATTACCTGCTCAGAATCACTTACATGACTAAGCAGACGCTGCCCTTTCGCCGCATTGCAGCCATAAAAATAATCGTCAAGCGTACCGATCTTCTTAAGGGCAAATAGAAGCGTGCATGTCGCCCTTCGAATAAAACGTCCACGCACACGCACGTAGGTACACACCGCGCGCGGTACGAAACGTGCCCAAACACACGCAGCGCAAGAGGCAATCAAGACGGTGCGAACGAGAGATGGGAGAGGCGTACCACCCGCTAGTTGAATTTTGCCCCGCATGCGGCGCTCGCAACGCCGGCGCAGCAGCGCCGCTCGCGGTGCCGTTCGGAAGGCTGGGTCTGCAGGCGATCAGCCGGCAACTATGGACTTCAGACTCTGGAGTTTTGCAAGACGCGTAGCGCCACCTGCCGGTTCGAAGAGGCAGTAATTGAGTAGTGCGAAGCCCAACTCCGTTGCTAAGTTGCCTATGCAGCTAGCGACTGCGAAACAACGATTTAACTAGATTTTGGTCCATATGGCGAGAGTTTTGCGCATTTAACACCCAGACAGAGAGCTATGAATTTCTACGCTTGTGGGACGCGCCTCCGAACTGCCATAAAGCGCTTGCTGGCTCATTCGTCAGACTGATGGTGGAAACGACGGCAATCGCGATAGCTCCGCGCGCTACAAAGAAACGCCGCAATCGACGCTACTGTTGTGTTGTAAATTGCCATGAACGTGAAGGACGGAATAACAACGTTCAGTTTTACCGATTTCCATCGCAATCGTATGAAGGGGAAAGGTGAGAGCGCTGGTTACGGGCCGTTCAACCTGCTGGGTTCAACCTGCCGGGTTACCACTTCGTTGGTAACAGAAAAAACGACGTTGCGAACCATCTTGCTTATGTGCCATTGATATCTCCGCCTTTTAACAGACGTCCCTCTCCGCTTGACTCAACAAGTGGAACGGAGAGATCTGGCAGGTCAGCTTAACCAAACATTTTAGTTCGTTTATGAATTCAAAATCATGTTCTAGAGCATCGCTGCACCGCGAGCTCATTTCTACTTTCGGTATTTTGTATTTCCTGCGCCGATACAACAAGCACGCTTCGCAATGTGCTGAGCCTGCTCGACTGCGTTTTTCAAATGTGAGCAATAAGGTTGCTGTAGGAGCACTGGATTAGTAATTGCGAAATATCGCACATGTGTAAAGACAAAAATGTCGCATTTATTTACATTTATTTGTGCGCGCTTGTTGCTCGAAGCGTCTGCAGAAAGTTCAAATTAAGGTACTGAGCGATGCTGTAGCTCCTGCGAGAAAGAAAGATGCAGCGCATAAGCACTGTAGGAAGCTTACTTTCGTTATGATCGCACGCTATTTGCTGCCTTGGAAAACGTTTTCTGTTTGCTGCCCTGGAAAAGGCTATGAAAGGATTTACTCTCTCTAAATAATTGCGAGACAAAACATTATGACAAAATGCATAAAAATATAGGAGATACTTAATAAGTCTTGTGTTCAGGACATATTCAATACGAAACAATTCGAAATGCTTAGATATTTATGCTGATATGCCTATGGACAAACCTGATGCCCTCTGTACTTGCGAGTTGCAGCACGCCGAAATAACACTCGAGACTTTATTTTATATTGTGCACGTACTTCGCCCTGCTAAGCTTCCTTTCCGAAGCGTGGATGGGCGGAAGAAGCTTTTCAGGTCCTTGATTTTTAGGAAACCGTGCCACAGCACAAACGAAAGAGAAGGCTCCATTGTGGCCTATGCACCTTCGCTTGCGGACAGCTCTCCTTGCACTACTCAGTTCGCGCCAAGGCTCCGATGGGGGCGCTGGCGACGGGTTTTTCCGCAGGGCCGCCTGGGCAGAGTCTGCGGTCTATACCGCGAAAATCTGCCAAGTTCGTATGAACGCTTACTGGACGGAAAGGCATACGCTTGCGTTTATGCCCAAATGCGATAAGGTTACAACGTGCAGGATCTCACGCAGCACAGTCTACGCTAACAGTACAGCAGAGTCAACATGGCGGGTGCTGTATCCGCACTTCGCGGGGACCCGCGCGACGCATGTCGCGGGCTCCGCGATGTGTGAACGCCAAACACTCCCGCGGCCTCGGCAATCACAAACATTTCGAGTAGACTTTAACTGGGACACAACACTGAGCAAAAGGAAGCCTCAACGAATTTTTATGCTGTGCAGGCCTTCTATAAACAACGAATCGTTTTACCGCCGCATTGGGTGTTGTAGAACTGCCCCTGTTATTCGGACGTTCTCGCGGAATTGTCAGTCTCCGAAAAATCGGTCGGCGGCTGCAGGTGAATGTTAATGTCGGCGGCCAATACTTTCGTTATTTGCGTAGCAGTCTTAGTGCAGGTCGAAGCTTCAATGAGTACTCGTAAGCCTGCCACGTGACCACGTAAAGAAAGAAAAAAGAAAGAAAAACCACTTACACGAGTAAATCGGCCTTTGATCGTGTCCAGCTGTCATTCACTCGTTGGCTAATGAATTGATGCATTCATCCGTGCAAGAGTGTCACTTAAGAACGGGAGTTCTTAGCGATAGTACACACGTTTAAATACGAAATTAATAATACTAATAATAATAATAATAATAATAATAATAATAATAATAATAATAATAATAATAGTAATAGTAATAATAATAATAATTATAATAATAAAAACGAGTGAGATATTAAGCGATATATTAGGGCGAAGAAAGTGCTTTAATGAATTAATCAGTGGCCTTGTCCAAGCAGTGTTCTTTTTACAGCGAATTTGCATATAGTTAGGGTCCCGTGCATTTTTGTTCTACGTCAACAAATCTATCATCACCAGTGGCTCACACCCCCACTCATATACCCGTAAGCAAGCAAGAAATGCTATGGATCGTAGCCCCGTAAGGCAGAGGCTACAAGGACTCAGCAAAGTCAAGTGAACAGTGCTTATATTGTTTCTAATCACACATACAACATACAGAACAGCATGTCGAAAACGGCCATCAATGTGTCATACCCCCGCAAGCAATGCTTCATACCCCTGTAAGCAAGCATGCAAGCAAGGAATGCAATGGCTCAAACCCCGTAAGGTTCATGGCTACTCACTGGGCGTGGGTTAGTTGCGATGGCACTGACCCTGTGGTCGTTGTCGATGATTTCGTCGTGGATGTGTCGGTACAGCAAAGGTAGTGGTTTAGGCGTTTCGTGTTTCAGACATACCGCTTGCGATGCCAACCCGATCCAGCTCAACCGATCACCCAACAGCGTACGTGCATCAATTTGCCATTATCGAAGAAGGTGTTTGCAGCTGCGAGTATGCCAATCAGTCTATATCATTGCGGCCAAAAAAGCTATTGTGACTGTCGTCACCAAGTAGCAATGAGGGATGCAATAAAGTCTTTGCCACAAGTTTTCTCACCACAATGTTTACAGCTCCCCTCGTCATCCACCTTGGCACGGTGGAATGACCTTGATATATTTTTTTTTTTCTGTAGTAATGTATGCGTATCCAAGCGGACGGAAGGGGGAGAGCGTTGCGTTTCTGGTTTTTAGACTGGGAGTCTTATCTCAATTGACTGTGGTAAGATTTTCGAATAACAACCTACTTTGGATAACAGGAATCTCGCATGGAAGTTTCAGATTACTTCTACACTGTGGACGCGAGAAAGAACCTATCAGATTGTGTCTTCGCAATGTTTTGTACTTGGGGAAAGTAATAGCACGCTGTTTTGCGCGCGTTGTAATTGCGAATTCAGGAAGAAAACCATAAATAGCTTGTTGTTTTGAAGTTGCCAGGCGATTCTTGTGCGACTTCCGATTCGCTCCGGTCTAACTCACAGGCAAAAAAAAAAAAAGAAAAAAAGACGGGTGCCGTTTGCATTTGATTTAAGCCGTGTTTTCACAACGGTTCTCTTAATACTTCGTCTGTAAGCCCCCCGGACTCGGCCGCGGAGGCAGAGTAACTCTCAATCGTTCGAGGCCGCGGCTTCTGACAAGAAACTTTCTGCTCGTCGAAGTTTAAGGGCAAATTAAGAAGTTAGAACGACGACGCAGTCTTCAAACCCGAGCTATATTCTCAATTTTTTATCTCTCTCTTTTCTTTCTTTTTGTTGTAGGACGCTGTCGTGTAACTTGATTAATACCCCTCTGGAGACTGGTCTCCGAAGACCGCAGCGCTGTCTTAAAAACTGCTGCCGTCGGCGTCACAAAGATAGAGCCACACACCAACGGATGGCCTCGACATCCTCCTTTATTTTATGTTTTTCTGCAGAATTCATGTCGTTCCAACTCTACATCCGGATCGCAAACAGGCTTTTCCGAAACTGTGTCTGACCTCATGAGCGCTCAAAACACTGTGTATACGTGCGTGTGTATAGCGCCACTGGCCACTAGGCGGAGCTCGGTAACAGTGCGCTTGCGCGGGCGGTTGTTTACAAAAGGAAAAGAACTCGGTCCGTAGGAGGCCGAAGCCGGCCGGGGAAATGTGTTCGGCGCTGAAGCGACTCGTAATAGGCTTCCGCTTACTTCCTGTCCAACGTATTTCTTTTTTCTTTGTGCATTTGCTGCCCACCTCCTACATCCCGCCCTTTAACTGGACCTCCTCTTATTATTGTTTCTCTCGTCTCCTTCTACTGTTCGCTCTTCTGGACAAGCCCGTTTAGCCTTTTTCGCTCCACGTTCGCGAGGAAAACGCAGTCGGACGGGTATATACTAAGGGGGGGGGGGGGCGAATATAAGTTCCTGACGAAAACGAAAACAGAAGGAGGGCAAACAGCGCGGACGTCGAAAGCAGGCGACGCGTGTCGCGAGAACAGCAGAAGTAGCAGCAGAAGTAGCAGCAGACGACTTCGAGTCGTCGCAGCTGAGGACAACGAGGCTTGTCGTCTGCAAAATGGCGCCGCCCGAACAGACGCCGTTTATAGTTGCAGGCCTGTCGTCGTCTGCTCGCACGCGCACTCTTGTGTCGCCGTCTGCCATACGCGACTACGCCACGCGAGATCTCGGCGGGGTTTCTCGCTTTGTTTAGCTGCTTTGCTCGAACGCGTCCGTGTACGCCGCCACTCTCGTCGCGTTTCTTGTTGTCGCCGCCGCTGCTGATTCGTTCGCTGCCGTGCGTGGTGTAGCGGCGCGACGCCAAGTCGCTCCCAATCTTCGCCTTGTCCGCCTGCTATTCGCGTGGCCGCCGCGCACGCTATAAGCGAGCTAAGAGCACAAAGAAGAAGCGAGAGAGGAAAAAAAAAAAGGTAAGGGTTTATGGAGTCTGACGCCCACGAAAAGTGCCGTCGTGTGTTTGCGACCCCTCCGCTGTACTTCCTGGAGACGGCGACATTTGTGGTTCTTGGCGGCTGTGACGTCGGTGCACGAGTGGGACGACGACATGGCTGCCACAGTGGCGGGCGCGCTAGTTCGAATTGTATTATTCAGGCGCACAAATGCTCTGCGTATACATACTATAGCGACCGCAAACGACGTATGCCGTAAGATAGGTTCGTTGTGTCGGAAGAGCGACCAGCCGGACGGATTGCAGTAGACGGCGTCCCCGTGTTTCTTTTATGTATATTGTTGCGGTTTGTCAGCAGAGGGTCCCAAATAATTCATATTGCCAGTGCCGTCATAATGACAAAGAACAAGTGTGGAGCGTCTCTATTTCATCTTGTCAAACATGGCTAAATCTTCACAACACATTGCTGGGGCCTTCGACGTAGTTGTCGCCATTTTGATAACTGCCTCCGTGACCTCCATTTGAAGCCGACTGTCATCTTCTTCATCATCCTCATCAGCCTGATTACGCCCACTGCAGGGCAAAGGCTTCTCCCATACTTCTCCAACTACCCCGGTCATGTACTAATTGTGGCCATGTTGTCCCTGCAAACTTCTCAATCTCATCCGCCCACCTAACTTTCTGCCGCCCTCTGCTACGCTTCCCTTCCCTTGGAATCCACTCCGTAACCCTTAATGACCATCGGTTATCTTCCCTCCTCATTACATGTCCAGCCCATGCCCCATTTCTTTTTCTTGATTTCAACTAAGATATCAGAAACTAGCGTTTCTTCCCTCACCCAATCAGCTCTTTTCTTATCCCTTAACGTTACACCTATCATTCTTCTTTCCATAGCTCGTTGCGTCGTCCTCAATTTAAGTAGAACCCTTTTCGTTAGCCTCCAGGTTTCTGCTCCGTACGTGAGTACTGGTAAGACACAGCTGTTATATACTTTTCTCTTGAGGGATAATGGCAACCTGCTGTTCATGATCTGAGAATGCCTGCCAAACGTACCCCACCCCATTCTTATTCTTCTGATTATTTCAGTCTCGTGATCCGGATCCGCAGTCACAACCTGTCCTAAGTAGATGTATTCCCTTACCGCTTCCAGTGCCTCACTACCTATTGTAAACTGCTGTTCTCTTCCGAGACTGTTAAACATTACTTTAGTTTTCTGCAGATTAATTTTGAGGCCCACCCTTCGGCTTTGCCTCTCCAGGTCAGTGAGCATGCATTGCAGTTGGTCTCCTGAGTTGCTAAGGAAGGCAATATCATCAGCGAATCGCAAGTTACTAAGGTATTCTCCATTAACTCTTATCCCGAATTCTTCCCAATCAAGGTCTCTGAATACCTCCTGTAAACACGCTATGAATAGCATTGGAGAGATCGTATCTCCATGCCTGACGCCTTTCTTTATCGGGATATTGTTGCTTTCTTTATGGAGGACTACGGTGGCTGTGGAGCCGCTATAGATATCGTTCAGTATTTTTACATACGGCTCGTCTACACCCTGATTCCGCAATGCCTCCATGACTGTTGAGGTTTCCAGTTGAATCAAACGCTTTGTCGTAATCAATGAAAGCTATATATAAGGGTTGGTTATATTCCGCACATTTCTCTATCACCTGATTGATAGTGTGAATATGGTCTTTTGTAGAGTAGCCTTTACGAAATAGTACCTGGTACTTTGGTTGACTGAAGTCTAAGGTGTTCCTGATTCTATTTGCAATTACCTTAGTAAGTACTTTGTAGGCAACGGACAGTAAGCTGATCGGTCTATAATTTTTCAAGTCTTTGGCGTCCCCTTTCTTATGGATTAGGATTATGTTAGCGTTTTTCCAAAATTCCGGTACGCTCGAAGTCATGAGGCATTGCGTATACAGGGTGGCCAGTTTCTCTAGAACAATCTGCCCACCATCCTTCAACAAATCTGCTGTTACCTGATCCTCCCCAGCTGCCTTTCCCCTTTGCGTAGCTCCCAGGGCTTTGTTTACTTCTTCCGGCGTTACTTGTGGTATTTCAAATTCCTCTAGACTATTCTCTCTTCCATTATCGTCGTGGGTGCCACTGGAGCTGTATAAATCTCTGTAGAACTCCTCAGCCACTTGAACGATCCCATCCATATCAGTAATGATATTGCCGGCTTTGTCTCTTAGCGCATACATCTGATTCTTGCATATTCCTAGTTTGTTCTTCACTGCTTTTAGGCTTCCTCCGTTCCTGAGAGCGTGTTCAATTCTATCCATATTATACTTCCTTACGTCAGCTGTCTTACGCTTGTTGATTAACTTAGAAAGTTCTGCCAGTTCTATTCTAGCTGTAGGGTTAGAGGCTTTCATACATTGGCGTTTCTTGATCAGATCTTTCGTCTCCTACGATAGCTTACTGGTTTCCTGTATAACGGCGTTACCACCGACTTCTATTGCGCACTCCTTAATGATGCCCATGAGATTGTCGTTCATTGCTGCAACACTAAGGTCCTCTTCCTGAGTTAAAGCCGAGTACCTGTTCTGTAGCTTGATCCGGAATTCCTCTAGTTTCCCTCTTACCGCTAACTCATTGATTGGCTTCTTGTGTACCAGTTTCTTCCGTTCCCTCCTCAAGCCTAGGCTAATTCCACTTCTTACCATCCTATGGTCACTGCAGCGTACCTTGCCGAGCACGTCTACATCTTGTATGATACCAGGGTTCGCGCAGAGTATGAAGTCGATTTCATTTCTAGTCTCACCATTCGGGCTCCTCCACGTCCACTTTCGACTAACCCGCTTGCGGAAAAAGGTGTTCATTATCCGCATATTATTCTGTTCTGCAAACTCTACTAATAATTCTCCTGTGCTATTCCTAGAGCCTATGCCATATTCCCCCACTGACTTGTCCCCAGCCTGCTTCTTGCCTACCCTGGCATTGAAGTCGCCCATCAGTATAGTGTATTTTGTTTTGACTTTACCCATCGCCGATTCCACGTCTTCATAAAAGCTTTCGACTTCCTGGTCATCATGACTTCCTGGTCATCATGGCCGGGGTTTGATTGTTGTGTTGATATAGGAGGTTGTGGCCAAGTACTGCTCCAGGGCGGCCAATCCTGCTCTGGTGAGGGAGTGCGTTGCCGGTTCTGGTCACTGGGATCAGGCCAGACTCCAGGCCTGTTTATGCAATTTCATCAACACGCGCATTTTTTTTAATCCGGTGGAAAATTGCGCGGCACCGGGATTCGAACCACGGACCTCTTGCACGCGAGGCGGGTGTTCTACCTCTACGCCACCGCTGCACCTTTCATCTCATGCATCCAAATTTTCTTATCTCATAGGCACCGCTATACAGCTGATGGCATGGGGCAGAGATAAAGCACACCGTTGCTGGGCTCAAGGTTCTCGGCTAGCCATCCCCGTACTGGTCTCTACATTTTTAAATCTCAAAGCGCTCCCTGAAAACGACTGAAAGGATTCTGTCCTTGCGCACCGCGCTTTTGATATACCTACGTGTTCTTGTTCATCAATCGCTGCTTGAGGTGCATGTTCACGAACTTCCGCTAGCAAGTCGCCAGTATACTACGACTCTTGGTTAAGTAACTCTGTTTTCTGCCGCGCGGTCTCGTGGCGCCATCTTGCATTCACGCGGAAATTGAAGTCTTCTGCGTCCGACACCATCGCAGACACCTTTTTGTCCCCTTCCACATTTTCTTCAGTGCGTGATTAGGCATATATGGCGCACAAGATCCTTAGTACAACATGGCACTGACCAGTACAAACATTGATTTCCGATCGTCACTTAGATTTTAGACGATGGCACATATAGGGGGTACGTACATAGGACACCCAAGTGCCCTTCAGATATATAAGACACTTTAAGAACGAATCCAATTAATAACTTCTTAGCGAGAGTAAAATTTTGCACGACTAGGCATCTCGTAGACACGCGTTGAACACAGCAGGCCTCACAAACCAATGCAAACACTATTAGCGCGAAAAAATTTTTTTGCGCGGCTACACATCTCGGAGGCACACAGGACACACAACAGGCCTCACAGAGCAGCGCAAAATCTGAGCACATTACTTTGTAGCCTGAGTAAACTTTGCGTGACTAGATATCTCGGAGGCACATATTGACAAGAGGCTTTGAGAACGAAATTCAAGAACCAGTTACGACTCGCTATTGCAAGTAAAGCTAAGCAAACCTACGGGTAGTCCAGGCGTAACCACGCTAGGAACGCCGACTGAGACTCGGTGAGACGTTCCCTCACGCAGCAAAATGAGAGGGTTTGGGGACATGGCTATGGAAGCGCTGACGTCGTATGCGCTGTTGGAAAGTTACAGCGATATCTGTCGTCTTGGCAACGACGATTAGTTAGTTTCTTTTGCTCCCGCCTCAGATGTTGGCACTTTGACGGCTATATTGTACGTGCTTGCAGAAAGCGAATACTATATACATTTTTTCAACTACAGCACTGCAAAGTGATGTAGTGGATCCACGACGCTGGTGCGGCGAAAACGACTGCGAAAGGCGCTGTGACGTCAGCTTGCATGCTCAGTGAAGTGGACTAAGTGATTTTTCTCGTCCACACGCCAACTTCGAGGGTGCTTGGATTTCGCGTCCTTTTCCATGATTTCGGTGTGCCAGCACCGAGGCAAGCAAACGCCGTATAATTACAGCGAAGAAATAACTTCTGGCAGCTCCGACCTCGCATCCACTTCTGCGTAGCAAGTCAAGCTCGGGGAAAAAAAAAACACTCTTTTTGTCTTTTTCAGTTAAAAAATAATGTTTCTTGGCACACACTCTTCGCAAAGACACGCTCTCGCCGGCGGGCATGTTTGCGCAATACCTTATTGACTATCTCTATATCGCTGTACTATCTCAACTTTTTACATCGTCTCTCAGCTGACATGTGTTTACACCCATGAAAACCTGTAAGAGTTTAGAAACACACACACACACACAATATTTGTATGTGTGTGTGTATATATATATATATATATATATATATATATATATATATGTGTGTGTGTGTGTGTGTGTTCTGCCTTTTCTCACCACGGCGCTTCTCTATGCTATACAAGTTGCGTCTTGGTATGATGGCGAGGAGAGAAGTGTAGAGGGAAATTAATTTTGCCCATGTTTGCACTGCCGATCAGATTTTGGCCACCCCCGTCCCCTCCCCATGTCTACTTTTCTGGGTTTCGCCGGTCCAACATTTCGCCCCGATATGCGAAAGCGCGCTCGCCGCTGGGGCTCCCTTTCTCTTTCCGGTGCTCAAACTTTGGCAGGTCTTCAACTCCGAAGGCACATCGCGAGGTTGCCACCCTACCTGTGCACCACGCCTCTCACCCGCACTCACTCCCTCAACCTTCTTTCCTACGTTCTCCTTCAGCCTTTGCGAGTATAACATCGCTCCGTGGCAAGAGCGCCGTGTGTTTTTTGCAATCTGGAGATGCGCGCTGGTAATTTAATCAGCTTTCTTCTAAAGCTAGTGGCATAAGGTATTAAAAACTTCGGCAGCGCATACGTGCTTCTTTTGGCGCTCTCTCATTTCGGGGGCATCGCGAATATCATGTTTTCGTGATTGAAGGAATAAAAAGTGAGGGCAGAAAACTAAGTACCATCACCTAATTTTTTTTAATACCTTATCACTCTCGTTTGGCGAGTGTCGCTACTACTTGACTACTTGGTATTTGAGACACTGTTCTTTTTTTTTCAACGAAGTTTGGCTGGGGGTTTTCGGGGTCTACTGCTTTGGTCATTTCTGGCGTGGACGTTGTAGAGGAGGCTAATACACGCACACACAAAAGAACGAAAATCAAGAAATCGAGCACTAAGAAATACAGCTAGAAATTCTAACAGAAGTTACCCCTGTACCTGTAGGAGTGGGTTTGGGTTGGAAGGAAAAGGGGGGTTGTACCTGTCAATTTTGGAAACTGTACCAAAGCCGCCCGCTTCTTTTTGTCGAATGTATACCCACCGTCCACATGTCTGCTTTGCGTGTATTATCCTTATTTGGCAGCCTTCCTGTGTACCGTTTTTATCTTACCTCAGTTGGTTTCCTTATTACCGCTGCCTGTTCGGTTCAGGCTTTGCTCGGGTTTGCTTTCGTACCCGCTTTTGAACGAGTATGACGTCACAATCACCCGCGTTTTTGGCGGCCTCTCTTTCCGCCTCCATTTGTTTGCTGTATTTATTAATCTCGTCTCCAATCACTTCCATTTTGGTTTTTGCCTCTCATCAGCTGCCCCTAACTGCATCCCGAGGAGGTCTTACCCTGCTCTTACCTCGCAAATGAAACACTGCTTTAACTCTAGCCTTATTCTTTTATGTTACTCTCGCCGTCTTCATGTTCACGAAATTCGCCTGTTCGTTTTCTTTCTCGTATTTCTGTGTGTGTTTGCTGTTCTTTTTTTTTTCTCAAGCTATCTTTTTCCTTTGCTATGTATAGAGCGCTGCCTTCAACTGGCTATTTCTGGATCGCGCCATTTTTTTTTCCGTAGCACACGTAATCTCCTCCCATGTTTCGTCCAGTCTTTCGCTCAACCTTCCTCTTCCCCTCCTTCCTCTTTCCTCATCACCCCCAAATCACTTGCTGCCTCACAACGTGTTCTGGCATCTCAGCTGCTCACCAATGCTTCCGACCTAGCTGCCCTTCAGGGGTGCCTGCGTCAGCAGGCGTTTGGTGTGTTGCAAGACCACGTACCCGAACACACGAGGGCTGGAGCCTCCCGCGCGTAGCCGTGCACGGCTTAGCCGTATCTGGGGAAAGGGCGATCCTGGGGTTTGATCCGATGTTGGGTGTTTGGACCTTTAAGGCCCCCCGGTGGAGGCAACACACCTCTTCGGCCTCTGCTTCACATAGACGGCACCTCCAAACTGGCCCACCTGGAGAAAATTGGCACTCGCCTTTTACTGTCGTCCTCTCCAATCTTCGTCTTTCTCTCCCACTTTTCTGGACGGGAAGGGTTAACCCTGTGTTATATATCCAGTCATGGATATATAACACAGGGTTATATATATATATATATATATATATATATATATATATATATATATATATATTAGGTTATAGTGGGAACGTACCGCTGGCGTACGCAGAATATAATTTTTCTAATCCTGTGACGCCACAGGTGGGCTCTGAGGTGGGCGGCGGGCATCCCTACCTAATACAGTAATGCTATATATGACTTCTAGTCACCCCCCCCTCCTCCCCTGATCGCTTCCTGAAATGGGGGCGTACCTATGAAACCTATAACTTTCTCACGAAACCAAAGAAATATTTCGCAAGTACCATGTAATACAACGCAGCACGAAACCAAGGCATTACGTACAATACCCCCATTTGTCGTCGCGAGATGTCTGACCGAAGCAATCGGTTGTGGTTACAAAGTAACTATAAGATGGGAAGCGGTGACCTCCTTCTGGAATTGCGTGACAAGCTTGAATACAGCAAACTGACAAAACTTGTTGGATTTGGTGACATTCCTGTCTCTATGTCATTTCTGATGACGACCTCCTTGGACTAGTCAAAGCGAGCTGTTGGATGGATGGCAAGACCAAAACGTGGTAAAGGTGCAACGAATTGAGTTAAGACGCGATGACAAGGAAATTACAACAAAGCATGTAATAATTACGTTTGGAACAAGTGAACTGCCTAATACAATACAGACCAAATATTGTAAACGGCCGTACATTCCCAATACGCGCCGATGCTTCAAGTGTCAGGTTTTTGGGCATGGGTCTGACAGCTACCGAGGGCAGGCTACTTGTGCAAAATGTGCATCTGAAGACCACACCTCAGACAACCGTTCTTCCGCACCCCACTGTGTTAACTGTGACAGAGGCCACCCCGCCTATTCATAATCGTGCCCGTCATGGAAGAAAGAAAAAAAATAATCAAACTCAAGATCAAACTAAACATTTCTTCCCCAGAAGCGCGCAAGCGTTTTTCTGTTCACGATCAGTCGAATCCGTCCCACAATGATGTGAGGCGCCGGGGGGCAGCGCCACATCCTCCGACGGCCGCCCGAGTCACACGGAGTGTGAAGGCAGTTACGCCACCAGCCCTCCTGGCAGGAGCAGCCACTGCTGTTCCGCCCCCTACCACGAAGGGTCAGCAGACCTCCGGGCCTGCGGGTCCCAGGGCCACTGCTCGTGCAGACAGGCCCGAAAAACCCCTGAACGCGCATGTCGAGCGGACGTCGTCCAGCGCCTCTGAAGAGGCGATGGATGTAACAAACACTACTCCGGTGTCTCAGACGCCGAAGGAACGGCGTAGCTCCGTGGAGCGCGCCAAGAAAAAACAAGAAGCCCGTATCGCGGGGCCTGGAAAGGTCTCGCGAGCTAGCCTAATTGATTTCTCTTGACACACACACCACAAAACACGTCCAATATGGCCACGCAGATAACGAATTGGAATGTGATCGGTCTAATACACAATCTTGATGACATTAAGGAACGCTTACACAAGTTTAATCCCAGGTTGGTGTGTGTGCAAGAGACACACGTCAATCGTTCACACACCAACTTTCTCAAACAGCATGCAATTTACCGCGAAGACCCCAACGACGCTTTCGCCTCGTCAGGCGGTATTGCTATACTAGTTGATAAGGGTATCGCCTGCCAGCATATACAGCTGCAAACTCCCCTCGAGGCAGTTGCAGCCAGAATTATGCTTGTTGGTCACCATTACTTCTTTATACATCGCACCCAGCTATCAACTTTCCAAAACAGAATTTGAAAGCTTGAAAGCTTCATTGCACAACTTCCGGAGACCTTCATTGTGGTTCGAGACGTAAATGCACACTATATCTTGTGGGGCGACTCTCCATAGCATGCCAGAGGGCGCCTGATAGAAAGTTTCTTTTTTTGTAAAGATGCATGCTTGTCAAATAAGAAAGAGCCGACATTTTACAGCGCCGCAAAGAAGGAAATTTTCGTACATAGACTTAAGCATTGCATCAAGTACAGTTGCGCCATACTTGGAATGTAGGGTTGATAAAAATCTATATGGAAGGGATCGTTTTCCGTTTATATTAAAATTAACCAAACAGGATGAATGCTCCCCACTTGTGCCCCAGTGGAAAGTCGACTCAGTGGACTGGCAGCGATACAGAGAGCTGATATGTTTGATTTGGGATGACCTTCGTGTGGCTACTACTGATGATGCAGTTGCATATTTAACATTTATTGTCGATGCAGCGTCGATATGTATCCCACAAACAAATGGGTATCCGTCTAAACGACGTGTTCCCTAGTGGAACGATGAATGTAGGGAAGCGCGAAAGAGACAAAATAAGGCTTGGAATCAGCTCCGTGACTCTCCGACCGCAGAAAACATCATCACCTTTAAGAAAATAAAGTCGGAAGGTAGAAGAACGCGCCGCCGTGCCGAAAGAGGAAGCTGGCAAAAAATGCATCTCCGGCATTAATTCTTATAGAGACGAAAGAAAAGCCTGGAACAGGGTAAACAAAATAAAAGGCCGAGAAAATCATCCTCTACCTCTAGTAAACACACAAGGAGACACTCTTGAGGACCAGGCTGATTGTCTAGGACCACATTTCGAGCACATCAACCGTACTTCCCGTTACACACATACATTTCTAAGACACCAGTGTCAAGAAGAGCGACAGCCCCTTGTTAGCAAAGGCACAGGCAATGAAGCATATACTATCGCCGATTTAGCATGGCGCAGTTCCAGGCTTCTCTGAATTGTTGTAACAAGTCCACTCCAGGAAGTGGCAGAATACTACATGAAATGATCAAACACTTGCACTCTGTAGCCCACAGAACACTACTGTCGCTTTTTAACTCTATGTTCTCTGCCGGCCACATTCCGTCCGCCTGGTAAGAAGCAATAGTAATTCCTATTCTCAAGGAGGACAAGAACCCTTTCTCTGCCAGAAGTTGTAGGCCTGTAGCTCTGACAAGAGAAGTATTTTAATGATTGGAAAATGTAGAGAGGTCGGCCGGATAATGGAGCATCTGGCCTGCTACTCTACGTAAGGGAAGGGGAAGAGGGGAAGGAAAAGGGTCACAATGGGGGATGATAATGGGAGGAACGAGGTGAATGACACATTACACAACTGGTATCACAGGCGTGAGTCCAGGCCCGTGTCACCTAGGAAACGTGAAAGTGCACGCATTGTCTCTGTCGTCTGCCAACTCTGTGGCCACGCGCCTAGCAAGAGGTCCTCCGACAGTGGTCCATTGTGTAAAGTTGCATATGCAAACTCTTTGAGAAAATGATTAACCGGCGCCTCATGCATTTTCTTGAAAGCAACAAAATACTCAATTCCTTACAGTGCGGTTTCAGGAAAGGTAGATCCACAACAGATCACCTTGTCCGTATCGAGACAAATATCCGTGATGCCTGTGTGCACAAACACTTTTTCTTGTCAGTATTTTAGACATGGAGAAGCCATACGGCACAACATGGCGTTTTCGAATTCTCCGTGACCTGACTGGAATGGGAGTTCGAGGCAACATGCTGAACGTGATTCAGAGTTACCTCTCCAATCGCACGTTCTGTGTTAGAGTTGGGAACGTTCTGTCTCGTCCTTTTACACAGGAGGCTGGTGTTCCACAAGGTGGTATGCTGAGCTGAACTCTTTTCATTGTAAAAAAAAAAAGAAATCGGTCCAGACTGTCATACCACGTACTGTGCTTTATTCAGCATTTGCGGATGGCACCCAGATAGGTTACAAATCATGTAATCTAAGTATCTACGAGCAACAAGTACAGTTTCGTTTAAATAAGTTGTCTAAGTGGGGGGATGAGAATGGTTTCAAACTAAACCCCCCAAAAGTACGTGCGTCCCTTTCTCCAATAAGATAGGTGCGCTACCAGACCCCGTTATAGATCTTCATTGAGAACGACTATATCTGTGAGCTCCGAACATAAATTCCTTGGTATTACCTTAGACAATAAACTAACCTTTATCTCCCATCTGAAGCATCTTAAGAATAAACGAACCTGTTGAAGCTCCTGTCACGCGCATCACAGAGAAGCGACAGGAGGTGCCTCCTTAGCCTATACAAAAGCCTTATACGGTCTCGCCTTGACTACGGAGCCATAGTATATAATTGTGAAACGCCTAGTGCTTTGAATATGTTATATCCTATCCACCACATTGGTATCCGCCTTGCTGCAGGCGCCTTCCGGGCAAGTCCTGTACAAAGCCTGTAGGTTTGTAGGTATTTTAGCTTCTCCTATGCCTTTGAGGTACAAACGGATGTACGTCATCCGTGCCATTCAATTATTCGCGATTTGACCACAGCCAGGCTGTTCCATAGCCGCCCCGCCACCAGGCCTCCTATGTCCCTCGGATTGGAAGAACTGTCAGAAGAAACAGGCGTCCCTCTTTTAGAGAATGTCCTAATGGTTCCTACTCGGCTTCCACCGCCCCGGGAGTGGCAGACTATCCAGTGTGACATCTCTTTCTTGGAAATATCGAAACGAGCACCTGAGGCACGCGTACAATCGCATTTTCTTGAGCTTAAGGACAAGTATTCATGTGCTGAATTTTACACAGATGCTTCGAAGTCTCCTGCTGGAGCTGCTTACGCAGCTCTCGGACCGTCATTTTCAACATCTTGGGCACTAAATACACAAACCAATATTTTTACAGCGGAAGCATACGCTATACTCTCGGCTATCCAACCCATAAGGCTCATATATATCGCTAAGGCCTTCACGGGCTCATTAAGTTTAGTGAAAGCCCTAATTAGCCTACAAAAACGCAAGAACTCTCTTGAATGAATTATACAGCTTGTTGTGCTCCGCATATATGTTCAACCAAGTGATTGCCTTATGCTGGGTACCTGGCCACAAGGAAATAAAAGGCAACGTAGCTGCTGAAGAAAACGCTACGTCAGTGAGTTTTAGTGACACTGATGGAAATAGCTCCATTCCTGCCACAGACTTAAAGCCTCATCTGCGCCGTAAACTGAGTAATCATTGGCAAGGAGAGTGGGATACACAAGCATTAAATAAGCTATACATGATAAAACGAAAACTAGGGAACTGGATAAGTGAGAGAACAGCATGGTACAAGGAAGTACTTCTTTGCCGATGAAGAGTAGGACACACGGTACTCACTCTCACCTCTTTACTGGGATGGATCCTCTTACTTGTAGTCAGTGCGGCAGTAATCTCGCAGTCCTCCATGCTCTTATTCAAAGCCCTGCAATAGAAGCAGAGAGAAAAAGTGTTTCCCTTCTGTTTATCGCGAAAATATACCTCTTCAACCGACATTTTTTCCCTCAGCAATGAACCGCTTTTTAACCTGAAATTAGTCTTGCAGTTTTTATCTGAAACAGACACTCTGAAAATAATTTGGCAAGGTAACTTTTAGCACACGATTTACAGTTTTTTTTATTCAAGGGCTCTCTTGAAGCCCTAGTGTCAATGTTATGTTTTATTGCATCATATGTTAACAAAACCCAATTGCCATAGCCCACATCACTAACTAGTCAATCTCATTATTTTACCACGTATATATTTTACGCGAATTACAACCAAAGGTCTAGGCCTTTCTACAGCCATGTAAGATCTACCATAAAGAATTCACTATCCACGCCATCTAAAATTCATCGATGACGTAAGCATTTGTCATGGCGCCCTTTGGCCATACGTGGCCCTTGCGCCATAAAACACCACATATCATCAATTCAGACGTAGGTGCTATATAAAGCATCTAGTTTGTATCTTGCTTTATAGTATAGCGTTTCATTCTTCTAGCTTGTACTTAACTTCTCACCTCACTCCATCTTTACCTCAGAAAAAGAAGAAATAAGATGGTTTTCTTTATTTAATCTATTTGCACAGCTCATCCTCTCACGGCAAATGCTGGCACCTACCTCAATTCCTTTCCGCTTCTGACCAATTAAGACTTCGTTTCTTCTTCAGCATCTTTTCTTGCTTCAGACTTCGTCGTATCTCGCTTAGGTTTTATCTCTGTAGAAGTAATTACTTTTCATTGCACTGCTGGCTTAACACCGTCCATCGTGTTCACCTTAGCTATTCCTCGAGTCTTAGCCTGAGTCATCACGACAGCCTCACACACGCAGAGAAAGATAAAGGTAAAACAGAGAGACTGAAGTGGCGAAGTAGATTGAGAACCACGGTAGCAGCGTTGCTGTGTCGGAATGAAGAATGCCCAGCTCTCGGGACTTGCACACGTTGTTCATTTTTACTGCAGCCCTGGCGAACGCCACTCTTGCGTCCTCCGAGTTTAAGTTGCTCTCCGAACTGATTTAGTCTCGTATTTTCTCGAACTTCCCCGGGTGAGCCCCTCGGCGCATGCGCGGAGTAGATGTTTACATCTCGAAGCCCGCTCTCGCATAAATTGATATTGCGCGCAGTTTATTTTGGATGTCCCGCTCGGCGCTAAAACCTTTTCCGGAGCCGCTTTGCATATCCCTGTTTGTACTGCTGTTTATATCACGCGCGAAAGTTTGTGCGCGGAAGCGAGGCGTTGATTGCATTTGTCTGGAGAGGCAATTCGTGCTGGGTGGAAGTTTATGGGAAAGACAGATTGCTTTCGTCGCCACCGTGAAACTAGACTAGTAGGCAAGCATGCAAATCCCCCTAGCGGCCGAGGTACCACGGTCAATGCTGGTGCAACGTTGGATCGCATTGGACGGACTTCGGACAACATTGCTTCAATATTTAGTCGACATTAGGCTCATTTTCTTTCCAACAGTCAAGACAAGCGAGAAAGGTTCTCTATCTATCTATCTATCTATCTATCTATCTATCTATCTATCTATCTATCTATCTATCTATCTATCTATCTATCTATCTATCTATCGCGGTCCGTCCGTCCGTCCGTCCGTCCGTCCGTCCGTCCGTCCGTCTGTCTGTCTGTCTGTCTGTCTGTCTGTCTGTCTGTCTGTCTGTCTGTCTGTCTGTCTGTCTGTCTGTCTGTCTGTCTGTCTGTCTGTCTGTCTGTCTGTCTGTCTGTCTGTCTGTCTGTCTGTCTGTCTGTCTGTCTGTCTGTCTGTCTGTCTGTCTGTCTGTCTGTCTGTCTGTCTGTCTGTCTGTCTGTCTGTCTGTCTGTCTGTCTGTCTGTCTGTCTGTCTGTCTGTCTGTCTGTCTGTCTGTCTGTCTGTCTGTCTGTCTGTCTGTCTGTCTGTCTGTCTGTCTGTCTGTCTGTCTGTCTGTCTGTCTGTCTGTCTGTCTGTCTGTCTGTCTGTCTGTCTGTCTGTCTGTCTGTCTGTCTGTCTGTCTGTCTGTCTGTCTGTCTGTCTGTCTGTCTGTCTGTCTGTCTGTCTGTCTGTCTGTCTGTCTGTCTGTCTGTCTGTCTGTCTGTCTGTCTGTCTGTCTGTCTGTCTGTCTGTCTGTCTGTCTGTCTGTCTGTCTGTCTGTCTGTCTGTCTGTCTGTCTGTCTGTCTGTCTGTCTGTCTGTCTGTCTGTCTGTCTGTCTGTCTGTCTGTCTGTCTGTCTGTCTGTCTGTCTGTCTGTCTGTCTGTCTGTCTGTCTGTCTGTCTGTCTGTCTGTCTGTCTGTCTGTCTGTCTGTCTGTCTGTCTGTCTGTCTGTCTGTCTGTCTGTCTGTCTGTCTGTCTGTCTGTCTGTCTGTCTGTCTGTCTGTCTGTCTGTCTGTCTGTCTGTCTGTCTGTCTGTCTGTCTGTCTGTCTGTCTGTCTGTCTGTCTGTCTGTCTGTCTGTCTGTCTGTCTGTCTGTCTGTCTGTCTGTCTGTCTGTCTGTCTGTCTGTCTGTCTGTCTGTCTGTCTGTCTGTCTGTCTGTCTGTCTGTCTGTCTGTCTGTCTGTCTGTCTGTCTGTCTGTCTGTCTGTCTGTCTGTCTGTCTGTCTGTCTGTCTGTCTGTCTGTCTGTCTGTCTGTCTGTCTGTCTGTCTGTCTGTCTGTCTGTCTGTCTGTCTGTCTGTCTGTCTGTCTGTCTGTCTGTCTGTCTGTCTGTCTGTCTGTGGAACGCTATTTTGAAGGAGAAAAATAATATAGATAAATATCTAGACTCATAGCCTCATGTGGCTAGTTGCCGGTTCAATAGAATATAGAGCAAAAATTAAACCGGAAACTGCCAGGCAACATAAATTCAGTGTAAATGTAGATTATAAACTATCAGTAGAGCTACAGTTTAGGTCAATTGGTTCTACATGTCTGGATAAACGCGCTGTTGTAGACGAGGTCAAACTGGACGAAGCACAGAAGATCACACGGTGCACTCTGTGTAGTGCGGGCTTCGCTACTTTTGTGCCTGTGAATGACATCACGTTTTTCCAGCGATAAGTTCCAGCCGCTGGTTCAACATGTATTTTATATTCATATGTCTTGGCACAGAGAAAGAAGAACTTACATGCTAGTGTGAAGTTCTGTGCAGTTTTTATCTCTAGAGGTAACGTCGCCCAACTGTCAAACCTTAGCAACATTGAATTCATTTAATCTTTCTCGGTTAATACACGCTTTTATGATCACAGAATAAATTTCGACTATGCTTTCGCTGGCTTCGTTTTGCGTTGTCACTGCATGGCGCAATCTTTTGAGACTATCCACCCTTGTGGCTTCCATAATGCTGCGTCGTTTAGTAGTGTTGGCGCGAAGGAAATTAGGCAGGGCGATCGAGGTAGCGGGGGAATTACACTACTCCCAACGCAACGCCCAGGAGTCGGTCCGCGAAGCAAGCAGCTTCTGTTTGAGCTTTACGCTTATAACCACTCAGCTGTTGTGCAACAAAGAAGGCAGCAGATGCGAGAGGATGCTTCGAGCTTCGCACTAAAGCCCCAGGCGTTGTTGCTTTCGAGTCGCACTAGTACGCGTTCCTTTCGCTGCCATGGCCAATGAGCTTTTTCTTGCACAGCTCCTCCGGAGAACGGGACAGGATTCTGGGCGTGCGATCTTTTATTTAGAGGGTGATCGGGGCTAGCTCCTTGGTCTTACCTCTCAAGAAGTGTTCTTCAATCCACTCTGTACTTTTTCCGGCTGCCAGAGGAAGTAAACGCTCTGCTCTTCGCTTTTTCATGTTTTTGTTGTTATTGCTGTTATTGCTGTTAGGTATTTGTTACTGCACTCCTTTTTTTCGGTTTAATTTCTCAGTTTTCTCGTCCATGCTATGTTGTGAATAGCATGACGGTATTAAGTAACTTTTTTTTTGGATGTCGAAACACTTTCACATTTGCTGTATAAATGCTGATATCGGTTTACTATTAGGCTAGCGAGGTAGAGAGAGATAAATAATACTTAGTTGTCCCAAAGGAACTAAGGCCCCAGTCCGGGCTTCCAGGGAGGCTGATGCCTCCTGGCCCAGTGCGATCTTGCGACGTTGCACAAGGAAGCGGCCGCCATTGTATTTTCTAACTTTCATGGAGGGCGGGGTCAACTGCTCCCGGTTACCGGGACGTTTGTCTGAGGTAGCGTTGTTGAGTATATTGTTCAGTAAGATGAGGTCCTTCCGTGTTCTCATGGTAAACCATGGCCATTTCCACTTCGCGTGTGCGTGTCGTTGCTGCGAAACAACAATATCAAGTTTATTAATAGATAATCCTTCGTCCGAGGCTTTAGATGAGTATGTAGATGCATTACATCTTCGTCTCTTCTTCTGTCCTTCTGTGGTAGGGTCATTGACTTGTTTTCGGCCACATTCACGAAAGTGAGGCAATCAACAACTAGGTCATTGAGGTCATTCTGAATTCAAACGACTAGGCAATTAAAGGTCCGTGCTAACTTCCGGCGGCGTACATTAGGAACAACGTGAGATGAAAGCTGAAGTTTCAAGGCCTGAAAGCATATGTAAAGACAATCCTTAGCTGGTCATCGATTCTTCGTAGAGGATTGTCTATGAACTTCTCCAGAACGATTCCAGAACGATTCCAGAGGGATATACACCGAACTTGCACAAGAAGTTTACAACAAGCTCTCTACTGGAAGCATTCGCAAGAAGAAATTGGCAAAGATTTCCCAGTGCAATCTTTAGCTCACTCTCTAGTCTTCAAAAAGGACACCCTGTAAACTTCTGCACGAAGTTTGCACTAAATGTCTGCAAAACGTTCAGAGTAAACAGACTCAAATTGTTTACAGAAAGCTTCCTAAAAAAGCTTCGGAAAGAAGCTTATAGTACACTTGGCAGTACCGTGGAACAGTCTTCCGAATCATTAGTTACATTGAGAAGGGCTCTCCGCCAGTTGTCAGGTCACGTACCCACTTTACCAAGGTTGATTGAAGCTTTGGCAAGTTAAGATGATAAGATGCCGAATTTGCACATGCTATACCAGTATGTATAGAAGACTACTCGGTTTTTGGAAAACTGTCACACTGACTTGCCTTGTCATCTGCTATATGTCCATGCAAGCTGCCAAATAATAGAGATGAACGCGGAGATTAAAGGCCACAACATATATGTGCCATGTCTGCTTTTATCGGTTGACGGCGTAGGAAGCGTAAACCAGAATGAAGTCCCTTAAAGAAGCTTATCGATGCTACAACAAAACCTTGTCACTCATCACAGTTTGTTCCTGTGTGGCTTAGCGGAAACAAATATTGTCGTTTTTCGGAGGCGGTAATCCGCAGGTTGTCGCTTTCACTGTTTTTGTGAAGCAGACCTCTCCACCGTAACTGCTTCTTTGCTGACGTCATATGTAGGCAAGCACATGATGGCCAGTAGAAAGTATCCGCTAAAGCAACAAGAGTGCAATCTACAGCCGTCAAAGTTACCTTACAGAAAAAGTGGACTACTCTTAGGCATACTTATTGGCCCACGTCCCCATTAAAGAAACAATGAGATTAGAGGAATCAATGTGAATTTCCATAACATCGTACGCGCTTCGTATTAGAGCGCAACTCTTAGGCGCCCGTTCCTGCGGCGAGCGTTGGCGTCATCCCTCGTAGCCGAGCGAACGAACACAGCAAAGGACGAAAGCGAACGGGAAGCGCAGCGGAATGTGAAAGACGGTTATGCGAAGGGAGCGCGAGGAGGAAAGCGGAAGAGGAGGGTGCAGCGGAACCATGAGGCGCAAAGCGGAGGAGAAGGGAGGACGGCTAGACACGTGACAAAGAAAGCACAGTGCTGCGCAAGACGATTTCGCGGCGACAATGGCTACGAGATGGAGCCAGAGTAGCCCGCGTCGTCTGTATGGAAACAAAGAGCTGCATGAACGGAGGGAGGTGTGTTGGCGGCGGCTGCTGTGAATCGCGCCCACGCGCACCCGCGCGCCACTTATCGCGATCGCCCAATTAGCGAGGCAGTCGCGCCACAATTCGCTTCGTTTGCAATGTGCCGCACGAGACAGATCGTCTGCGCCAGCCACTATATCGTGACATAAAAACATGTATACAGCCCCGCTCAATTTCCGCATTAGGGAGTATTGTAATCGTCGGTGAATTTTTATTTATCGGGAAAGGATGGTGAATTGGTACGGAACATGTACCTTTTACTTAACAAATAACTTCGAACGGAAATGAAATTCTGGAATTGTGATGAGGCACGCTTTCGAACTTTATGTAGTCACTGACCAAAATACTCAGCAGTACGCGTACGATTCTATTTTCGTTGAGCTTAAGAGTTTAAAAAAGTACCGTGAAGTTTGGATGCACGTAATTATATTTTCGTAGACGTTCTCATGACTTCAAAAAGCCACAATTACTCTTAAGCAGGTGATCGGTTCACTACAAATTCCTTGAAAAGTACGCCACAAGTTCATCGAAGAATTTCGTACGAGCTTAAATCCAGGGTGTCTACCAACCGGGACAACCCGGAATTCTCAGGGATTTTGAATAGTCTGGAAATACTCAGGGAAAACTCAGGGAACTTGTGCTCCTGTCAGGGAAAATGAGCAGTTATTTTGTTTAAAGAGAACAAAAGTCGCGCTAATGCTGGCTCGAATAACAGAGAGTAATCGTAACGAATCCTCTTTGACGCCGCATCGTCCACTGGAGGAGTTGTCGACGACCGACTTCCTGACGCCCGATAATTCGGACGGCATCGCGGCACTACCGCGTACCCCATAGAGTCACTGTAAAAGAACGTCTGAAATTTCGGACGCGAGAACCCCTCGGCATTCGATTTTTCGGACTTTTTGCCGCGACCGCAGGTCCGAAACGGCATTAATCAAAGCCTCCACCACTGTCGCCATTTTCATCGACGTGCTGCCTAGCTCGAACCGGCCCTCTAGCACGCACATCCGCTGGCAGCCGTAGCCACCACCGCGACAACGCTAGGCCTAGATGCTTCCATGCTCGCTATTAAGCTTCTTGCCGTTCTATGCCGTGTTTTTCGTTGAAAGACATCACCGCTGTGAGCAATGATACCGACTCCGCCTTTGTGGTCCTCGCGATTGGCTTAGAAGCTGGGAAAGCACAACACGTTGCATAATGCCGGTTTCCGAAAGTCAACTTTGCCTCACTATGGCAGTGTTACGCAATGAGGCATACGGAAAAGTATTGCAGTGAAGCATAACAAGCGTGGGAAGGGGCAATTAATTGTCACTGGACACAGCATGTATTTCTTAATTATACACGCGTGCACCCGCTATCTCCTATCACAGTACGAGCACCTATATGCCTAACACGTGTACTAGCAGGCCTTCAGAGCTTTTTCGGTATGCCTGTGGCGATTTGAGCCTTTAAGGGCAGTAGAAAGCATGCATTCATTTTTTCGAACTGCCCGATTTTTCGAACGTTTTCGCTGCCCCTAGGGAGTCCGAATAATAATAATAATAATATTTGGGGTTTTACGTGCCAAAACCACTTTCTGATTATGAGGCACGCCGTAGTGGAGGACTCCGGAAATTTCGACCACCTGGGGTTCTTTAACGTGCACCTAAATCTAAGCACACGGGTGTTTTCGCATTTCGCCCCCATCGAAATGCGGCCGCCGTGGCCGGGATTCGATCCCGCGACCTCGTGCTCAGCAGCCCAACACCAAGGGAGTCCGAAAAACCAGAGGATGACTGTACAAGTGACTAAGAGGATGCTTCAGATGGTCCACGGGGTGAACGCGCGGCAGAAAGAGGACGAGAACAGAAACGATTTACGCATTGAGGAGTGAATAGAAAAGGAAGCGTGCCGCCGCTTCTTTGAAGGAGCTTGAGTTCAAAAAGCAAAGTGTTGGCTGACGCCGACATGCAGGTGTCCCTCAGCCAAACCAAAATAAACTCTTTAAAGCAGTGAAACGCAACGCTGAGGCTTTGTGCACGGGCTGAGAGTATGTCAGGACAGTTGAGGTTGACTTACTAAATCTTGAGAGAATCTCACTTGTGACAAAGTTCAGGCCTCGTACCAATGAGCTTGCTATAAATTGATAGAAATAGCTCACATTCGAAAATATTTGCTTCTATATGCATCTCCTTTTTATTCGTATTTGAGAATGTTCGACTCTATTCGCAATTTGTTTTGTTTTTTTCGGAGATACTTCATTCGCTGTGCATTTTACTAACACTGCCTTTTTTTAAAATAAACACTCCTCCTTACTATTCGAACTGGACTAAGTCATTTTTTTTTATTTTTTAACATGCTTACTAAGGAGTGACAGCATCGGGCGTCATGGTGTCAACCCGTCTTGACATAAAACGAAGTTCTGTGTAACTCAGGAGATTTCGCAAGGTCACTGATGGAAAACATGGAAAACTCAGGGAATTTGGAAATGTCAACTTGGTAGACACCCTGAAGTCTATCTCGACAGCGTGTGTGGTGGCAATAGGATTAAATACCTCCATGAATCGACGCTAACGTTAATTGCTCCGAGAAAAATTTTTTTACATCGTAAACTGTTGGGGGCTCATTCCAGTCGCCATTTCTGTTGGTTATATTGTCCAGCCCCGCCGGTGTTCGTCGAAGCTATCGCCAGGAATTAGAAAAAAGACATATCCAGTTCCCGCCGGGATCGAACCCGGGTGCTCTGCGTGGTTGTCAGGAGCAATATCAATGCGCCACTCCACCGCTTCTTAGCCGCTCGGAAACATACCCTACACAGGCGTCCTAGCGCGCAAAGAGTCACGCGATGCGAAATGCGCGCCGCGTGTTGTCGATACGGGCACAATTTGCATTGCAGTTGCATATTATTTTACCAGGTGGCACGCCATGTAGCAGTTCCATAGCTAGCGGTACACGGTAAATGGACAACTTTTGTGGAAGAAAAAAAAAGGGTTAAAGAGATGTACACAAGAACGCTAGAATGAAAACAAATGACAACCATTCCACTCTGTGAAGAAGGAATGGCAGCGAAAGCTGACGACAGTCGAAGCTCTCAAACGAAAAACAAAGTGCTTTAGCTGCCATTCCATCTTCAATGAGTGCAATGGTGGTCATTAGTTCGGTCAGCATCGAGGGAACGTTCTTCGTCGGTGGTTTTGTAGCGCCGGCGCCGTTTACATTCTCGTTGCTGTTCTCTCCGGTGCTCCTCGTACGCATGTTGTTCTTCGGGTGTATGAACTATACGTGTCCGCCCCATCGATAACGCAGCTGTGTTTAGCGCCGATATCTCTCCTGCTTATACACTGTGTTAGCCTTGATGTCGCTATATTTTTCACGGCCAGCGTTCTAATCTGTTCCGCATTTTGACATCTGCGCCGCCGCACTGCACCCGTACGTGGTCACACAAAAAGCAAACAATGAAACCCATTGTCTATGGGTTTGTCAGAAATCGCTAAGTCCATTTCTGTTGCCGGACGCCGAAGAAACTACGGAATGTTTGTCATATACAGCTTTCGCTTAGACAGAACAAACATGTGTAGCATACCTGATTAAATCAAGCAAACTAGATGACAATTTGTGACCGTCCCGGTTCAACGGGGATGCCAATAAATCATCATTATCAGCAGCCACATCAGCAGGAGTACTACCGTATCGTGCCACATGTCACGCGATGTGAGATGCGCGACGCGTAGCGTCGATACGTGCTAACTTTGCATTGCAGTTGCCTTTTATTCCACCAGGTGCCACGTCATGTAGCAGTTGCATCGTATCGTGCCATGTGTCAAGGGATGGGACATGTGCGCCGCGTAGTCTCGACACCTGCGTTTAGTCTTCGGTACCCGTTATGGCACCTTCTCGCAAGGTATGAACCGTTGCCGAAAAAAAAATACGAATCGTAGAGCTACGCGCGCAGCTGCAACCAGGCAACATCGGGCTTAGCAGACCGCTGTGCACAGAGCAGGACAAGTCGCAGCACAAGCCGTAGCTCGCCGTCGACGATGGGTGGACAGTTCAGTTCGTTCTCGCGAAAACGACACGAGGAGGCTTTCCCGCGAAGACCCTCTAGCGCATGCGGCCG
The DNA here is from genome assembly GCF_050947875.1 of Dermacentor variabilis. Taxonomy (NCBI): domain Eukaryota; kingdom Metazoa; phylum Arthropoda; class Arachnida; order Ixodida; family Ixodidae; genus Dermacentor; species Dermacentor variabilis. The sequence continues at coordinate 53,756,648 of NC_134575.1, forward strand.
AAAATAGAAATCGCGGGGAGCAGCTCCTCCAGCTTACGCTGTCACTGTGCCGCATCAGCCCCGCAGGCCTGTAACATTTCTTCTTTCTTCTTTCAGTTCCCTCCCCACTCCACCCTCGGAAGCCATTAGCCCGTTAACTTTTATTCTGCTCATGGTCCCGCCATAAAATCCCCCATGGCTTAACGGCGCCTCTGCTACACGGCGGGATGAGGTCGGATTTTGTCGCCATTGTCTCGGCGCGCGTCGCACACTAAAACAGTCGCCGACGTCGCCGAAGCGGAAAGTGTCTCCGTGACTCGTCCCGCCAAAGGTTCCTCCGGCTCCGCCCACCGTCTCGCTACGGCGCTGGCTGGCGGTTGCCGCCATATCCTCCCCCGCTCTTCCAGTTCACGCTCTGCTCTTGATCATGTGGCACGTCGCCGCTGCTTCGCCTTTGTGCTGTTGTTATCGCCGCCGTGTCTGGGCACGTATGGTATACGCGTCTAGGCGTAGCGTTTCTCTTCTCAGTACTCGGCTTCTGTTGCCGAGGCGATCGCCTCGGACGCGTTGATCCCCTGGTTTCAGCGGTGCTTAGGATGGGGATTGGCGGAAGCATCGACGGCAATGTGGGGTGGCGATAGTATGGCGAAGGCATTAGCGGCAGTAGTAGCAGCAGCAACTTCGGCGCGCTTAACTCTAGTCGTTGCAGGCTTTCAAAGAAGCCAGGAACCAAAAGGGGTGGGATTGGAAAGAAGGGGCATGGGGGGGAAAGCACGGAGGGCCGTACTTAACGAGGTTAGTTAGAGCCCCCATTTCCGTGCGATTGCATAGCTCTGACTTGTACGTGCGGCCTTGTTTGCCGTCTGCTCGTCCAGACGACGCCCCTAAAAGGCGATGCAGTGAAAGAGCCATCTTTTGGATCTTTATTGATTTCGGATTGGTCTATCAAAGAGTTCAGGTTCGCTGAGTTCTGTAATAATTAGACAAGTAAGGAAACGTAAGGAAATAAAGCGGAATGCCTTGGCTTGACTCTTCGGTTTATAAGATAGCGTATCATCTGTTAAAAACAAAATAAAACTGTAGCGGTCTCCTTCCGGGATCTGGGTGTGCAATTCCCGTTGCGAAGTTGCTGTGAGACGAAACGCTTTATTGCGATAAGCACTCCTCGGCATGTTTACCCATTTTGCGGTTTATCGAACTTCCTTCACCCAGTGACTCAATTCCTCTACTGGCTTGGGCCACTAGGAATGAGCTAGATTCTGTCTTTCCGAGCAGACGACAGGGGACGCTGCACACGCGCCCGCATAACAACTTGCTGCTCTCTGGCCTAGTAGACAAATTGTGTCACTGCGTATGTAACATTGGGTATGTGTTCCGAACAGACAACTCCGGCACTGAACATGTTATACCGGTGTGTGGCCATCTTCGGCCAATGCCGCAGAGTAGACGTGCCGAGGTGACACGGGGAGCGTGTAGCCGTAAGTATGTTAAAGCGATAGCGCCCAATCACCAACAGAAAACTTCGCCTTGAGCGCGGAAGCTCGAAGCGGAAGCTGCAACTTGCAACCAAGTTGCAGCCAGAATACTCGAGATAGTACGGAATTCCAACTGCGGTGTAGTGGTCACAAGAACGCAAACTGCGTCGTTTTTATCCTTCGGCGTTGTGGGCGGCAGCGAGATTGCCACATCGTGTGTCTGCTGTGGCAGTACGGCGTGTGGTTACATTGGTTTATAGTTAATCGCACTAACGTAGACACTGCTCGCGAGACGGATTCGACCGGAATTTTTTTTTTAATTTGTAATATATGTTGGCATTATACCTATAATTTCTTAATGTATTGATCCTTAACATTCACATTTATTGAATGGCTCCCAACTAGCCGGTGGCTACAGATCCAGGTATTGTCATGCAAAACTGAAAATGAACAAACGAAAGCATACCTAATCTCGCGAGCAGTGTTTGTTTAGGCAGTTGGCTCAATCTACACCTTGTTTATTTTTGCACATGTCAGTATGTCTTCACGGTAATCTGTGATGTAAGCGAATATTCCTCTGTGATGGTAGTGTGCTTCTTCCAGACGTTGAATCTTGCGGTCGGAGTACTTCTCGCGAAATTGTGTCTTCTTTAATAAAATAGTCACGCTTGAAGGAGGTCTTATTTCAACAGTGTATCGTTACCAAGCGCTGCCCAAGCCAACAGTGTGCCGTTTTATTGTGCACAAGTCCATAAGTTGGCAGGCTGATATCGACTTTACGTGGCGACTACGTAGCTCTGTCGTTTCGCTGAGGAGAACAGAGGTCGCGGGTGCGACTCTCAACTGCGCCAGTCCCACTGTCACGCGGGCGCAATGACAGAACGACCGAGTACACATTGGCTGCTCGTGGAACCCGGTAATTTACGTTTGGACGGAATACAAGGGGACGTGGTCGCACAAGAGCACCACTTCTCTGACCATGAAACGCGGGAACGTAAGGCTCCGTATTTATTTCGACCGCGTCGGAGGGGGGTGGGGGGGGGCGTTCTTTCAAACGATGGCAGATGTCTCAATCCTCGATTCGGAACCGCCAAAACCGTGTGCGCCTGTACCCGAGTCACGTCTACACGGTCGGCGGCAAATTAGCTCTATCTTTGTAACAGTTCGTAGTGAATAAGTTATCCGACGAAGCTGTCAGCGAACGTGCGTCCGGTGAATTGATGATTGAGTGGGCAAGCATATTGGGCGGAAATAGATGATGTAGGGCATCGGGTCAGTCTGCACTGTCTGTCGGACTTTGTGGAGTAATTGTTCGCTATGTCGGCGGCTGATGGAGTGGCGCGTACAGCGAGACTAGTCGAATCACTGCGGCAATATTTTCCGATGAACCCTATCTTCAAGGCAGCTATATGCTTTATTCATGACGGGAAGGATGGATCCCAGGAATTCTAACCAGTGAAATCGTGCTTACTCGAGGTTGTTTCGGTGGGTGGCGGCAAAGGTAGTTGTAATAAAATTTGTATAAGAACATAGTTACGACAAGGAAAAGCAGCGCACTGGTGGAATCTTTCCGTACTGCCTTCTTCTCTTTATTATTTCCTTTCATCCCTGTTTCCATTCCTTTCTTCCTTCACTAATTCCGTTGCTCTTTCCTCCTTTCATTTGGTATCTCTCTTGCTTCACTCATTTTTGTTCCCTCCTTCCTTCACTCGTTTCTTCTCCCATTCATTTCCTTCTCTTTTCATTAATTCCATTGAAGCGGTGATTCTTCCTTTATTTATTATCTATTTACATCCTTCATTCGTTTCTTTCTTCCCCTCCTTCTTTCATTCCTTCATTCTTTCCTGCATTGATTCATTTTCCCCTCCTTCATTCATTCCTTCACTATCTCTTTCTTTCATTCATTTATGCATTTATTCATTTATTGCTCACAACCCGTGGTCAAACCTTTCATGATTATTTCATTCTGCCCTGTCTCCTTCATTTGTTTTTTTATATTTTTTGTTCCGTCATTCATTTTCCTCTTTCATTCCTTCCTACATCCTGCCCTTATTTCTTCCTTCATTTATTCGCTCCTTTCTCCCTTCTTTCTACCTTCATTCATTTCTTACCTCCTTTTTCCGTTCACTGCTTCCTTTCTTGTACACGGAGTATCATGTGTTTTTTTTTTATTGCATTTCATCCACTGTGCTCAGTGGTTCACCCATTTTTTCATGACCCTTTTAGCTTTCAGGTTGTAGAGCTTCGACGATGACGATGTGCTGCCGCAGAATCGCGCGCCCAGAAAGTTGGCTTTGAAGTTCTTGCGGTACCATTCCCTGTAGATTGGCTACAGTTTGAGTGCTAGTGCACGGTTTCTTCTGTTGGTGCTTTTTTTCTATAGCTTTCAGCATTTATTCCTGCGTATTCGGACTTAGCACGTTAAGCCTAGATGAAGAGGCCAACCTCTCCAACTTTCGTTAGACATGGTCTTTCTCCTCGTTTCTGTCCTCTGTTCACGTTTCAGCAAATTTCGTTTAAAAAGCATTCGTTCGATGGCTACAGAGAAGTAATAGCTGATGGTCATCGGCCGTTTGAGTCGGCGCTCTTCATCTTTATTTTTTACTTTCTTCTTCGGAAATTACCGCCAAGATTAGCTCATCACCCTTATGTGACATTTATTGCAAGTGTGATCATGTTTACCCTCCCGTTATCTTAGAAGAAGTCGCAATAAACGAATACTCGGCCTCTATTCATTATTACATTCCGTGTCGTCCATTGTTGAGCCAATGTCGTCGTCGTCGGGTGAACACGCCTAAGTTTCACTCAGTCGCACTTTAGTTGCCGTCGCCGTGTCATAGAATTGTGCCCTAGTCATAGGTTATCGTACTGTAAGCGCTGTCGGTCTGTAGTTGGGCCGTAGCCGTACCGTAAGTGTGATGTTGTCGTGTCGTCGCAGTGATGTTGCCGTGAAGTAAAATTGTCATTGCCCTAGTGAGACACAGTCGTAGGTCATCGTGCTCTAGCGCTGCTCTCGTTCTGTAGTCGTCATGCCTAATTGTGACGTAAATGCGCCGCCGCAGTGCCGTCACCGTGACGTAGTCGTGAACCGCCATGCTGCAGTAGTGTTGTCGTGCCGTCGATGGCGTGCCGTAATTCTGGCGTAATCATACTGCCGTAGCGCCCTCGCCTTGACGTAGTATTGCCGTAGCCGAGACGTAGTCTTACTCTCGTAAAGTTGTCGCCGTGACATAGTATTGCCGTAGCCGAGACAGTAGTGTGCGTCGTCGCGCCGTAGCAATGTTATCTTCGTGCAGTGGTCGTGCCGTAGTCGTGCCGTCGTGGTGTAGTCGTCGTCGCTAGTCCGATCGTCGTCGTCGGCCTAAGTGCTGGTGTTTTGGGGCGGCATTCGAGGCATCCCACTTTCAGTAGCCGGCTAAAACTCTTGCTTCCACGCAATCCGCTTTCCCTTCACTTTCTAGATTTGCTGCCTTTGCTTTTCCATCCATTCTTCCTTTTTTTCCTCACTAGCTGTCGAGTCCCTTCGGTAGGCCTAACGGGCGCAAAAAGAAGCAACGGGCTCTTGGCGGTTCGCGCCGCCCCTAAGCCCTCGCTGGCCGTGTCGTCGCATCGCGCTTACCTTGTTTGCGACGCTGCTCTCTGCTTCCCTTTGATCCGACCCAGCGTCGTCGTCTTCGTCCAAGCCGCCGCTACTGCTTCGAAGCGGCGAGCTACACCACTGTCTCTCGTATTCCCACTCGCCTAAGCTTCTCCGCGGCTGCCGTCTTCGGCTTGCTTCCCGTCTTCGGCTTGCTTCACCTCCCCCTCGCCCTCTCGTTCTCCGGCTCTCTCCCTCAATCGCCGTCCGTAGACTTGGCAATCCTCCGGAGACAACCCGGCGCTGGCGCTAACGAGTTTAGGGCCGGGCGACCGAACGAACGAGATGCGACCGAATTCGCCGGTACCGCCACTCCCTCCCTTTCTCGCCCTTCTTTGTAGGCGCGACACCACCGCAGTGCACGGTTGCTACATTGCACGCCTGTTGACGCGTGTGGATCTCGGGGTAGTGCGTGTGTGACGCTGGAGGCCGGAGGCTTTGAGAGGTTGATTGTGCTACGTTCTTGTCAGCCGTTTGCTGCAGTCCGTCCTTCTGAGACGATGGCGCCGACGCGGTCTCTGTTTACAAAGGTGCACCACGTCGGGGATGTGTGTGGGCGGCTACTTTGTGGCCATTTGGGGGAGCTTGCTCTTTTTACCTACTGATTGATGCTGTGTTGCGTCTATACGCAACAGTCTGGCGGTTCCCGGTAGCCGGCGCCCACTGCTCCCAAGAGGATACTATGCTAGGGGCGAGTCAGGGACACTAAGAAGATTACGATGGTGACGAAGGAGTAGAACAAAGGATAGGCTGTTGGCCGTTACTTTACGTTTAGACCATATTCGCCCCAAGGCGGCGCAAGTGTAGTGTTGTGAATATCGCCCTCACTCGTTATGTCGGCTATGATTAAGCAACCATTGGTCTCAATTGTGCTTTCTGACAGACAGACAGACAGACAGACAGACAGACAGACAGACAGACAGACAGACAGACAGACGACAACCATGCGTGCAAACAGGCGGACAGACAGGAAAAATTGGGAGGACGCTTAAGCTTCGCCTTGAAAGGGCTAAATGTAGTACGGCGTAGCGTGAGCACGCGCACACGTTATGTCACGTTGGCGAGAATAACAGCGTCTATAGTTTGACCGATGGCTCGACATAGTGGCGCAGCCAACGTAACCGGACGCGGCCAACGCGCTCCGACGCACCCGGTGTCGATCGACGCTCGCCCGAGCGCCGATAACGTCGGACTATAAACGAGCCGTCCGAGTGGAACTCGATAGCATTAAAAGAGCTTATGTAACCGTAACACCGACCGGGAAGCGCTAGCGACGAACGTTATGCACGAAGACAAGCTTTCTGGTAGAAACGCGGCTTCTTGTGTCGGCTACGGTGCGGCAGAGGCGAGCGCCATCTGGGCGTGTTACAAGGAACCGGACGCGCCGCTTTATGGGCTTTGAAATTTGAGCACGCCGGCACGACAAAATTTTGGAGGCCATGATCGCTCTATGAATGGTAGAAACGCTAGAAAAGGAGTTGGTATTTTTTTTTTAGTTTCCGCATTACGGAATTATGTTTTCTCGTATATTGAAATTACAGTCCTACGCTATCATGTCTGTAGGTTGTGGGTAAGTCGTACTTTACGATTTTGCTGACGTATTTTACCTTGTGGAGTTCAATTAGTTCAGTAACTTCCTTGCGCTACATGGAGGGCCAGCGTGGTTGCGTTAGCGTGGTTCGAAATTCTTTTTACTGCAACTATGTCTGACGCTCGACGCCGGATTTTCTACGACACGGGACCCTTAACGCTGTCGCGTTAAAACGGGCGGGCGGACGGGCAGACCGACACACAGACGCGCCTGGATTCAATCTTCACTGCTGCATCTCGGTTAGCCGCCCATCAATAGCTTTGGCCACTCGCGGGGCCTTAACTGGCCACAAGAAAATAACAGTAAACCGGTTATCCCGTGCCCCACCGAGGCAGGAAAAGGAACTGCAACGTTTCGGTTGGCAGCACACAGTCATAGTCTCTGTCATAGTCATAGCTCTTTGCGATAACTTCAAGAATATGCGCTATATGACAGCATCTGCAAGGGGAAATGGGTAACTAATCTAGGGAGTAGGGGGGGGGGGGGAGGTTATTCCGTAAGAGTCCACCTAGTGGACTATCCATTTCGACCGCAACTGATTGGATTCGGCCGTACGAGCAAGGAGGAGACGAGCGGCCCCAGCCAATCAGCAGCTGCCGAAATGGACAGTCTACTAGGTGGACTACTACAGAATACCTCCTCTGGTGTCACTCCAGTGCAACGTCTTTATGCTTAATCTGCGCTTACACTGGGCTAGGACGTAGCGTCTCTGGACCGTCGGCGCATTTTAGATCACCACGGTTTGCGAACGTCGATTTGCGAAATTTTGTTTAAGAGTGCAACAACGCAGTTTCCCGCGCTGCGTGCACTCTTAAACTAATGTGCACCGTAGGGGTCGTATCTTGCCACACATCGATAATCGTCATCCGTCTTGCTTGCGTTTCCTTTCTTGAAAACGCTGCGCTCGGTACCTTCCTGTCTAGAATGCTCCGTCATGCTGATAACGCGCGTGTCATGCTGATAACGCGTTCGTGAGTTGTGAGCACCGGGCTCGCAGCGTTAAAGAGAGGAAATGCGGACAAGACAGATGACGATTATCGTTGTGTGGCAAGGTACACTCTTACACTCTAAGAACAGTTTACACCCTTTGGCTTGCCCCTTCTGCCACACAAAAATAATCGTCATCTGCCTTGATGCGTTTCCTTTCTTTATCGCTGCAAGCCCGGAACTTTCCAGTGACGAACGGCACGCGCGTTATCAGAAGGGGCACTCCAAAGGGTGTAAACTGTTCTATGCTGATAACGCGCGTGCCATTCGTTACTGGAAAGTTCTGGGCTCGCAGCGATAAAGAAAGGAAACGCATCAAGGCAGATGACGATTATCTTTGTGTGGCAGAAGGGGCAAGCCAAAGGGTGTAAACTGTTCTTAGAGTATAGGCAAAGTTACACCCTTTGGAGTGCCCCTTCTGCCACACAACGATAATCGTCATCTGCCTTGGTGCGATTCCTTTAACGCTGCGAACCCGGTACTTTCCAGTAACGAACGGCATGCGCATTATCAACATGATAGCATCCCCGACAGGAAAGTAGCGGGCGCGGTGTTTTCAAGAAAGGAAACGCATCAAGGCAGATGACGATTATCGTTGTGTGGCAGAAGGGGCACTCCAAAGTGTGTAACTTTGCCTAAGAGTGTACGACCGAAAGGGTGTGATTTTGTTTCAGAGTGTCTGCGTGTACCGCGGGAGTCAAATCGTAGCATGACTACCTTCCGAGGCCACATCGGTATCGATCGCGTTTTCTGCAAATGGCGTGCCCCTCCCTCCCCCTCGGATCCACTTCCATACCGCCACGCATGCGCGTGTCATAGCCGGTCGCAATAACGCGGTTGCCCTCGCCGCTGCTAATCAGATTGACCCGGGGGTGGCAGGCGTCACCCGGACGATTCGTTTCGGGCTTCCGATAAAGCCACAGCGATCCCCGCGCCACTGCGTATATTATACCAGCCGACCACGTGACGACGCAGCGCGCTGCCCAACAACAGCCCTCGGGCAAACACGGGAGGTGTATCCTGATTAGGTTTCTCAACGTTACGCGTACACTACGCCCGGCTACGGCAGCACTCGCGCGCTATCCCTACGAAGCAAGCACGTGCGGTCGTTTGAACACGGGGCGACGACTCGCGCATGCGCAGAGAAAGGGGGCTGCCCGCGCGGGACAACCGCGAGTGCTTTCTTTGCTTCTTCGGGGTGTTCCCAAAGTGAAGTTAGCTCGGCGCTTCATTCGGTGTCATTCATTACGCGTCGTCGGCGTAGTCGTCGGCGGCGTCGTGCAGATATATCTGCTGATCCCTAGAAGGGGGGGCAGCGGCGCCATGCGGGGCTCATTTGCTCCTTCGCCGCCTCCCGTTTTCGGTTGGCGTGTCTCGTTCCGGGCGCATTTCGGCTCCGGCGCGTCAATAACCGGCGGCGGCGGAGTCGATGCTCTTTGATCTTTCGCGAACTGGAAGAATGCTCGTTAGGCCAGTGCGGCTATGGTAGACATTGTCGCTGATTGATTGCTGCTGTGCCGATTGCCCGTTGCATCTGCTTCACGAGGCGAGAGCGCGTTGGTCGGCTCGTGTTGGTGTCGTTTTAGGGGCGGCGTGAGCGAGATGAATACGGCAAACCGAGGCGCTCGATTGGTAATGTACGGGGTCTCCCAACTATCGTCCACCGAGATTTTTAAAAAAAATATGCAAATGCCACATATCTCGACAGAGCCGAGGTAATGTTTTGTTTCCCGTCGCTTGGACGTACTCAGCGTATATTCTTGCATTCCGCCTAATTACATAATTTTTCTTAATTAATTGAATAAGTATTAAATAATTCGTTAATTAACTTCCATACTACTGTAAATACATGAGTACCTCCAAGCGATGGGAAATAGCATTACCTTGGTTCTGTCCAGCTGTGTCGCACTTGCATATATTTTTAAATCTTGGTGCACGATTGACGTTACCATATGACGTTAACGATAGCGCAGAGGTAATGCTATTCCTACCGCGCTTTTCTTTCAGTTTGGACAGATGCTTATTTTGTTATTATTATTATTATTATTATTATTATTATTATTATTATTACTATTATTATTATTATTATTATTATTATTATTATTATTATTATTATTATTATTATTATTATTATTATTATTATTATTATTATTTGCATGGAGCTCACCGAGTCATTTGGACTGTTCCGAATATTGATCTGAAGAAGCGCGCATTAATACGAGAGTCCAGAGAGCTAATTAAATGTCTTCGGAATTTGTTGGTACATTTTTACGAAGAAGATGTCTTAAGATTTATGCTATAGAGACACAAGTTCGCTACTGGTCAGTTTCAGTTTCGCAATGACGACGTACGTTTTATGGGGAATTGGTGAATAACTAAAAATGAACAAATCAGTGCATCCTTTCAATTAGCTAAACTGAGTATTGCGATCCGTCGGGCATGTAACATCCGCCTTCTATGGAAATTCAAATAAAATGCCCTGAAGGCCTTATCTATCACAGGGAATATTCGTAAGGATTGTTTAAAGACAAGAGATAAATGAAATATTAATAAACTGTACAATTACGGAAGAGAGTTTAATTCGAAAAAAAAAACCTTCACATTCTTCATAAAGGAAATGACACGCGATAGTGTAAGAAAAAAAAATAAATTATGCGCCGGTGATAGGTGTGTTCAATGAAGTGCATGTTAAAAATATTCTTGAACGCGTCTAGTAACAACGAAAGAGTGGCGCTAGTGACGGCACAAAACATTGCTTCAGCGCTACGCAGTTAGAAAGAGCACGGACTCAGTACAAGAGACCGACGATCACATGTGTGCTTGTAGCGGACGTCGAATCGAATGGCGTCCCATTGAAGGACTTCGACAATAGAGTCCTAAGGGGCACGAACTTGTTCTTGCATTCTCTATCGACTATTCTCTCGACGATTCTCTCTCGACTATTGCTCGCCGGCCGTTTCGTTCTCGAAACGTCATGCATTCATCACAAAGCTAGGAAGAGAAGCGGGCGAGGAGAGGGGGGAGCGGCGCCAGGAGCGCGAGAGCGAGGGAGAAGTCGTGTTGATTCTTCTCATTAACCTCGCGATGGCGATAAGCGCGCGAAAAAAAAAACGAAAAAGAAAACGGAGGACCTTCTTTCAAAACCTAATTAGCCAGGAACAGCGAGCCCTAGTTAGAGGGAGCTCGCGCGATAAAGAGAAGTGCGACGCTGATGAACAAAGGAAGAAAGTTAATTAATACAATTAGAAGCACAGAAACTAAAACCTTATATGTATGTATACAGATAGTCTCCACAAATACGGACGCCGAAACTCGTTCCCTTCGCTTCACCAATGCCACGCGCAACTGCATACGCGCCCGCCCGAAAGTTAAGTACGTAGCGCTCAAATTCGAGACGCCAATTCCGCGTACACTAATTAGCCGATTGGCGCTCAGTTCTGGAGCCAGCGGTCGCATAAAAAAAAAAGGAGGGAATGTGACGGATTGGGGTTGGAAACAAGCGCGGTGCCGGAAGGGTTGGCGGTGGAGAAGGGTGGCTTCGCTGAGGTGTTCGATGACAATTGGCAAACCGAAGCGAACGAACTCCGCCTCACAATGAAGACGATCAAACGAAAACACAAAGGCGAGCGAGCGCTTTCGAACCCCACTCCCCAACTGGTCACCTCTCTCCCGTCTGGATCCCGATTCTTTCCCTCCCTTCCCCTTTCCTCTCTTTCTCTTGCTTGTCCCTTTATTTTCCCTCTTTCGAGTCTGGAAATGTAGCGCTTATAGACGAGAAAGGGGACGCGAAATTTAATATGTGACATTAGAGCCGCCCGCCGCGGTCGCCTGCTCAAAGGCCACCTCGACGCCTCGGCTTCCTGCGGCTCGCTTCACTGGCGTTCGATTGTTCTAATTTCTTGCTTTGACAGTTCCATCTGCAGCTACAAGTTTCGTGCAACATGCTCAAATTTAGCCAGTGACGTTTTCTTTTCTTCAAATCAATGAATCGTTTCTATATAAATGCTTGCAACTATGCGTACATGCCACCGCGCGGAAGCCGATTCCATAGCACTAGCCTGTAAGAGGACCTCCCGTTAGTGAATACGAAAATTTGGCCCAGCAATATGGCGCAATAGTACAGCATGGTATAAAAGATGAGCCTCCAATAGAAGGAATACATAGGGGAAACAAGTAAAATAATTGTTATACAACTAATCAAGCATCAAGGCTATGCGAGGGCAACGATGAGCGCAGCAGAAGGAAAAGGTATCACTTTGACTACAAGGCGCTTAAGGTGTTAGTACATAGGGAAAACAAAGATTTTGTTGAAACTGCGACAATTGTGATAACTGCTTTAAACCCAATGGGATCCTGTTCCAAAACTCAGTCGCTTAAGGGTCGGGGTAGCTGAGGTAGCAAACCGTAAAAAAAGAAAAAGTGCAACGTCATTACTCATTGACCCTGAGGAATATTCTGCCACTGGGTCATCTAAATTACAGTTGCGCGCTTTCGCATAGTAATGTTAGCTTGAATTGGTACCCTTATGTAGTTTTTCTATTTACATAGTTATGTTCCACGGTTTGCGGATGTACGTACGCGTAGGTTTTCATATGTGCACAACACTTGGCCACCTGCTGTAATACTCTTTTTTCTCCTATTTCGAACTATTAACAGGAAGTTTTGCCCTTACCATCTCCCACTCTGAGACCTCCTTCTGTACGTATATACTTCATACCTGAATGCATTTGTACTCTGTGTAATAATGAGCAAGTAAATTTAAATCTTAACTCGTCTTCTTTAAACATCTCGTTTGTCGTTAAACAGATGCATCGAGTAGCTGTGCTGTATTCTGCTTCAAATCTCCGTATCAATTCATGTACAACCGAACTACGTGGAGGCACCAACACTTATCGGCTTACGTGGGGTGACATCTCGGCCGAGGCCTCAGACGTCTTCAAGCACAGAAAAGAGGTGGACACTGAATGAACTGCAATGCGCTTAAGACTGAGTGTGAGAATTCGAAATAGAGGGAGCAGAAAAAAAAATACATTGGAAAATGCAATTCGTGGCGACCTCATTATATGAAAAAAAAAACAGAAAAAGGGACTCGTCCTCGGATTTACGGTCGCGATTAAAAGTTTGGAGACCAATAGGATGCCGTGAATTTGTTTTTTTTTTTTCTTTCTGCGCAGCCCAGGTATCCCAGCGGAAAGGATGTCGCACTTTCTACGTGGGCTTGTCTGGTCAATGCAATGTACTAAAACAGTTCCACGATGAGGAACTGTGGGAAATATTAAATTTCAACTGACGGATGTGCCCTACAAACTTTCGCTCGTGGCTGTACATCCATGGCTGTGCGCCGACGCATGCGACCCCTTTGAAAATCTACGCGTCAGTGCTACACTGTTATCCACACACGGTCTCTGAGATCTGGGGAGTCGCAGCTATATTAACTGGTTGTGGAGTCTTAAGAGACCGCTCCGCGCTGTGTCGAGTGGAGCCTGTGGCTATTGGCCGAGCCGGCGCCAAGCGACTCGCCCTCTTGCGGATGGAGCGGGCATCAGCGAGGTGCGATGATGGCGGCCCGTTGGAATTGTTGGAGCCCAGTTCACGATACGGCGGAAATGAAACGCTGTACTCTTCTTGAGGTAGCGTGTGCGCTAAATATATTTGAAATAGGGGGCCGCAATGGAGGCTTTGTATCAGTTTCTGATTTCCCGATCGTTTCCCCCTGTTTTCTGTCACATCAGTCGCCTCTGCAGCGAATTGTCCGCTGTAATCTCGCAGGCACTGACATTGCAAGTAAACGTGACTGTAGCCTACTTTTAAGATCACGTGGCGTTAGTATGTGGAAGTTACAGTCACTGTAGGCTAAACAGGCTAAAGCGCCTGTTCCTGCAGTTTTTAGTTTCGTTCCACCTAGGTTCTGTTAGGTGAGTGGAATATTTTTGCAAATATTCAAGAATAAGATATTGTATAGCAGTGGTAAGAAGCTCTACCGAAGGAAGAGCCGATGCTCAAGGACTTCTGTTCCATGTAGGTTCCATTTAGTAAGCAGAACATTTTATTCGATTATGTTGCACTTGACAGAACTTATGTGGGCCATGATTAAGAGGGGCAGCGGACTCCGCCGCATCGAATTTTCGTCTGCTCACTACCGAGCGCGTTCACGTTGGCAGTAGCTATCGTCAGGGAATGTCTGGAACACTCCAACGGTGTATTGCTTTTCAACAGAGCTTATTCTGAAGCTGAGCGAAAGATTCATTTCCGTATAAAGACGTCCCTATTGAACGGTCAAGGAATGAATGAATGAATGAATGAATGAATGAATGAATGAATGAATCGGTCAATAAATAAATCAGTCAATCTTGGCTATGCATTGTGAAACGTAGTAGTCAGGAGTATGCTCGCCTGGGCCTTTGCAATTACTGCGCCGAACTATTGGTGCCGGCTGTGAGCTGTATCTCGTGTGTTTTCTAAGCGCTGACAAAAAAAAAGAGAGAAGATAATACGCACAATCTCTTAATCGCGATGGTACAAAATACATCTTCCTTCGTGCACCATGGAGGTGGGCGAGCTAGTTTCGTCTGCTTAAAAATTCATATCTGCCAGCTCACATAACGAACTTGTCTTTGTTTTCTTTCGTTCTATTTGGTCCCAGGACTTCGTGGAAATGCGCACTTGCGAAACTGGAAAGCCCTTGAAAAGCAGAACTCATTTACCGTTTTCCTGTCGCACTGCTACTGTGGCACTCCATGTTTCGCGAGACGAAGTTAGCAGACGGCAATCGAAGCAGAAGACACGCAGAAGCTAAGCAAGACCTCACGAGAGGAAGTGACGTAAGGCAGGATCATCGCAAAGTCGTCGTCTGTTTTCGTTTGTCGCTCAAAAGACTCGTAGATACTGCGTAGCCTGGTAACGCGGCTTGCGGCAACATTCTCGATATTGCAACAGCACTAAATATCCCGTCGCGAGGCACAGTATTTCTTCTACAAGCCGTGTCATGCCATCGCGCTTCTGTAATCAATCCTGGTTTCAGAAAGCTACGCCAACTGTCGCCGCCATCGTTTCACCCGCTGGTTGACTGTTCCATGCATTTGACGCTGTAGGAGGAGCGCAATGTCCAGCGTCGGTTATTTAAGCATGATATGCTTTTAGCTCTTGTTGTCGGCGACGTTCAGGTGACGTTGAGCCAAAAGGCAGAGCCGTTACGCGGGCAAGTTGCGAAGACCACAGAGACATGCACACCGCAGAGAGAGTGATTAGTACGTCCTCAGACTTTACCCTAAAACTTCGAGGATGTTGTAATTTCGACACCTCGAATATTGTACACATGCTTGAGTGAACAGTTTGCAGAAAACAGTATATTGGACAAACAGAAACCTCGTTTCGCATACGCTTTAGTAAGCACAGATCGCATGCTAATACACTTCCTAACCTACGATTATCAAGACATATTCGTTTACCAGTGAATTATTTCGAAAAACTCAGGGCCACTATACTTGAATCAGGCTTTCATTCCCATCGTGATTGCGAAGTCCGCGAGTCTTACCTAATCTATAAGTTTAACACCGTGTCATCTGGCATTAACGAAAGCATAGGCACACTAACCAGCGTGCCTACTAAGCATCCTTGGCGTTAGCCGTGACTCCTTATGTATGCCATGAGACGCAGCTTTCTTTCAAGAACCCTCTATTCTTCTTTTTCTTTCTTTCGCTGTTGCGTCAATTCTGTGTCACATAATGTCCATAGTCTGCACACGACACTGTATTCCACCATACACATGCCAATAAAAGCCCTGATCATTCATGAGAGGAAGACGAAGTGCCTTTCAGGCAGAACGCCGAGTATTCCAGCTCTACTTATTTTGGGGATTTTTTAGACTTTGCCAGTGAACTGCTATTTCCTCCTTAACTGCGATGGAGATGGAATCTCACGCGCGTCCGCCGGACTCGGCAGTTCCCGCGGCGGCTGCCTCCAGGAAGCGCAATGGCACCGAGAGCGACACTGACAGCGACGACACCATGCAGTATTGTGTCAGCAGTGAGGATTCCTGTGACGACACTTTCGAGCTGGTGCGGAGTCGTAAAGCAAGATGAAGGTACCTCAGCGCATCCTCGAATTCGAGTGAGTCCACCGTGAGATCTTCGCGGAATACCGACGAGCTCACCATCCTGTTCGCGCCAGTTCTCGCTGCTGACAACCTGAGACGCCTCAACAGGCAAGCCGCGTCTTCACATCTAGAGGCACGGGTTCCGAATCAAATCAAAGACATCAGAGCGAACACCCGTAAGAACGTCCTAGCGATTGACGTAGAACACGCGGGCGCGTGGGATTCTTTGCGCAATGTTACGGAACTTGACGGGATGAAAGTCCGCCCTCATATTCCGCTGGGCACACAAATCAGTAGTGGCGTAATTTACGATGTTGACGAGACCATTGTCGACTCCGATGTGTCGATCTTAATCAAGCCAGCTACAGAAAACACCATCATCACAAACGCGTTTCGTCTCTGCACGTCACGGTGTGTCAAAATCATATTTAAAGGTGAGTCCCTACCATCGCATGTAAAAGTGGGCCACTTCCGACACGCAGTTCGCCCCTTCATACCAAAACCGCTGCAGTGCTGGAAGTGCATGAAGTTTGGGCATGTGAGTAGTGTGTGCAAGAACACTACCGTCTGTTCTCGCTGCACTGGGCCCCACACCACTAACACGTGCGAAGCCAGTGTCCTGAAGTGCACAAACTGCAGTGGCCCTCACGATGCCTCCTCGAAGGAATGCCCTTTAATTCGCAAGGAAATGGCAATATTGAGGAAAATGGTTAGAGACCACTCGTCTCACCGAGAAGCAGCAACATCTATTTGGCGGCGACGATCGCGTCGCCGACGTCGATCACGAGCCTCCAAAGCCTCTGCAGAGCGGCAGCCACGTACACTGCCACCCACTCTTCCGCCCAGGCAAAACGCAGTCAGCTCAATGGACAAAGGTGCAACGAACAACCCTGCTGCTGACACGTGGCCTGCACTCACGAGGCTACATGCTCCTACTGAGCGAAATCAGACTTCTACAGCAAGGGACACTTCGACTGTTCCTGATAAACTGACGGACCAAGATCAACAAATTGTTGTCATGATCAGCTCTCTGGTGAGTGCTATTCGTGTTCTTCTGGACAAGATACAGACACGAACAGCTCGAAGTGCGTTGCAAGTGCTGGATGCCATCAATCAGGTTCTAGCGAGCCTTCAGAAGTCCAGTGCTTGAGAACTTCTACAGCAGAACCATGGCTCATCGACAGCAACAGTGATCGTTCCGGGATGATGTCAGAAGTGCCTCCATATTCCAATGGAATGCGAGAGGCCTAAGGTCACGTATTTCGGATTTTCGACAGTTCGTGTTTGACTACCACTTTCCTATACTGGTGATCTGTGAACCGAACTTATCAGCCTCCATAAGACTATCAGGATATGAACCTTTTGTTTCAACAACGTGTGTCCGTAGTAGTAGGGTTCTGGTTTAGATTCGTAGGGACCTAACGTATTTTTCGTAACCCGTAGCGCCACACGACGGTAACCAATACGTCTGTGTTACTGTGAAAAAGAAGAGGCTGTCTTTTACTATTATTGGCGTCTACCTATCCCCAACAAGTCAGTTTGACAGCAAAAGACTAGAAGATATTATGGCTGCTACTCCCCGTCCTTGGAGAATAACAGGAGACTTCAAAGCTCACCACCATATATGGGGAAGCTCCAGGAAAAATTCGAGCGGCAGGTCACTAATATCCTTTGCATCAGGCCACAACCTGTGTCTTCCAAATGACGGAAGTCCGACATTTCTGCGAGGAACAACGTACAGCAGCTGCCTTGACTTGACTTTGGTGTCACATTCGCTTGACTTCGAGTGTGCAGTGGTTCACTGATATATTTGAAACCCATGGAAGTGATCATATTCCGACCTATGTGAGAATTGATGCACTAGACGCCGCATTACCGGATGTATCTCGCCAAATCGACTGGTCATTCTTTCAAGATCGAGTAGAAGACACCTGCAAGAAACATATCGCACGCAGATTAGAAGACATAATTGCAGACGCAATGCACGATTGCACGCGTTGTTTCATACATTCGAAAACGCGTACAGAGAATGACATTGAATTGGAAAGGCTTCGTACAATACGTCGCCGTGCTGAAAGGAGGTACAGGCGCACAAAGTCAATTCTTGTCCTCAGAGAAGCTCGGCGCATGCAAAAGATAAGACGCCGAATGGATAAGCTAGCGGATCAAAGATGGAAATGCTTTTGCGACTCACTAGACCCCCGCAAGCCATTGTCCCGTGTGTGGCGTACCCTACGGGGTCTTTGCTCAAGACCCCAGCAACGACACCCTTTTAACGCCCTCGCTCTCTATCAAAACCGCCGTGAGATAGACGTTGCAGAGGAATTTTGCGCGCAAATCGCCGGCGGCACAGTTTTAGTCCCTGACATGGCTTTAAGCGACATCCCCAGTCCACGAGATACCAGTATGGAGGCTCCATTCTCTATGGAAAAGTTAGAGACTGCTATGGCGCTCTGTAGGTCTTCGTCTTCACCAGGGCCCGATGGCATAACATATACTGCTTTGCGTCACCTAGGCCGAGAAGCACGAAGAGAACTCCTCAGCCTTTTTAATAGTTCATGGCAAGATGGTGTCGTCCCACAGGAGTGGAAACGCAGCCGCCTGGTACCGCTACTAAAAGCAGCAAAGTCGCCGCTCGAACTGGCATCGTATCGGCCTATAGCACTTGCCAGCTGCGTCGGGAAACTCATGGAACGCATGATCCTCATGCGTCTCGAATGGTACCTAAAACACCACAAGATGTACCCTGATTCTATGGCGGGATTTCGACGAGGCCGTTCATCAATTGACAGTGTCATCGATCTAGTGTCATCTGTAGAACAACAAAAATTGTGGAAATGATTATCGGTAGCGCTCTTTCTGGACGTGAAAGGCGCTTACGACAACGTTTCCCATCAACCCATTCTAGACGCACTTTTGAGAATTGAACTAGGAGGGCGAGTATATCGATGGATCAGAAACTACTTGGCACAAAGGTCCTTGTTCGTACGTACGGAAGATGGTCCGACTACCGACCACTACATATGCCGAGGAGTTCTCCAAGGTGGGGTCCTAAGCCCTATTATTTTCAACCTCGCGCTTCTTGGGCTGGCCGAATCCCTACCGGAAACAGTGAGTGTCTCAATCTACGCCGACGACATCTGCATCTGGTCATCAGTGGTCACTCGTCTGCAGGTTCGCGCAAGGCTCCAGAAAGCAGCAACACAGGCATCTCACTGTATTCACACACAAGGCCTTACCATCTCAACAGAAAAATGTGCGTTAGTCGCTTTTACACGAAAACCAATGTCTCGTTATCCAGTACGCATTAATGGCCAGCCTATCTCCTACAAGAGAAATAATCGGTTTTTGGGTGTCATTGTGGACCGGGACCTTTCTTGGAGCCCTCATGTTGCCCACTTGAAGAAGAAGCTCACATCTATTGTTCATGTCTTCAAGTTTATCACCCGGAAAACATGGGGATCGTCAGTGGGCTCAATGCTACAGTTATATCGAGCACTTTTTATCGGATTGCTACGTTATAGTTCTCCAGTGCTTGCTAAAACATGCAAGTCAAATCTTCGAGAACTACAGAGCGTGCAAGCACAGGCACTACGTGTTTGCCTAGGACTTCCGCGGAGCGCCTCAACAGCAGGAACCATTATAATGGCTCGAGACCATCCGATTACGACTTACATTAGCACCGACACGCTTAGGGCCCATGTTCGTCATGTTTCACGCATGCAATCAAGCTCTCTTGCCTGCCTGCCCGCCAGAACGACGACCACAGGCGTCCTTCTCCAGCGAGGTCAGCATCCATCGTGCCTGTCTACCATCGGGCTTCACACCCTCAGCACGTTCAACCTCGGCTTTGTGGTGTTTAGAACAACCTCAAGTGCGCCTCACGGTTCCAGGAATAAGAAAGAAGACCGACATGCCTACCTTGGCCCTGAAGCAAGCAGCTCTGGATTGTTTGAAAACTTTCTACTTTGATGGAGTCCACATACATACGGATGGCTCTTCCACTCAGATCAGCTCCACCGGTGCAGTGGTTATACTATTACGATCAATTAGCGTCCGATATAAGATTTTTCGCATGACAACATCGACCAAATCGGAGCTTGTTGCCCTCCGAGGTGCCGTTGATTACATTAACAACCAACCCGCTAATCGGTGGGCAATATTCTGCGATTTGAAGGCGGCCTTACAATGTCTTCTATCATCTCTTCGTCGCGGGTCGTGTGAACAACTAGTGTCGGAGATACGAGAAATGCACCATCGTATGATAGCGACAGGACACCACGTCGTGTTTCAGTGGCTGCCTAGCCATTGCGGTATCTCCGGCAACGACCTCGCTGACGAAGCTGCTACAAAAGCCCACGAAGGAGCAACCCTTGTTTCTATACCTTTATCGCGGACCGACGCAGCCCAACACTTAGGCAAGCTAGCGCACTCTTTTGACATTAGAGAAGTGGCACACACCTGAATTCACCCAAGAACGATTGCATTCCCTCGACCCCTCTATGCAACTGCGGCTGTTACCAGGGTTTCTGCGAAATGAGGAAACAATGCTGTGCCGCTTACGCTTGGGCGTCGCATTCACCAATATATATATATATATATTTATGTTGTTTTGTCTTGTTGTTATTGGACACAACTTTATCTGATGTATCGCGGGTTTATAAGGAAGCCCAACGGCATGTACATGTTACATTGACAAAGGCTGGTCCACCAGCCGAAACGTCAGTGCAATATACTGTGCTTATTCAGCGTACGTCGTAATTTTTTTCGTCATTTTACTACCGGGGCCAGCGTCATTTCCTCACACACACACACACACACACACACACACACACACACACACACACACACACACACACACACACACACACACACACACACACACACACACACACACACACACACACACACACACACACACACACACACACACACACACACACACACACACACACACACACACACACACACACACACACACACACACACACACACACACACACACACACACACACACACACACACACACACACACACACACACACACACACACACACACACACACACACACACACACACACACACACACACACACACACACACACACACACACACACACACACACACACACACACACACACACACACACACACACACACACACACACACACACACACACACACACACACACACACACACACACACACACACACACACACACACACACACACACACACACACACACACACACACACACACACACACACATATATATATATATATATATATATATATATATATATATATAAGCACATACAGCCTTCAATGTCGCAGCCTAATCCGTTGGAAGGGTCGATATTTGCTCCATGGACTCTCGCTAGCCTCGCTCTCAGAAAACACCACATGCGCTGCAGCTGAGCGCGACATCATCGAACGCCTGCCTGGAGCTTAATCTTCCATCACCCCGAAGTCGAGTGCACCTGCTTCTTGTCGCGCGAAAATTTTCGAAACGACTAGACGACTGTCTTGTGCTGGAGATTTATCGTCGTACAAGAGTGAAAGGCGCCTCTAATGCGCTACGTATGAATACAAATTGAGGCGCTTATCTTTAAATAAAGAATAAGGAAAGAAAGAAATCAAAAGGGTCGGTCGATTGAAAGAAACAGATACAAGGGAGTTTTGGACATCGAGCAGCGAGCGACAAAACTTTAGCACTTGGGGAGAGGATGCCAAGCGGCATCAAGTCATTCTCGGGGGACTCGGCGGAGAACGGTGGCGTGGAAACACGCTTGGGAAACGAAACTACCGGGAAAAGGTCTTGAAAGGTTGGAGGCAGGCTTTGGGAAGACATTGAAGAAAAATAGAAGAACGGAAACACGCAAGAAAAGTGGAACTTTTTTTGCGAAATGGCGCATGCCACAGTAGCACTGTGCAGGCGCTTTTTCTTTCTTTTTCCTTCTCTCTGGGACGAAACAATTGGATTTGGCATCTCGAGCGCTTTCAGGGAGACTCTAGTCAAATTCTTATGGCGCGAGGACTTACCGTCAGTTTTCATTTTTTTTTTTTTACCCCTGTCGTTGTTACGGCGCGAAAGGTCGTTTGTTTACTTACCATGTATCCGCACTTGAGCTAGTTGCTCGCGAACTTCGAGAGATATGCGTTGTTTTGAAGAGAGAACGAAGCTCTCGTGGAGGCTTCCTGTTCAATTATTTATACGATTCGCTGGGAAACGTTGTAGCTTAGACTCGAACAAACAAAAAGCACTAGAAAGAAAGTTCTGCAGCAGCGAATACTTCCGCGGCTTTTCGTAGCAGAAGCTGCTCTTTTTTTAGGGCCGCCAAAGAGCGCCAGTAAATAATTTTAACCGTTTTCAGTTCATTTCGAAATTCTACTTTCATCGGTTAAGTGGGGGGAAGAATGTTCGGCGCTAAAGGACGTAATAAATGCCATACTTTTGTTTTTATTCAAGCTTCCCACACTTCTGCCCCACTCCATCGCTATGACGTCACCGATTTCAATGCATCTTCTCGTATGGGGGCCGTTCAGGCGCAGGAATAGATTACCAAATGCGTACAGATACTTCAGAATGCTACGTAGTTCATCCCCACCAATAAACATGTCACTGCAATGTTCAGCAGGGGCTGCGGAATTCCAGGTATTCACGGTGAAATGATGCGGAAATTTCGCGGCAGCGGGCCTCTCGTTTTCGCTTCTTCTCTGGCTGGCAAAGACTGGCCCTGGTTTGGGGCTCGAACCCGCGACAAACGCGTTACCGAGGCAACCGCTCTACCATGGGAGCTAATGGAACTCCCCGATTTTCTAGGTTCTTAATTCAGCGATATGAACTAACTAGACGCCTGATTAGCTGGGTATTACGGCGCAGCTCTGAGATGCCCAGTAGGTCTCGTTAACCCCAACTGTGGCTCTTGTCTCATCTGAAGAGAAACCTAACTGGCTCGGGTGGTGCCGTAGGTATGAGATAGCCTGGCGCCTGGTTAGCTTTATGCTGCCTCAGCTCGAGGCTGACGAGGACCGCGATTGCCTTTATATGGTAGCGTAGGTCCGCGATGACTGCAGACGCCTGGTCAGCTCAGACTTGAGCTTCCGTCTGAACCAATGAGCTGGCTAGCTCGAATGGTGGACTGCTTCCCAGAAAAAGTGTTCCTTCGACGTACCATGTCCCGGGAGAGGACGAATTTATCTCAAACTCGGAAGCTTTCTTTCTGGGAAGCCATTATGAAGTTTCTTTGATTCTTCGTACTACTCTTGGGTGGTTGACTGTGGGTTAGTTTATTGCTATGCTAATCTACGGTACGATACACGTTGCTACCACCAATCGATTCAAGCTTCTACGTTACCTGTTGAATGATCCACGTTTCGTGAAGTTTCCTCCGTTTTGCCGATTTCCGCGGAGCTCATCAGCAATCAAGTGATGCTTACGGCAGATGTAACTCACTTACGAATACTTACTGACTACCTCTACTGTCGAAGAATTTACAATTTCTTATACACGCTTCGTTTCTGATAAAGTTAGCAATAATAATGAACTTTGATGATCAGCGGCGACACGAGAGTGTCTAGTGGTCCATGTTCATTTGTTTATTGTGCGAAGTGCTACATGAAAACAAAGGCAGCAATACTTTAATATATTTTAGTTTGCCTGTTACCTCTTCATAAAAGCAATTGCTTTTTTTTTTCTTGCCTCGAATAAAGATGATGCACGTTCGTCCTGCACTAGTCTGACCGCATGGTTGTTGCTTTTGCGTTCCAACTATCGGCCCTGAAAAAAATTTAGGGCCACTAAGGGCAACATTGGACCATGTGTTGTGGGAGTGTGAAGCCATCGGCTCCTCCTTCAGCGAGGATGGGTGGGCTGCGCTCTTGGGCAGCCCCGAACTCAGTGACCAAACTCTGGCCGTCCAGAGTGCCCGCGATCGGGCCGTCAAGCTCGGCTTGGCGGTCCCTACGTGGGACTAGCCGGGTGGCGCGGGCTCTCCCCTGCGTCTTCTCTGGACCGAAATAAAGTTACTTCACCCACTCACTCACTCACTCACTCACTCTCGCGAATCCCTTATATCCTGCGACTTTTCTTGTTCCTCGTCGGCGTTAGCTCATGCTTGGAAAGAGAAAACGTCAACAACTTACTTGCACAACAAAATAAGCTAAGCGGTAAATATGACTATTGTTTCTTTTCCCTCGTTATTATGCAAAATGTGAAACCGTTGCGCGTGAACGCTACGCTGATTCTGATCCGTGAAACCGAAAGCGCCTTGAAACGCTGCTGGACTACTTGGCGCAGTAACACAATGCGGAAGCTCCGCCCCCTCTACCTTTCCATTGATTGCCAGAGAAAGTTGTCCGCGAGTAGAGGTCAGTTTTCAACGGTAACGTTTCAAGGGGAGTCGCCATCGCAAGGGCAACAATTTCTTGTCCTGACTACGAGTCGTCCTCGCCAAAGTGTTAGTTTCAGAGACAGCCCCTTTTCGACCAATGTTGCTTGCTTCTGGGTTACAAAAAAAAAAGACGGTATAAAATGAATAAAGAAAAAGTTCATTGTCTTTGCTTACGGGTAATGACATTTGTATTTCGCTACACCGTAGACTGCTAAAGCCCAGCAGCGCCTTAAACTGGAGACAAAGAAACAAACAGGAAAGGGCAAGAAAAGAGGCGTTGCGGAATTAAGTGCGTCGTTTGGGCGTTAAACGCTGAAGAGGGTGCAAAAGAAGGAGCGGAACGCTACCGAATATTACCTGGTAGTTGGTCTTCAGAGTAATAACTTCTTTTCTTGTACGAACATTCTTTTTTTTTTTAAGGTCACGTTGTTCTTCATTCTAACAAATCTGGGGGAAGGAGGCTGCTTACCTTTATTGCCTCCTTAGTAAACTCCTTCTATAAGTGTTAGGAAGCATTCAGATCACTATGGAGAAAGAGTGCAGGCTTCTTTACTATTACGACTTCCACACTATTAAAAACTCGCTCAAGAAGTCTAATTTTGTGAGGGATGAGGACGTTGTGACTTTTAAAGTGATTGTTAGCTGTTACAAACTTTCTGAAAGGTTTTCACTTCGACCATCACTTTAAGAAGTGTCGGGAGTCAAGTCGCTTTCACTCTTAAGACTTGCCCGCGGTTGAGAGCTCCCTTAAGAAAAGTTAGGAACTATTCAGATCACCTTTACCACGCCTCAGGTGCGTAGACTGCCATACTCTTGTGGTATCCACACTATTAAGTACTTAAAATCTTCAGTTAACTTCGCTCTTCGCTTTTAGGTAGGTTTAAGGCTAACAAAGCTGCCACTATTAGTGCTTGCAGATTCTTAGAACATTCTGAAAAAGTATTTAGAAGTACCTCTGAATAAGTATTCACTTCACTTTTATCTTCACTCTTAAGAGCCCGTAAGAGTGAGAACTTGTTCACATTTAAGACTTCCACACTTTTGAGAACTCTCTTGAGAATTCCTGACTTGAGTCTTGAATTCTTCATTGTGGAGACTTCTTCAGTATTAAGACTGCTTCGCGGATATAGATTCCTAAAGCTTCTTAAGAACAGAAGACACGTTTAACGAGAACTAATGGACGTGTTTCTAACGCTTTGTCTCTTTGGAGCTGAGGGTGTCGCTTCATCTGGAACAAGCGCAGCAGTAGCGAACTACAACTAGCGAAAAAGACAATGATCGAGAATGAAGAGGACGGTTTGGGAGGAGTGTCGAAACTGTCAGTGAAGTTCGACACTGGTACGAATTAAAGAGGATTGACGAAAAAAAAAGGAAGGAGCAGCCACCGAGGAAAATTAAATAGAGGAGACCAACCAACCTCCGCGGCTGCATTGCCTTTGTGTTTGTTTCCTTCGTGAAAGAACCCGACTGTGTTTTTTTTTTTTTTTAACGTAATACCTTTTCCTTCGGCACGCAATCGTCCTCCCAGTCAGCCGGGCCCGAACGTATCACTATGTTGTCCAATTCTTTAATCTCGTAAAAATGTGCGGCCGTGCGACGTAAGTATCTTTTCAGTCTTCTTCGCCTGAACGCTCTTTCCGGAAGCTCTCGAGATCTGCTTGCTGCGAAACCGGACGCCGTCTCCTGTCGTTTTTAAATGCACCGTTCGTGCAGTTACCGGCACCCGACCCTCCTGACGTAGACTGACTGAACTTCTCTTTAACGCGATAGCGTTAAGGAGACCCTGCCGCAGAACATCCGGCATCGGCGTCCCGCGTCGGTGTTGGACGTCGCTACGGCAAATTTTTTCCTTTTTTTTTTTCTACCCCCGATTTACTTTTTCTGGCAGTCTTTAAAAGCTGTGTTGTATCTTCTTTAGATGCTTGCTTCTGTGGTCTCGGTGCGCCTGAACTGGCATGGAAAGGAAGTCTTTCCTTTTTCTTCTTCTTTATATTAATTTATTTTTACCGAGGCCCTTCAGTGGGTAAGTTCCGTAGTCAAGATCGAGGTAACAGAGACATGTACACGGTGTTTCGGAAAGCGCGTTCGAAATGCCTTGGGAATAGGGAAGGTGATATAGTAGAGCGATTTCTTTGGGTGGCATTGATTTTACCGCAGATTGCTAGGTTTCGAGATGACTCGACTTAGTAGTTACGCTAGTAGTTAGGAAAATAACATTAATTATTCTTCATTTTTTTCTTCGAAAGAGCCAGACGATGAACCTTCTAATACAAGACCTGAAGCCCGTTAACCGAGAAGGTGCTAGTCGGTTCGCGACATGAAAGAACCTGACGCGCGAAATTTGTACAGCTTAATGAATTCGGGCGAATTTCATACATAAAACTGAAACTGCGCTGTGGAAGATCGCGCATAACAAGCTATTAGCAGGCGCCCATGCGCGACAAGAGTATTTACGTCTCACCGTAGGGCGGTTTTTACGGGCGCTCGCTGCATGATGTTCGCCCGATGGTGAGGCATAAATAGTAGCTTACTCCAAGGGCATCCGCTATAAAGTCTGTCATTTGCTGTCTACGGCAGTTCAATATGGGTTTTTTCGATGTCATTTGCCCGAATCAATTGAGCTACAGAATTGGCAGCGCACTCAATTTTGGATGTACGGAGCCAGTTATGTATGAACTTTTCGGGTGACGGGCTTAGAGCCTTGCATTACGGTCAACCGTTTTACATATTCTGCAGGAAAATGTTAGGTAAATTTGCGTAATTATTATCTTAAGTCAATCATTTTGAAAGTATGCGGCTTTGTAAACGCAATCCCGAGAAAATCGTTGAATTATCGCATCTTCCCTATAGTCAACAAATTTTGAACGCATTTTGTGATATGGTCGTGCCTGAGCACGCATAACTTTCATGCACGAATATTTTCGTCATGACTTAATGTATACCAACTTCAATATTAATGTGCCAACTTTAACTTATTAGCTAAACAATAATAGTATCTTAGTTCCAAAATTATGCCGAACATTGCAGCCTGGAAAAAAATTCACCGGTGATCACGATGCTCCTTAATCACAAATTTGACTGCAGCTGTTTACTAGTTTACATTTCGCGATATATTGGCTGGCGCGGACGACCTGTCTCGTGCGGCACGTTGAAAACGAAGTGAAGTGTGGCGGGACTGCCTCGCTAACCGGGAGATCGCGAGAGGAACGGCGTGGGTGACGTGTGGAAGCGATTCACTAGAGCCTCCGCAGGCGGACCTCCGCTCATGCAGCGCTTTGGTTCCACGGCGCGCGCTACTCTGGCGCCATCTCGTGGCCATCGTCGCCGCAAGGCCACTTGTGCGCGGCTCTGCGCGTTGCTTCTCGCGCTTTCGCATTACCCTCCTCCTCCGCTTTCCTCTTCGCACTCTTTTCGCTCTAGCCGCTTTTTTCCTCCCCCGCTGCGCTAATCGTTCGCTCTCATCTTTCGCTGTGCCGGTTCGCTCGGTTACGAGGTAGGACGCCGACGTCTACGCTTGCCGCAGGAACGCCTGCCTAAGGACTGAGCTTTAAAAAAAAAACAAAGGGATATGACGCGGCACACCGCCGACGCCATAAACATTATCACGCGACAAAATTTTCCAAAGGATCGTGAAGCAGCCCTGTAGGGAGCAAGCAGACGACAGTCAGCTCTGTGTCAGTATGGAGACAGGCGACGAATAGCGTTGTATCAGGGAGGATGCAGCGATGAACAGAATGTGTCATGGAATTAACTGAAGACTCGCTGTGCCGCGCCAAGCAAGAAACAAAAGACACATAGCGCTGTGTCTGAGAGGGAGCATACTACACCCAGCGCTGTGTCAGTACGGAGACAGACCACACAACGCGTTGTGTCAGGGAGGATGCACTGCGTGCCTCCCTCAGGGGAGAGAGGCACACAGTGCTACACAATGCTGTGTCAGGGAGCAAGCAGACGAAACACAGCGCTTTTTCAGTGAGCAAGCAGACGAGCAAAAAAAAAAAAAGGAAAGATACGACGCTGCCCTGTGTCAGGAGGAAACATCGCAAACAACGTAGTATGAAGTAGGATACAGGCGATCGATAGTACTATGTCATGGAATAAACAGAATGCACAGTGCTTTGTCAGGAATCAAGGAAAGAAAACTCAATGCTTTACCGGAGAGCAAACTAACGAGTAACAGCGCTGAAATGAGGGAGGAAACAGACTGGGTCAGGACGGCGAGAGATGACAAACAGTGCTGCGTCATCAAAAAACAAAGGACACAACTCCGTGTGGGGGATTAATCAGAGGACACAGCATACGATGTGCCGTCTCTTCCCCAGAGCGAAAACACGATGACTTGGGCCGACATCTAGGCCTTCCTTCGAATTGTATTTTCCATCTATCGAGCTTAAATGGTTGTTCGGTGGCCGCGCCAGCAATTTCTTGTTCTATCTCAACGTTATCAGCTGCGACACACACATTACATGAGGCATGGCGAAAGAGAAACGTTGGCAACCGTGTACCAAGCTTGTCCGTACGCAGACAACAACCACTAATATGATCGCTCCTTTTCAATCAGGTCATCGATAATACTTCCCCAGGACGCCTTGCTTACGCCGAGAGAGCAAAAAGCACTACTTTTACTTCGCCTCAAGTAAACGTCTCCAATGTAAAACTGTAATTTTGAATCTGTTGCTTCTGAAGTCGTCATCTGATTGGTCTCTCTCTCTCTCTCTTTTTCACTTTTCCAGCAAATCCCCCATATCAGAGAGTCCTGTCCTAGCCAGTCGCACAGCGAATCTCATTTCAGGAACGCAACAAGTGTCATTGCGATCGGGGCCGCCGTTAGCCGCAATACATTGTTCCCGCGTCGCTGCCCCGCATTTAGATACGACAGCACGAGTTAATTAAGCTCGTTCGTTGAGGCTTTATGCTTCCTGTCGGGCGTTTCGTTTTCTAGCTGTGTTTCGTTCCGTTCTCTCGTCGATGGCAAACCACTCCAGACGCGTCCCCGATTCTCTTATTCAACGGAAGTCGCACGTGCAAGTCATCTTTGTACTTTTACCAGTCGGTCCCTCTTTTTCTATTCTCTCTTTTTTTTTTTGCTTTTTCGTTGTTTGTCTCGCACCGCTGGCGTTCCAACTCTGAGTTCCTTCCTATGGCTCGCTTTCAAAGAAACGGCAGTGCGAGGCAGGCCTCGCAATTCGTTCATTTCCGCAGCCGCCGGAGGGGGTAGCAACTTTTATACCTTAAGCTGCGCTACACGATAG
This sequence comes from Dermacentor variabilis, assembly GCF_050947875.1. Taxonomy (NCBI): domain Eukaryota; kingdom Metazoa; phylum Arthropoda; class Arachnida; order Ixodida; family Ixodidae; genus Dermacentor; species Dermacentor variabilis. Next base: position 53,786,057 of record NC_134575.1, read on the forward strand.
AAGCGCGCAGGAAATCATGTTTTCCCGGCTGACTATTCCATTGAAATCTCTCTCTGTCTCAGCTCATTTTCGTTGACGCTAAACATGGGTTATAAATGGAGGTGGTGGTGGTGGGGGCGGTAAACTTTATTGAAATGGGGAAGGGTAAAGGGGGACGTGGCTGAGGTATCGGGCTCAAGTAAGGCCCTGGGCCTGCTTGGCCTTCTCCGCCCCGTCCACCAGTGCAAGCTGTCGGTCGGCGTCCCCGGAACTGAGCCAGGCTGTCCAGTCACTCTCGCTGCTGACGGGGGGGATGAGAAGACGGGAGCGAGGTGCATTCCAACATTATGTGTGTGAGTGCTCCTGTTTGTGAACAGAGCCTACAGTGGTCGCTTTCCTTGCCCCCTGTGATTTTGTTAATGTACTTTGGGTGTGGGCATGTGTGTGTCTGGAGTCGCCTAAACGCGAGCGCTTGCGTTTTATCGAGTTACTTGGCCAGTGGCTGGAGCGCGCGACGCCTCTAGGGATACCTATGGGCTATTTCATGATAAGTCTCGCAGGGTTCCTCGTGTCTCTCCTCCTCATTCACGCTGTCTGCATCCGCGGACGAGGCTCGACACGCGAGATCTCGAGCCAAACTATGAACCAAATAATAATAATAATAATAATTTTTCCCTTTCCCCAGTGTAGGGTAGCCAACCGGGCTCGGTCCTGGTTAACCTCCCTGCCTTTCATTTATCATTTGCTCTCTCTCTCTCTCTCTCTCTCTCTCATTATTATTATTATTTTTACAGCGTAAGCTGCCGGAATCACTTGCAGCGAAGATGACCCTTCCGGTCTATTCCGGTTTTGCCACGACGGTGGCATAGTACGCGCGTGGTCTGGACGTGCCTGAGCGAGGCGTGGCTTGGAAACGATTGGTTGATTGATTCATTGATTGATTGACTCATTCGTTTGCTCGTTCAATAGGTCTATTCAATTCAAGCAAATTGATCTGCTCCTTGTGCACCTTGGACCTCGATTCCCCGAAGTACAGTGGCGCCCCCTGCACCCCCCGTCTTCGATTGCACAGGTTTGAAAGGTGAGGTGGACTATAGGTGCCGCCGCGGTGCAGTGCAGCCTTGGACTTGGCAGCGAGTGGGTGCAGCCCGGTGCAGTGCAACCTGCACCGCCTGCACCGCCTGCACATTATAGTTTGTGGTGCCGTGCACCTCCTCTGAATCGAACAAACCTGAACTGAACCTACACTGAAGGCTAGTGATCGACGGATTTATGGACTGGCATGTCGATTTACTGATTCGCTGGTTGACTGATGGTTGAACGACTGACTGAACGGTCGACTGTCACATTAATTGACTAATTGATTGACTGAGTGATCCACTCACTCGTTGGTTGATTGATCTAATGTTGATTGATTTAACTGGTTATAGATTGACTGATTGACTCATAACTTGGCATCAAATCTTTCAAGGCTTACTTTTCTTCTTATTGAATAAATCCGTGTGAAAATTGTTCGGAAGCGTCATCATAATTATAATTATCCAAATGCGCGAATTTCGAGAGATATTTGCTGCAGTTATCCACTTAATTACCCATGTCTGGCTTCAACGAAAGCATGACCCTAATCGGCGCACCACTGACCGATATCGGTCGTTACACAACTGAGCGAGCCGCAGTTGGGATTGCTCACTCCCAGTCGACTATACCGTATAGACTAGTGCGATCGACGCACATTTATTATTATTTACTTTCTTTAATACACTTTGGAGTAGATGCGTGGGTGGAGCTATTGCATGAATGAAAACACGAGAGTGTATCTGTCTGACATGCTTCTTTAGCTGTAGCATTAGAGCGTTTGTCTTCCTAATGCAAACGTAGAAACTCGCCTGTAGCGGAAGTGGTTGGCACTGGCAATTAAAGAGCGTTTGACGTGTCTATGGAGTGAAAGTAAATTAGCATAAAACATTATCAATAGGACAGGTTTGAATCGTGCAACAGCAATTAATATATATATATATATATATATATATATATATATATATATATATATATATATATATATATATATATATATATATATATATATATATATATATATATATAGCGCTTCATGCACGGCCCGGCTTTCTGTCTTGCCTCACCAAGACGCTGATTTTCGTCTCACATGGTCAAAAAGCGCCTGCTTGAACGCCAACAAAACACTCTTGTACGAGGTGCGGAGCGCAGCTTTTACACGAGCGTGACTAACACACGTATCTATGCGGTAGTCTCACTCGAAATTCTAGCTTGTCCCTAACTGTATTACACTCTGCGGAAAACCGGTGCCTCGGAGACACGCATGTATGTAGCAGGGCGCTAGTGGCGCCATCTTGTGACCGTAACGTCAAGTAGAGCATGCACAACTATAATTACAACGGCCGTATACGTTCTCCCTATCAGCTGCGGCAAAGAATTCAACAGGAAATGTCGCTAACGTGTAGTGAATGTGTAAAGCGAAGCTTTCTTTGCCTCTTCCTTCGACTTTCCCACAGCTGCTGTCTTGCACGCCGCGTTGGGGTTAGTTGAGAGCGTCTATATACAGTGAAGGAGCGTGGCAGAGAGGAAGGGTGGCGCGGGAAGCTGGTTTGGTCCTTTCCATCGCGTCGCATGTGCACAGTGCCTTCTGGAGCTCCCTGGGCGTTGTCGCAGTGGCCTTTTGACATCTGTAATTATCCGTCATCCCACGCAAAAGCATTGCAGGAACTGCAGCTCTTACTCATCATCATCATCATCATCATCATCATCATCATCATCATCATCATCATCAGTCTGGCTACGCCCATTGCAGGGCAAAGGCCTCTCCCATACTTCTGCAACTACCCCGGTCAAGTGCTAATTCTGGCTATGTCGTCCCTGCAAACTTGTTAATCTCATCCGCCCACCTAACTTTCTGCCGCCCGTTTCTACGCTTCCCCTCTCTTGCAATCCAGTCCTGTAACCCTTAATGACCATCGGTTATCTTCCCTCCTCATTATATGTCCTGCCCATGCCCATTTCTTTTTCTTGATTTCAAATAAGATGTCATTAACTAGCGTTCGTCCCCTCACCAAATCTTCTATCTTCTTGTCCCCTTAACGTTACGCCCATCATTCTTCTTTCCATAGCTCGTTGCGTCGTCCTCAATTTAAGTAGAACCCTTTTCGTAAGCCTCCAGGTTTCTGCCCCGTACGTGAGTACTGGTAAGACACAGCTGTTTTACACTTTTCCCTACTTACTTGCAAGTCCTGAGGAGAGGTAAATAGAATGGTAGAGATGGGGTAGTGAGAAGAGGCAGAGAATGGGTAGAACCGGGGGTAGTCGCGAAACGACTGCACAGCCTTGTCACTCCTCGCTCCTAGTTCCCCTACTGAGGCACAGGGTGGGAGAGGGGAAAGGTGACGTGATATAGACACGGCAGCGGTTGCGGGCATACTGAAGGTCTCTACTATTTCGGAAATATAAACACCACGCAAATTTGTCAACGAAACCTGACGCAGGGTGGGCGAAAGAAAAGTCGCATTAAATCACCGTAGGGTCGAGGAGACACTACGGAGGCGGACGCACGTCAAATCAACACTTTAGTGCAGACCGCGGTGGCTATGCGGCTATAGCATTGCTCGGCGTCGCCGTTCTATGCTCGCCGCCCCAGCCGCATTTCGACGGGACGGAAATACGAAAATCTCTCGTGCACCTATATTTAGGTGCACGTGAAAGTACCAGAATTAATCCGGAGTCAGCCATCACGGCGTGCCTCATGATCCGATTTTGATTTTGGCATGTCGAGACCCGTAAAATTCTGCCCACACTTCTCCCGCGATGCGATGTGTCACGCGAAGCAATGACAATGCTCAATCCTCTCGTAGATTATTAACAACGGCGCACCGATTATTGACAATGCCGCACAACAATGCCTGTGTTCTGTGTATACTACGCAGACAAACAGCAGTGATGCGCGCCAGGAGCGTTTACCACCAACTCACTACTCTCGTGTTGCATTAAACACTGGAGAAATGAAACATTCGCTGTCAGCATCACCGATAATTATCGTCCATCAAACCAAACAGCGCAGAAAGCTTCGTTTACATCGATTCCCACGGTGCGTGGGATCCGCATATTTTTTTTTCTCTTCCTGCAAAAATAATTATTTAAAAATGAAAACGCTTCTCAGGCATCGAAATCTCGTCACAAGGTGGTGCTGCCAACGCCATTGCTGCTGTCTATGGCTCCGGTGTTCCGTAAACTGCGATACCTCTACGCGCGGCACGGCTGAAACGATGGGCAGTAAGCAAGCTCGAGTAAGCAAGTAAACTCAGAGTAAGCAAGCGCGACGAACACGTCAAACCTGAGCGTAGATGCTTACTTTAGATGCCCCCTACCCAGACAGGCTTCAGTGTTCGGAGGGGAAGCAAATGCTTTCCCGGTCGAGGTAAGAGAACGAGTTGAAAACTCAACCCCCTCAAGTCACCCACCCTCGTTTCTGCAAAAAGCAGAAACAAGATACACGTGAGGTAGTAAGATTTGCGACAGTTTCGAGCCGTTGACAAGCTCTTATACAACTAACGAAACCCGATTCAATCCATTCCGATCAGTGCTGTGAAAATTAAAATTACGGTCCGCTTCGTAATATCTGCGCGTTCGTTCGGCGCACAATTTCTGCATATTTGTTTCTTTATTTGGGTTTAGGTTATATCCGAAACGACTGAAGCAAACATGAATTAATTTTTTTCTGCACTGATATCGCAAGCTCACAAAAAAAAAACAAATAAAACACGCACACACAACTGTAATAGCCCTCAACAGCTATTCGAGAAAAACACCTCATTTTTCCCCCTCCGTTTCTTTTGTGTCAGCAAAACATCACATTTCAACGCAAGTATACTAAACAGTGCGAAAAGGATTCAGTTAAAAAAATCGCGCGTGGGCGTGGTCAGTAGTGTTCTCCGGCCACAGCGACCGGCAGCGGCGTATTCGCTTTTCGCTCGCCGCACGCGTGTGGTGTTATATTTAAACAGTCGGGAAAATCTCGCACGGCCTGCCGCTTCCAGCTTTGAGACCTTTCAAAAAATTCGCCTGATTCAATGCGACAGAGCTCTGGCCTGCTGCTGCCTCAAAATCTAAAGGGGAAGACAAAAAGAAATAATTGATAATGACTCGTAGACATTTAGGGACACCCGGATCCGAGCAAATTACGATCTCTGGAAATAGTCGATGCGCACAGATTAGACGCGCGCTTCCAGCACACCCGCGCATTTGCTGTATGCTATATCATCTTTCCGCTCCATCCCTCTCCTCTGTTTTAGCAGCTGCAGCTGCTGTGCAGATTTTCTTTTTTTTGTTGTTGTTGTTGTGTCGACGACGTCAAAAAACGAATGTTTACGCCGACCACAGCAAGTAAGCTACAGGAGAATCGAGCGTGATTTTTGCAGCGTTTGCTGTATACGACAAGCGAAACAAGAAAAACAGGAATTTTTTTTATGTTATTATTTTCATTCTGATTACACGCTACTCCTTAACGGACGAAAGGGATTTGAAAAAAAGAAAAGGAAGAAAAAAGGAAGGAAGTAAAATATTTCGCCCCAAATCTGTCAGCGTCTGCGTGAAGGCCGATGTGCGAGGCGACAATGCGTGTATAATGTAATCAAATTCGGGCCGGCCACAGGCGTATATCTCCTTGCTGCGTTCCCTCGTCCCTCTACATCTTTTCGAGACCGACGGTGTATAATTTCATCGTTATACACGCGACCATTCGCGCGCAGTGTTAATGAAACCGGCAAAAAGAAAAAAAGAACAAAACTTAGCGATAAGATACGACGAAAAACGAACGCTTCGGAGAAACCGAAAAGGGAAATCAACTAAGGATAAAAAAAAGAAGATAATAACCAAAATGGCGGACCGTAGCGAGCGATGAGAAGTAGGCAGGGAAAGGCGAGGGAGGTGCGAAAGTGAGAGGGGGAAGGGGAAAGAGGTCGGCGGCCGAGTGATTATGGAGAAGACGCCAGCAGCGTCATCTCGCGGTAGGCGACGGCGCGTGAAAATGATTAGACGTCCGTGACCGAGGCGGCCGAATAGATCGCGGTTGGTTTGTTCGCGAATCTAATTACGGCTATTCACTGGCTCGCGCGCCCGCCGCGTCGAGACTGTGTATATGGGTGGGATCCCGAAAGGGCCGGCTATCCGTGTCTGTGTGTTGGCTGAATGAGGCCTTATTTGCCGCCCAAGCGCCGCGCTGTCCTGGTGTCGTGACGTCGCTGGTGTTTTCGAGCGTTCCCATTGGTCGGTTTTTGGTCGTGCACACTCCGCGATGGGGCTTGCTGTTTGAAAGGAAGGCGAATTTTTTTGTGTATGTCTGATTGCGGTGGGGTTCTTTAACGAGTCTTTCCCTTTCTTGAGGATGCGTCTGCAGATGTGGGGCTGGTTCAACTCTTTGCATTCGCATTGGAGTGCTTTCGAGGCCGGCTGCATTCGTAGGGTTAGCATTGGATGACCGGCAGTACTTGGAGGTACCAGGTCCTGGTAGTTAGCCCTGCTCGAGTGACGCCTCTGGTAGCCGCCAGTAACGTCAATTTCAAAAGTGGCGCCATTTGTAGGGACCCACATTTATCGCTGTCTTTTTCTCCAGTCCGATGACAGTGTAGGGTCCGCGGAAGAGTATGTTACGCATTCCTCTTGTCTAAGGAGTGGTTATATCTTGTCGTCCTCGTTTGTGCTCTTTCTTCCGTTTTCACCTTCTTGTCCTTTTTATTTTCTGTTTTGCTGGTACATTTGCTTTTTGTCGTGCTAATACCGTAGTTTGGCATGCTTTAGAGGTGTACATTTCCATTCTACCCCATCATTCTAGCCCTGCACAAGCAACAGGATACCTGCCAGTTCTCCCGAATGTTTCACACTTTTTACGAATTTGGGCTTGTTCTACGATTTTGCAAATGTTCCGCGTCAAGTTTACGAAAAACGCTGTTCGTGAAAATTTTTTGCTCTTCCGCCTCCGAAGATATTCTCGGAAATCTTCAGGCTATACGGAGGACAACAGCGGCATGCTTGCTTCGTGCAGGTTTAGTAAGACAAGGTTCTAACGAAGTAAAAATCCCCAGCTCCAAAAGTCGCTGCAATAGTTACTGTTATCTCAAAAATAATTGGCTACTTGTCAGTTTAATGCTGTTCAATTTTTTTTTTTTTGCGTATTGTGACCTGCACCTAAAGGTCAATCGTTGAATCTGAATGCGTATGCGCCCACAAAAGTTGCGCGGCGAGGGCAAACTAAAAGAAAACAAAAGAAGCCCAAATACCCCCCCTCGCCCCGATGTGTCGTGTCTTCCGGATTTTACTAATTTTGCACTTCACAAGTTGGCAGGTTTGCAGCACCAGTCCTTTTTTTTCCCTTGAATACCAGATGTCGCTCAATGGTGATGAGTGACATTTGAACTGTTGTCAATTTTCTTCGTTTCACACATTTAATTGTCGTGCAAGAAGAGAGAAATAAATTAGTGGAGGGTCCAACGACACTGCGTCAGCTCACCTGCCAAAATTTCAGCACCCACCACTCTTGCAGCCAGTCTTTACTGTCTAAATAGTGCCTCGTCTAAGCGACGACCGGCGTGTCGTAAATAAATGGCTCACTCGATTGTCCCGCTGCCGTAACGCATTCGTTGGGTCCTTCCATAGCTGCCTCGTCTATTCTTCTTTTTCTTTTCTTAAATATGTTTATTGCTTCCGATTCCCAGTATACTTGACGACTGAATGCCACTTTAGGACACCATTAGCCTTTCTTTTTATTCGCTCTAAGTCTGAGAAGCCGCTCTGGACCATCTCTGCGGGGCGACAAAACGTGGCGACAAAAAAAAAAAAAAAAAAAAAAATCAGGAAACTGCGCGCATGCGGAAGTAATATTTCCCTACGTTGTACGGAGTTTACTGTACTGGCCGAACTTGGCGCCATTTGACACCATCCAATTTGGCGTGACGGAAACGCGCCATAGAACAGAATTCCGCTCGATAAATTTCGTTTTTTTTTATGCGAACATCCGTAAGCGTAATTGCCTTATAAGCCATTATCCTCCTTTATGTGCGTGCCCGTCACATTCCCTGGTTGTTTTTGTAGTTCCGAAGGATTTCTCGGCTGTCGGTGGTCTTCAGCAATGGAATAATTTGAGTAGTGGCTCAAATTCTTAAAATTTTGAAATTCTTATTTTTTCTTTCACGTGATAGCTCATACTGGGACAAGTCATAAAGCCGGTAGTAGTTGTACACTTACATATTTTATTTCATACATACATACATACATTCATACATACATACATACATGTACATAGATACATACATACATACATACATACATACATACATACATACATACATACATACATACATACATGTACATACATACATACATCCATGCATGCATGCATACATACATACATACATACATACATACATACATACATACATACATACATACATACATACATACATACATACATACATACATACATACATACATACATACATACATACATACATACATACATACATACATACATACATACATACATACATACATACGCACGCCCGCTTAAGCACAACTGCTTCTGACCGCGGTTGCGCAGTCAACTCACTAGTGCAGAACTTATGTCCTAACAAAACACTGACATCAGTAAACGACGCATTAGGACGTATATAATGCTGATCATCAAAGTGAATTGAACAAAAGTCATGAAAAGCACGAATGAGAATAAATAAACAGCTCATACCAAAGCACTTGTGTGGGCAGGGGCGTGTGTTTCATTCGTTGTCTAAAATACACTACTTTGTGAACCGTTTGGCTGTCAAGCAGGAGTGGGAAAGAGAACACTGCAGGACTTTCTTTTTTCGAGATTTCTTGAATGTCTTAGGAAGCCAGTTTAGAAAGCCAGACTTATTGGGTTTCTCGAATTGGCATCAATTATCGCGCTGGCTGACACGGTAAAGACTCGAGACGACGAAGCCCAAAAAGGCAACGTCGCTAACTCTTCGGAAAGCAGTAACTGCACACATTGCGTTGATATGAAAGGAAGCAGTAATATTGTCACGTAGCTGACGGCGAGCTGCCTGGCACGCAGGCAGACAGAAAGGGACACTGCGTCGGCGGTAAACTTACATGTTTATTGGGCGAACTTGTGCCCTAAAGCAAGCGGACAACTCGGTGACGGCGTAAGCAGCAAGCGCGCCTAGGGCGATCGTCGGACTGAGCCAGCGCAAGCGGTGGCCCCATGTTTATACATCTCGCGTCCATGATCGAAACGCGTCAAGCGATATATATATATATATATATATATATATATATATATATATATATATATATGTATATATATATAGGCGCGCCTTCTGCGGGAGCGTAGACTCAGACCTGCAGCGAGTAACGCGCTATGAGCAACATCGCGAAAAGACATTCAGGCACATTGCAGACAACCTATAGACATTTGGTTCGTGACTGCCATTGGTGGTTCACAGACAGCCGTGGACTTACTAAACTTTCTCTAGAACAAAGTCTCTAGGCTCTCGGGGAAAAACCCGCTGGGAAAGTTTAGGACTACAACGCACCAAAGGGAATAGACTGATCCACTTTGTGTCTATACATAGTATCCACGTACGTCATTCAACGATACTCCGCGACTTCCGGTTTACGGCAGCGCCCCGGTTGGGGAACCCATAGGCCTATGCGCGCGCCTGTTGATAAGGTACCTCACGATGGCGGAAGGTAGCGGAAGCAGACGACATCAGCGCATGTGACGTCACGTGCATACTACGTATAGAGGAAGATGCAGAATATAACTGCAATAACAACTATATAACGGCGGAAGAAATGTCTACAGGGGTTCTACATACTTCTTGAATTCATTCTAATTGCGGAGTTCTCCGGGCGAAGAACTTGGCCCGTTACGCTTTATTAACTTCAGTGCGGACACTCGTCCAATTTACGGTCCTCATTAATGGCTTACCTGTTCCCTTTCGTATTTGTGTGCACTGTACATCTGTCGCGCCATTCTAGTTCTGTGACACTCGTCACATGATACGCAGCACGGATGAAAATCATACAACTATGCAAGACGCTATCAAAGTCTGAAATGGTTTTTCTTTATCTTTTTCTTTTTGTTGCTCACTTTATTGTTTTCCACGGCACGTGCGACCCTGTTTTACAGTTCAGCGAGGGATCACGTGATTGACGGCATGTCATGCAGGGGCGCTGCCTGGTCGACAGATAGTTCGGGCCAGACGACACGATGGCGTATTTCCTTTCTCTATCCTTTTCTTTCTGATAATTGAGGCGACGTAAACTGCAGCCTTACATTTAGTGCAAATATCTCTGGATTGTTCTTTCTCTTTTTCCATTACTTTTGCGCACGGTCCCCAATTAGCAACAGTGTCACTTCGTACGTGAACTAGCCAGATTTATTTTTCCTTCTGTGCCGACGTGTGCTGTTTTGTCAAATGAACTGATGGACTTATGAGATTTAAGATAAAGCTTTATTTCCGAAAGCTGCTATACAGACACGTGAAAACAGATAAACTGTTATTCGCTGCATCTACTGTGTTGAAGTTGTTTAGCTAATTTGCAATTAATCGAAGAAGTCAACATCTAGCCAATCTGAGGAGCAGATTTTTTGTTTAGGCTCATCAAATAAAAAAAGAAACTTAAAGCAAAGCGATAGGAGGGCGCATACACCACTTCTGAAGAACGTGTGCAACTAATTTGTGAGTGTAGCACTTTTGCAAGAACCGACATAGATATTGTACCGCTATGACGTCCGCTCTAGGTTCAATTTGGCCCCTTAAGACGCTCCAACTAATACAGTTTATGACGGCAATGTCCGTTATTAGTGCAGCTTTTCAAATTTGAAACACCATGCTTTAGTGTACATCTCCGTAAGTTTTCAATTTACAGCATTCTTTCTAAAAAGTACGCGTCGCTAAGTGCAAATTCTGCTTCGTGCAGTCAGTAGAATTCACATCGCTCTCTTCAGTGTAACAAAGTTCAATCAGATCAGTGCATCCAATGTAAAAAAAATTCGAGAAGCCGATGACGGGGTACAGGTAGAAATGAGAGCGGATATATATATATATATATATATATATATATATATATATATATAGTGGCTGCACACGTACGTGCAGCCACTCAAAAAAAGTAAAGATAGTTTGCACATGCCGTGTGTGTATAAACAAGTGTATAACAGGGTGTCAAGATCTTCAAGAAACAAAATTGTTGTAACTTTCATTGTTCTAATTTTGCGCCTCGTGTGTCCCATCGTTCTTTCTTGTTTCCGTGTCCTTTATGCGCAAAACTGTTCATACTTTGTGTCTATATATATATATATATATATATATATATATATATATATACACAACCGACATTATTCACAACATGCCTAAATTACTAGTTGGTAGCCAGCGCTGCGTTGTTGGCATTTCACCACTTGGGTCCGTTGGCTTGTATCACGTACCGTCGGCACAGCGGCGTCAGCGCTTCGTCAAATGCTGTAGAGAGTGCTCTCTCTTAGCAATGTTACCTTGCGCAAAATTCTTTCACACCGTCTATACGAAATCCACAGATGTTCCTTTTTTTTTACTGCGAGATGTGTAGATTGTCCGTGTATTGGAGGTACATCACGAGACCGTTGATGTGGCAGGCAGCCTTAGAATAAGAAATTCACAAGTTCTCTCATGTTCACCCTAAGAGTGCATTTGCTTTCTGCGTTACATCCCTTGCGTTGTTTGATTATGTACTTTTGTATTGTGCGTGAAACCCCTCCTGCTCGAGCCAAATCATTGGCTTGCGGTATTTCAAATGAATAGACATAAAATAAGACGACTTGAAGGCGGGAGCTGAAGGGCCAATGCATTAAAGAGGGACACGTCACGGACACATCCCCCTTAATTCGCTTAATCTACTTTGCTTACTCATCCCGCTTAATTCGCTTCCATGTGGCTCGCTTACGGGAGTATGAACCATTGATGATGATGATAGTGTTATTACCTTTTAAGTGGTCGAGGCGTCTTCGCTCGAGGGCCTTGAAGGTCGTCTGAACGATGAGACACATAAGGCTTCCTCGTTAATAAATCGGAGCGTTAACAAGGTGGTCACAAGAAAGGTCAAAGGGCGAACGCCACGTCATGCTAACGCTACGGTTATCGCTTAAGACGAAGCTTTAGCTCGGGCCCAACTCCGACGCGGCCTATTCAAATACATGTAAAACGCAAGAACGTTTTTATGAGATAACCCCTGGACCGATTTTGATGAAATTTGTCGCATTTGTAAGAGAAAGTTAAATTCTAGTGACTGTTGGAAGCGGAATTTCGATTTAGGGCTCGAATTTTCTTAAAACGATTTTCAAATATTTGACCGTTTGAAAAAAATAGAAGCACGAAGTTTATAAATTCATAGCTCTGCATCAAGAACCGATATCGCGGTTCTGTAAACGGCATCCATTAGATCATTCAAAGCGGACAAATTCAATATGTCATTTTACATCTTACATGAATTTGTTACATTGGTTACAACGGTTTTGCAAAAGTTGTATTTCTCTATGATTAAATTTTTTTATATTCATGTGTAACATACCAATTTTGTCCGCTTTAGATGTACTATTAGATGCAATTCACAGAATTGTATTATCATTTTTAGTGGTTAAGTTACAGAGTTGTAAACTTCATAGTTTCGTTTCTTGAAAATTTTCGATTTTTGCCAATTTTTAATAAAAAATTGACGATCTAACTCAAAAATTCGAAACCAACAGTCACTAGATTTTAAGTTTGTCTTTTAAATGCAACCAGCCTCGTCAAATTTGGTGCAGTGGTTGCCGAGAAAAACGAATTCTCCTTTTACATGTATTTAGATAGGAGCACTTGAGCTAAAGCTTCCTCTTAATAAATCGGAGCGTTTGCAAGGCGGTCACAAGAAAGGTCAAAGGGCGAACGCTACGTCATGCTAACGCTACGTTTATCGCTTTAAGTGCGAGCCCGAAAACGAGCTCCGCTCTGTATGACCACCGGTAGACGTATCGTCCTGCTCTTCTTGTCGAGTGTACTTTATAGGCTTGTGAACGACTACCAACTCAGAAATCTATGTACTCTAAACATATTTTGCACAGTTTAGGGCTTATCTTGTCCCCGAACAACATTCGTCATCTAGTTTGCGTGCCTTTCCTATTTTTGGCGCTCGGCACCCGTTACTTCCAGGTCGCGAACAGCAATCGCGTCGTGAGCGTGACATTGCATTCTTGACTGGAAACTAGAAAGGAAGCGCAAGCAAGACCGATGACGATTCTCGTTTGTGGACAAAGTACGCCCCATTTAATGTGAATTTTTTTAGAGTGCGTCTACGTTTGTCTACTAAAAAGCGTACTGCAAACGTTGTAGGTGCTGCAAGCGAAGTTTACTTGAACTCGAAGAGGTGTACGAGATGTCTGTGGGCAGTAATACACGGACTTTCTAAAGTTTGCTTTGTTTTAATCTGGCTACTTCCTCTGGATTGTGTTTTCTGCAGTGCTTCTATTTTGGTGACGCGACGTCTAAATTGAGTCCTTCCTGTTCTTTCAGGCTACTCGTGACTTCCGGTGAAGCGAGTGCACCGCATTGGTGAGCAGGTTCAAGCAAGAAAAGCAGACATCCCACAAGGTACGTCGCTGGATCATTCTCTAATGGCAACAGACGTATACTAAAGCTGGCTGACGACGAGCGAAAGTTTCGGTGGGAACTATCTATCGCACAAATGCGGCGGGAGATTACGAAGACGGTGATGTGGCAAAAGAGAGGAGGGAGGAGGGAAAGAGAATAGCAGAAGACAGGGAGGTTAACCTCAATAACGTCCCGTTGGCTACCCTACACCTGGGGAACGGGAAAGGGGAAAACAAAGATGACAGGGAGAGAGAGGAGGGAAGGAAAGAAGGAAATTAGCGGTGAGTTCGCTGACGCTTCCGGTATGAAAGAAATTGCATTAATAGTCACATATGGTCGCACGAGCCCGTCGTCCTCGAGGAGCACAAAAGCGCGTTCACTAGTTTATGGGCCGACGAGCAAAAATAAGCACTCCCAGAAATGCCAGCGAGGTGAAAGCGCCCAAAAGCGATCAAGTCACCAAGGCAGAGGGCGTCCGCACTATCTTTCGGTCGCTTTGCGTTCTGCCGCATGACCTCTGCACGACCTAACAGTTTGCACAGATGAAGCCTCAGAACTGTATGAAATAATGAACAGTTCAGTAATAATGCCGGCGTGGATGACTGACACCGCAACAACCAACGTATTACCTTTAGTACTGCGAAATTTGGTACATCAAAATTCTTATTTGTTCTCTGGAAATTTAGCGCGAAGGCCATATCATCGTTTTCTTATACGCTGGGACGAGTTCTCATTAGTCGGTAGTTCAGCAAGCCAATTACTGTTTCATTAATCACCATACTAATTAATTTCTGCTAGACTGTGCTTTTTAGGACCCTAACTTGGTCTAAACAACTTACTTTAATTTTGTTTGATGTAGAACCCCATTTGTGCTTTGTGGGGATATGAACAGCCGTGTGTTTTCTTCGCTTTGTTCTTCATGCCGGTAGGTTGGGGCATCAAACGCATTTTTTTTTGGTCGTGCCCACGCTATTGTATTGTAGAGAGACGCTGTTAAAGAGCTCGGAGGACTAGGGCCTAGCTTTTCGCGCGCGTGCTTACATATCCTGGTGTACTCGGAGAGATCCATCATGCCGCTTGACATTCATCGCATGACAGTCAATCTTATTTCAACGGAAACTCTACTGAATGCAACAGAAGATCAACGGAAACGCTCATGGCAATTTCTGCGAGGTGCTACCCGCAAGAATGTTTCACGTCTTGTGTTCATCAGTGACGCTGGTTGTCAAGGAGTCTGGCAACGTACTTAATGTGATATCGCGAGTGACATTCAGGCGGAACAATCGCCAACCTTCATGTTCGCGGGGCCTAACTTGACTATAGACAGATGTCACCTACGCCAGTACGCAACTGCGCGACGAGGTAGTGGACGTACTGGAACAAACTTAGGCTCCGCCATACCGGACGAGTTGCATTAGACGTACTGGCACAGCGCATAAATAGAATTGCACCGTAAATTTTGCTGCCGGGGTACATTTCATTTATATCTTTTCTTTTTACTGGAGCATTTTGACAACGCCCACGACGTGTGTGGCGTCCTGCAATGAGCGCAACCTAATACTGTAAACTGCGCGGGCACGCCGCTGCAATAACATTTTAAACTTTCGGACGGCTTTTAAAACGGGCAGCTCCACATTCTGACGTTCCTGCAGCGAAGTGAACGCGCTTGCAAAAAAAAAAAAAGAAAAATGTAGCATTATGTCAGTTTAGCTTGGATGTTTCTATTTCGTCTTTGTTGGCGGGCTGCGAGACGGAAAGTGAAATTGTCAAAGCGTTTAAGCCTATACCTCCCTCCTCCTATTTAAATACAAGCAGTTACCTTTTTATTCCCTATTAACAAAAACATGCTTTAGCTCTGCTTTGCTTATTGATTACAAAGGGCGGCCAATAGTAAGTGTTTCGTTGATTATGTTCTTACTTGTCGTCGGCCGCTTGCCGAAGAAAGGAGCGAGCTAAGTTAGCGGAGTAATGCAAAACCGCTTGGCTGCAAAGCTTGCATATATATGCTTCGTCGACGGAACAAGGCCCCTATCTATATACAAGGTGCTTTCCACACCGCTCAAGCTTTTTCTTATTTTTCTTGCTCGGTAGACGTTGCAGGCGTTAGGCGATAATTTTCGGTTAGTGAACTCGTGGGTTGTCAAAATCCGTCTGCGTATATTAAACGTAACATGCCTTCCCACCAGTCTCTTTCTTTTTCACCTATCCACGGATGATGTTGAGTAAGTCCTCGGGCCAGGTTCATAAATTGATTTCGCTTCAATACCGAGCGTCTGCGGAACCAGACGCGCCTTGTTTTGTTTTTCTGATGCTATAGGATACAATTTATGCGGCGTCTACGACCCCTCTCCTTAAATGTGTGCAGTGTTGCGGAGGTTACCAGGAGTCTCGAGGCAGGCTCTGGCTCATCAGAACAACGGAGTGCCGAGAATTCCTATCCACATGCATCGGGAGACAGAACATAGTATTTTCTGTGCACAAACTGCAGACTATAGACAAATACCGTTCTGTTGCTTTCTTTGCTTCTGTCCACATGCTTCAATGAGGCACAGTTCTTTGAACGTAGCGTTTTACGGTCTTGTGGAGAGAAATGAATTCGTAACCCTCTAAAAGCTTCACATTTAAAGCTAACAGCGTGGCGAGGGCGAGCGAGACACGGTACATTGGCTGTCCATCAACTGGAAATTTATTGCGAGAATGGGTTTAATGAAAACACGCTAGTGCGCATGCTCCTGCGAGGCAACGAAGTGGACTTCACAACTGAACAGGTGCGCCTAGAACCGACCGACAAATACATACGCCGCAAACGCATATCCTAAACCCTGTTGCCCAATGTACTCCCAGATGATAGTGAGTGCCTGTGTTGTATGGCTCGCTTTCGTCTTTGCAGCACCGTAGGTTTTAACCTGTGAACCAACACAAACTTGCCCCAGATTTCTCGTCTCATCAGTACAAGTTTGTCCACTACGTTTGAGGAAATTTCGTAGGCACTGAAAAGATAATAAATCCAGCTATGCTCGGTTAATTACACTTTCTCAGCAGGCCATTCACCGCTTTTACCAATCTAGAAATTTTTGCCGTGCAAGAAACCAACGGAAACGCAACGGACAAGTAGCGCCACCACCTGCTATTTCACGCGTCAGCTATATGCCTCTGGCATCGTACATTAGTGGCTATGTCCAGCCCAGACTACTTAGCGTTTTGCTAATTGAAAACTGTTAAGAGTAGTATTCTTTAGCAAACAAATAACGAGTCTGCCTGCAAGCTTTTGCAAAACACATCTTTATTTCAATTAAACTGTGTGGGTTTACGTGCCAAATAAACGATGTGATTACGAAGCACGCCGCAGTGAGGGACTCTGGATTAATTTCGACAGCCTGGGATTATTTAACGTGCACTCAGTGCAAGGTACACGGCCGATTTTTTTTTTTTAACTTCGCCCCCATCGAAATGCGGTGGTCGTGTCGGTGACGTCACCTCGCGCCCTCGGGCTTATAGCAGCGCAACATAGAAGCTGTGGCGCTACCACGACGGGTCACACTTTTAGTGCGCGAAACTCCCAAGGTTGCGCCGAAATGCATCTGCCCACTGGATGCACAAACTAGCCTCGACTCTAAGCTCTTCCTCGAATCCATGGATAAATGGTTGGATATGGACGAATGCGGATACATGCTATATAGGCATCCTTTTCGACATGGGGGGCGGGGCGGCAGCCGATGACACTAAGTTCGTCGCTTTTACCTTTCTTCTACGTTCCTCCTCGGCGCCTAAAGAACCACGGTTCGTGTGAACAGGTTATCGAACCTGATTTGTTGTTATATATTGACAATATTATATTTGTGTGTGTGTGTGCGTGTGTGTGCGTGTGTGCGTGTTTGTGTGTGTGTGTGTGTGTGTGTGTGTGTGTGCGCGCGCGCGCGCGTGTGTGTGTGTGTGTGTGTGTGTGTGTGTGTGTGTGTGTGTGTGTGTGTGTGTGTGTGTGTGTGTGTGTGTGTGTGCGTGTGTGTTCAGTGTTTTGCGCCGCCAATACTCCAGCCATATTTTACTATTCTCTACCGCAGTTCTCATTCACCTTTACGCCACTATCCTTAAAGACCAGTGCTTCGGGCGGGGCTACTATGCTTCCTCATTGCCCTCCGAATGGGTAGTTATACATACTAATGAACTAAGTGCTGTTATTTCAGTCTACCTCCCCAAGTTACGCATGTACACTCGTCAGTGGCTAATTTTATCCTCCGACACCGTACTCTCAGACGTCCTGATATGGCTTCGACGAACTGTAGTCACTGCTCTTTGAATTATCGTGAAATGTTTCTCCTCCGATTTGACCCTTTACTGTTTGATATACTTCCATCACTTTCGTCTCCAAGTGGAGCACAGCAACATTCCCCTGTACAGAAGCAGACACTATGCTTCAAACATTGTCCTTGGCGATGGCTACGACTATGAGTGGCTTGAGTGAAAAGGCCCCTTCGCTCCATTACGTTGACTTGGATGAATAGCGTTCATTTAGCCTCAGTTACAATTTTTATTTAAAGTGCGATTATCGCCTTTATGCTTGCTTCTTTTATCGCCGCCGTCTCAGACGCTCGCCGTCCCCGGGAATAGCAGACGATAACGCGCACCGCGATAAAAGAATACGAAGCAGCAGTACAGTGCAAACACGTTCTCTCTCCTCTGCCTCGCCCACACTAGTTGAGGCGTTGGCAGTGCTGCGCCAGTCTAGTGGATCACCTGTATACGTATACACGGAGCAGCTCCACTTGTATAAAAAATATACGCGCAAAGAAAATCTGGCGCGCGAGCTTGCAAGGCTCCTGCGCTATCAAAAATCTCTTTACGGAGAACCTCTCTGACGAAAAACCCACTTGCGGTTTATACCAGGTAGTTTTCGCCGGACCTGCGCTGCTGCTTCGTCCGTGAACGGGGCCCCACTTTTCGAAACGTCGTCGGCAGTATTCTTATTTTTTTCTTTATGAAGTTCAAACGCTTCAGCGACAACAGCCGCCCCAGCGAGCCCTTATTTTCCAACCCCATCGCGGCGAGCATCCTATCACGACGCCGCCTAGCGGCTGCCGCTCTGCGTGCGCGGCACACCGAGCTCGTGCGACTACTACTGCTGTAAGGCGTCGCAGGCGCGCGTGTTTCAATGGAGGGAGAGGGTCGGTGCCGCGGTTCCAAAACCACGCTGCTCGCCGCAAATCCTGTTACGCACGTCGACTGCGGCGGAGAAGGGTGCAAGCGGCGCGATTGGGGGAGTAGAGACCGTTCTTAACTCTCCTCCTTCGGGCGTTCTCAGCCTTTTTCTTTTATGGGAGTCACAAGGTGTTCGCGTTCCCATCGCCCGCGCCTGGCTTCGCTTGAGTTGCGCCGCTTGCGCCTCTCTCGTGCCACTTCCGCTCTATTTCGTCCGCCGATTTGTTTATACATGTTCCATTGCGTCGGTGCCTGTGACACGACACTTTGCCATTGCGCTATTTTTATTTCGCTCCCCCATATCCTTATTTGTTCCTTCGTTCCTCACTTCTTCTTTCAGCCTTTCCTTAATTTATTTGCATTCCTTGCTTCCAATATCTTTCCGGTCACTGTTTGTTCAGTATTTATTTATTTGTTTGTTTGTTGGCCCATAGCTTGTTCTCCCTCCTCTTTAGTTTCTTCATTCCCTCCTTGTTAGTTTCGTCCTTCGTTTCTTTCTTAACCCTTTCTTTTATTTGCTTCTTTTAATCTTCCTTTCCTAGTGGTTTCCTTGCATTCTCGATTCTTCCGTTCATCACTTTGTTCCTTCTCTCTACCGTGTACATTCTCTTACCTGTGTTGTTTTCCATTTCTTCCTCCATTCCTTTCTCTTTGCAGATTATTTTTCACAACTTCTCTGTCGTTCCTTCTTTCGATTTCTTCTTTCTTCCTTCCTTCTTTTTCTCTCCGCCTCTTCCTTGGTTGCTGCTGCGGTGAGTGGTTATAGTACGTGTTGTTATCGACGGCCTTTTGTTGTCCGCGTGTGTTTGTATGTGTTTGTCTTGCTCTGGTTTACCGCACTGTCGGTATCTCTCAGTTTTTGTTACTTTTGTTCGCCCAGCCTTTGGCCACGCGATCTCCCCACGTCGTGCTCACGCAATTGGCAAGGGACAAATCACTTGAATCCGTTTGTCGTCCTGTTCTTAGATGCGGCAGAGCGGAACGCCTAAGGCGTATGTACCGCGTGCATTGCCTGAAGCAAATGACCACTCTTATAAAGCACAAGGAAAGAGCGCTAGTCGGGGCATGATTTGCATATACCGGGTGTATTTTTAGACGGTCCATCATTATTTTTAAATATTGCCTGTGGCAGATAGCACAGTTCTAAACCTTGATCTAAATTACTCGATGTGAATAAAAACGCTTAATTGAATAATTAACGTAATTACGCTAATTATTCTTTAAAATATTTGCATTACGGCACCTATGGTCAACTCTACGAATTATAACCGGTAAGTCCACAAGGCGTATCCACATGAAACAACTTCTCTGGACTGTACCAGTTCCAAGACATTAATTGTCATTGTGTCCCACGAAACGCATTCGAGTGTCTTCAAGAGTGTATGGGAAGCCATAAGTATGGGTGAAGGTGTGCTATAGGCAATGGAAGACTATCAGTTGAAAGAAGGCTCTATCTGAGATCTGCCCTTGTCAATACACTTAGTTCTCACAATTTCAAAGGGGAGACAGATGCAGGAAATCGCTACTGCCGGCGAAATATGACGCGTAGTCAGCTTTAGACTATTTCCTCTGGTCTCTCTTGGAGTGAGAGT
Organism: Dermacentor variabilis; assembly: GCF_050947875.1. NCBI lineage: Eukaryota > Metazoa > Arthropoda > Arachnida > Ixodida > Ixodidae > Dermacentor > Dermacentor variabilis. The sequence goes on from NC_134575.1 coordinate 53,806,488, forward strand.
TCGCTTCTCCGAGCGAGCAATGTCCTTTCGAGATCTAAGATAACTGTGAGTCGTATTCGTCTGTGGAAGGGGGCGCGTCTCAGTGCTGAAGTGGGAAGACTTGGCTTCCTTTTTTCTCCTCTTACCCATCAGGGCTTAGCCACTGGTCTCCGCTAAAACAACCATTTAGCTTCTTACTGCTGCATTCGTTACCACAGGATTACTGCTGGCCCACGTCACCGCCGTCCATTGAACGTGAGAAAGTGCCGAGCGCTAGAGGGAGAAAAATACTAATGAAGAATAAGCAGAAGCGCTAATCATTGTCGCTATAATGTAGAGAAGTTAATTTACGACCGCCTGCGGCAACTGGGAAGGCAGCGTGCTAGAACACGAAGGAGATGCCCACGTCAGCTCCATCCATCCGTCGCGCTCTCCGCGACGCGTGTTCTCCTCTGCTGTAGCATAGGCAGTGTGGCTGAGGTACAATACTTAAGTTAAAATCTGTTGGTCGTGTGTTGATGTTGACTCCTTTTCAACATGACGCATACGCACGAGGGAGCGGAATTGGTCACACAAATGAAAAGCAAGTGAAACGAAGATATCGAAAAGAAAGAAGCAAGATAATCAACCTATCTAATGAGAAGCTCTAGCAAACTTGTCAAAAGGTAGTGATCGAAAGGACGGGCAACAAAATCTCACCAGAAAGATTGAATCCCTGGCAACAAATATGGGAGTCCTCGCGGAACTATTAAAGCTTTTTTTTTCAGTTTTCCAACAAAGGATATCTGAATTCAAGCGGTGACTCCGACGTATACGGAAAACGACCTAGAGTGTGAGTCCATAACAGCTGCTGCTGCAAGAAGGAAACCCTAAATGTGTTACAACGTGTCAATAATGGTCTTATACTCTTCAAGCGAGTGGACAATATTACGTAACATTAAGAGGTAAAGTTGGGCAGTGTGCAGAGCGGGTGTCCAATCGCAGCGGTTCATTTGTATGACTGAATGGGCGCGGAAGAAAGGGCAACTCTGTCGATGGTGGCAGGTGATTCTGAGATGAGAAAATTCGCAGGCGTAGGATCACTCATGACAGAGAAATGGATGATCGCTTGGAGGAGCCTTGGCCCAGCGGTGGACGTAAGATGGGGATGACGATGGTGAACACACATTCGGACGCACAGTGCAGCAAATAATTAGCCTCAAGTACGAATGCCGTATCAGAAAATTTATCTCATTCCCAAAGTGACGAGGTAACTTATAATGCTAATTATCCAGACCTAAATTCTGAATGGAAGGCTCCATTGCTCTGTAAAAAGAATAGAAAAGCAAATTTACAGTCACTGTCGTCCCCACCGCTTTTCTATAGCTGACTTGGCAGTGCAGATTTCGCACTGAAGACGTGAAGAGAAAGAAGCGATGCTCCACGGATGCGGGAGTTTTTCTCTTGAATTTTTTGTTTTTCTTCGACGCTATATATATAGAGAAATGGCAGTCAAAGTGGGGGACCAGCGGTAAATTTATTTCCGTAATCGTTTCCACTCTACGCTCGCTAAACGATAAGGAACGAGCACGCGTACGTGAGCTCAGTGAAAATTGCGCGTTTCTTCGAAGCAGATGTGCGCCGCCCCATCGCCCAAGAGAACAGCCGCGTCGGAAGGCGACCAGAATTCGCATAAAAAGGGTGCTCTCCTTCCAAACTGCTTTCTTGTCCATGTTATATATTTATGTTTCACACATCGCGCAACAAGAAAGGTGCAATAGCACATAAACAAGAAAATCCGCAGCGAGCTCAACTCGTCAGAAAAGTCTTGCGCTGTGCTCACTCACTTTCTCCAGGTCAGAAAAACTCTCTTCCGAGAAGCAGATCAAGTTAGGCTTAGCAGCGTTTTTCACGCCTCGTCTCTGTGCGTGTCGTCTGCTTGAACGCGTGAGCAGCAGACGAAGCACCGTTTTTGTTTTTATCTTCTGCTTCGTATGCTCGAGCGTGTGTGCGGTCACATATACATGCTTCAGGGAGTGACGTCACGAAGATTTGGTGGCGCTGCCGTGATATTCTGTGCAGATTGAAAAAAAAGGTCAATTTCTACTTTCATGATCAAGTGCTAACTTGGCCGGTTGCTACATGTCTGAGAAAAAAAACGAATAACAGCACAAGCAATGGGACGTGGCCACTGAGACAGACGAAGCGTCTCTCTCAGTGCACACGTCTCGTTGCTTGCGCTGTTATTTTTTTTCAGGCCATTGACATCAGTTCTCTAGGCAGGCCAGACTTATAACCACGGCCACGTTCTCGAAAGTTAGTTTGCAATAATTTTTTATCGAATCGGCCAACAGACGAACTCGCCTACGTTTCTTATCTGAGCGATGCCTGTTTGTTTGCAAACACGTGGCTTATCTATAATTTGAGGAGTCAGGGGCAAGTTTCCATGACAACATCTGGCAGGCGTCATTATTTGTGGCTGATGTCTGAAAGCTTCAACGCAAGTTAGTAGGCTGAAGCCGCTCTGCTGACACCAGCGGTTGGGACGTGCTTCTTAAGAGACCATGACTAAGGCGTTTAGAATACGCATTTTATGTGACCACTGCTCATACGATAACCATACCAGCTACATGGTGCCCATGAACATTGCGTTCAAACCTCCGTTGTCGGCTGAGCAAATGACACTTATGGCTTCGGCTGAATAATGTCAATGTTGGCACGGACACTTAAGAGACCTGCAAGTCGAAGACACTCAGGGTAGCATCGGAATTTAAAAGCTGGCGATATGAGATTAATTTGGAAAGGGAAAAAGCGAGTACGGGGAGGACACACCATCTATTGAAAAGACTGCTGTGGCAGGTCTGTAGGATTTAATAAAATAGAGAGAGAGAGAGAGAGAGAGAGAGAGAGAGAATGAAGAGGAAAGGCAGGGAGGTTAACCAGATATGAGTCTCCGGTTTGCTACCCTACACTGGGGATGGGGGATAGGGCTTAGAAAGATGACAGAGAGTAAAACGCTAAAAAAGGAAAAAAAAGAAACACGCACACATGGAGACACACACACACAAAAGGCATTCCAGTTAAAGTCGTTCACAGAGGCCGTAGATCGCAAAAAGCGCAATAGCGTTTGCACGGCCTTCTTCTGTGACGGTAGGTCCTTTCGATGTTGTAGAATTCTTTTTTCGGAAGCGGTTGGTCTTCCAGTTGGTCAAGTTCGTGGCGAAGGCAGTACCTCTGTGGACAGTACTTCGGCGGGCAAGCGCACAAAATATGGCCAATTGATTCTTCATGGCCGCAGTGGTCACAGCATGGTGTGTCGGTCATCCCTATGCGGAATGCATAGGCTTTGTTAAAGGCAACGCCCAACCAAAGTCGATATAAAAGCGTGGCGTCTCTACGGCGAAGCTGTGATGGTGCTCGAAGACTTAATGTGGGATCAAGTGAGTAAAGTCGCGTATTTCTTAAATGTCACTCATTCCATTGCGACGCGGTGCACTGCCGAGCAAGGACTTAGTAAAAACTTCAACCATCGTGAATTACGTCATCACAAACAGAAGAAATTAACAGGATGAACCAGACGGATTAACAGAGCAACATCAGCATCAGCGTTTAATATCGGGTTTGCACGACCCCGTGCGTACAATTATTAACTTTAGACACACGTAGCTGTCGACTCTCTCAGAGCACTTATTCGCCATCTGTCAAGGATCCCCGACCACCATTTGGGCTCCCTACCAGCCGAGAGACCTCAAGCGACCTATTCAAGAGTGATTAACGCTCATAAAGAGAGCATACCGTCACATTTTACACCGGCGACGAAGCCTTCATCTCCTCTGTGGTGCCTACGACAGCCTTAAGTGAATTTTTCTATTCCTGGAATTACAAAAAAGTACGATCATCCATCGCCGGCTCTGAAGCAACTTACGCTCCTGTTACTGCACCAGACGTATCGTGACCGCATAAATATATATATACCGATGGTTCGACCTCCCGTACCAGCTCAACTTCCGCATTCGTCGTTCCAGTTAAAAAGGTTACAGTTAAATTCAAGTTGTCGCATACGACTACATCCACATCGGCAGAGCTTGCAGCTCTCCATGCCGCTATGATGTACGTCAGCGAAGAGCCAACAGAGAAATGGGTCGTATTTTGTGACTCCAAGGCAGCCCTTCACAGCATCAAGTCTGCATTACGTCACAGAACTTACGAGCAGATGATATCTGACATCAGGGAAGTGCACCACCATGCTCTGGAAAGAGGGCACACCATCGTATTTCAATGGATTGCTGCTCACTGTGGCATCGTCGGCAACAACCTAGCTGACAAGGCTGCCCGGTCTGCCCACGAAGATACCCAGACGCGTTCAATACCTTTGGCGAGGTGGGACGCTGCCAGGGAACTTCGCCTACATGCACGCAAAAAGTCGCAAGATCTTTGGAGTTCAAGTGCATTCAATTGCCGATTATATAAACTGGACCCCACGCTACGGCTGCAACTGCCATCTAGCCTTTCCCGCGGCGAAGCAACCTTGCTGCACCGCTTGTGGCTGGGAGTAGCGTTCACGAGCTCATACTCCTATCGTTTGGGAATGGCCGAGAGCCCGATGTGCGATTCCTGTGGGTGCGGGGAGACCATCGAGCACCTATTGTGTACCTGCCCCCGCTACGATGTACAACGCCTCTCTCTGCGGGAAACTTTACACCGACTGGACTTAAGACCATTCACCGAGTCAAAGATACTCGGACCGTCGCCACACCCATCACTGGCACGAAAAGCGAATCGTGCATCAGTGCAATACTAGAACTGCACCGACTTAAGAGACCGTTTATAGTGTCCGTGTGCATAGTGTCCCGCCCACACGCACTCAGTGCTCACTTTCTCCCATTTTCCTCTTTTTATTCCCCTTTCCTCCACTCCCAGTGTAGGGTAGCAAACCACCCGCCGTGGTTGCTCAGTGGCTATGGTGTTGGGCTGCTGAGCACGAGGTCGCGGGATCGAATCCCGGCCACGGCGGCCGCATTTCGATGGGGGCGAAATGCGAAAACACCCGTGTGCTTAGATTTAGGTGCACGTTAAAGAACCCCAGGTGGTCAAAATTTCCGGAGTCCTCCACTACGGCGTGCCTCATAATCAGAAAGTGGTTTTGGCACGTAAAACCCCAAATATTATTATTATTATTAGGGTAGCAAACCGGACGCTCTTCTGGTTGGCCTCCCTGCCTTTCCTGTCCTTGCTTTCTATCTCCCTCTCTTTAGGCAAGTATTTTGTTCCGTTTTACTGTTCACTGTTTTACTGTTCTGCTTAAAAAATAACAGAAAGAGACATAGGGGCAAGGATGAGGAATGAGCTCCGTTATTTGACTAGGTCCTGACTTTTTCTACTCGTCCTTTCTTTATGGCCTTACGAAGTACCAGCCAGAACAGTTAACCGGAATCCGACGCTTTGGTTCAATGGCTATAGCATTGTGCATCTGATCACGAGGTAGTGGGTTCGGCACCTCGCCGTGGCGGTCGTGTTTCGAAGGGGCTGAAATATAAAAACACTGGTGTAGTACCGTGGTTTGCGTGCACGTTAATAGAATCCCCGGTAGCCAAAAAAAGAAAAAAAGGTGCGGAGCACTCATTTACGTAGTCCCTCACATCATCATCATCATAATCATCATCATCGCCGTCGTCATTATTATTATCATCATCATCGACAGCAGCAGCAGCGGGTGTCGAATTATGTTCCCCGTGGGAGGAAAGATTTTTTCTCAGCGATCTCCAGTTATTCCTCTGTCGTGCCAGCTGGCCCCACCTTATGCCGGCAAATGTTCCAGTTGCATCACCCATCGACCCCTCCCCTTACCCCCACCCCTCCTTCACAAGGAGGTTGCAAAAAAATCTTCGTGCCTTTTTCATAACCATCTATGCAGTTTTGAGACGTCGAAACTCGCATTGTGTTGCTACACCGCGTCACTATTACGACTCGCGAGTGAAACTGCAATGTTTTCCTGCGTCCGTCTCCCCTTTGAAATTGTGAGAAGTAAGTGCAGTTCTCCAATACAGTCTTCTTTCAATTAACGGTATGGTACTGCGTATAGCACGCCCGTATCCATAGGTATGGCTTCTCATATCCTCTCGAAGATACTTGAATGCATTTCGTCAGACACCTTGAAAATTAATGTCTCGAAGCTAGTACAGTCCCGAGAAGTCGTTCCAAGTGGATACGCTTGTGAAATTACCGGCTACAATTCGTAGAGTTAAATGTTGTACCGCAATGTTCCTAACTTAAAAGTTAACTAGCGCAATTGCCTTAATTATTCAATTGAGCGTTTCGGTTTCTTGTAGACGTAATGGCCGCCTTATCGAGTAATCTGTATCGAGGGTTAGAACTGTGCTTTCTGCCACAGGCATTACTTAAAAAAAAATAATGGGCCTTCTAAAAGTACACCCAGTATATGCAAATCATGCACCAACTAGTGCTCGCTCCCTGTGCTTTGTATGCGTGGTGATTTGCTTCAGCCAACACGTGCGATATATACGCCTTTAGCGTTCCGCTCTGCCGCGAAGAAGTCACGTGGACGACTTCGTCGTCACGCTCCGTCGAGTAGGCTCTGCCGGAGCCAGGGCAGCGTTCTGGCTTCCGCTTCTGTCATGTACGCTGTGCACATTCCTGCCAAGAAGTCGTGCGCATACCAGACTGCGGTACATACCAGCGTGGCGCTCAGACTGGTGCATGCATACAGCCGTTAAGCAGGGACTCTACCAGGGATATTTGTTTTGCACTCACTTCGTGGAGACTCGTGCAGAAGATTGTAGCGCCGGGCAGAGGCTACGACGTCGTCTGCTTCGCTTGGCTGGCCGGTCAGTAGCCAATCGGAGCAGACAACGTGCGGTCTTCCACATTTGCAGACGACAAAGCACCTGACTTTGCACTTCACCTCATTTCGCACCCACTGGATGCGTATATGCCCTTGCCTGAAACTATAAACCAATGTATGAGTTTACTTTCATCAACGAGTCTAGATAAACTGCAGCTAAAGATGAACTGAAGCACTTCTACCTTAGCAGCACTTCTACCTTGGTAGCACTCCTACCTTAGTGACACTCCCACCTTAGCAGCACTCCCACCTCCGATGCACTCCTGCTGTAGAAGCACTCATACCTTAGCAGCACTCCTACCTTAGCGGAACTCCCACCTTAGTGACACTCCCACCTTAGCAGCACTCCCACCTCCGATGCACTCCTGCTGTAGAAGCACTTCTACCTTAGCAGCACTTCTACCTTAGTACTACTCCTACCTTAGTGACACTCCCACCTTAGCAGCACTCCCACCTCCGATGCACTCCTGCTGTAGAAGCACTCCTACCTTAGCAGCACTTCTACCTTGGTAGCACTCTTACCTTAGTGGAACTCCCACCTTAGCAGCACTCCCACCTCCAATGCACAACTGCTGTAGAAGCACTCCTACCTTAGCAGCACTTCTACCTTGGTAGCACTCCTACCTTAGTGACACTCCCACCTTAGCAGCACTCCAGCTGTAGAAGCACTCCTACTTTAGCAGCACTTCTACCTTGGTAGCACTCCTACCTTAATGACACTCCCACCTTAGCAGCACTCCCACCTCCGATGCACTCCTGCTGTAGAAGCACTCCTACCTTAGCAGCACTTCTACCTTGGTAGCACTCCTACTTTAGTGACACTCCCGCCTTAGCAGCACTCCCACCTCCCATGCACTCCTGCTGTAGAAGCACTCCTACCTTAGCAGCACTTCTACCTTGGTAGCACTCTTACCTTAGTGGAACTCCCACCTTAGCAGCACTCCCACCTCCAATGCACAACTGCTGTAGAAGCACTCCTACCTTAGCAGCACTTCTACCTTGGTAGCACTCCTACCTTAGTGACACTCCCACCTTAGCAGCACTCCAGCTGTAGAAGCACTCCTACTTTAGCAGCACTTCTACCTTGGTAGCACTCTTACCTTAATGACACTCCCACCTTAGCAGCACTCCCACCTCCGATGCACTCCTGCTGTAGAAGCACTCCTACCTTAGCAGCACTTCTACCTTGGTAGCACTCCTACCTTAGTGACACTCCCGCCTTAGCAGCATTCCCACCTCCGATGCACTCCTGCTGTAGAAGCACTCCTACCTTAGCTGCACTTCTACCTGGGTAGCACTCCTACCTTAGTGACACTCCCAGCTTAGCAGCACTCCCACCTCCGATGCACTTCTGTTGTAGAAGTACTCCTACCTTAGCAGCACTTCTACCTTGGTAGCACTCCTACCTTAGTGACCCTCCCACCTTAGCAGCACTCCCACCTCCGATGCACTCCTGCTGTAGAAGCACTCATACCTTAGCAGCACTCCTACCTTAGTGGAACTCCCACCTTAGTGACACTCCCACCTTAGCAGCACTCCCACCTCCGATGCACTCCTGCTGTAGAAGCACTTCTACCTTAGCAGCACTTCTACCTTAGTAGTACTCCTACCTTAGTGACACTCCAACCTTAGCAGCACTCCCACCTCCGGTGCACTCCCTCCGTAGAAGCACTCCTACCTTAGCAGCACTTCTACCTTGGTAGCACTCCTACCTTAGTGGCACTCCTACCTTAGCAGCACTCCCAGCTCCTATGCACTCCTGCCGTAGATGCACTCCTACCTTAGCAACACTTCTACCTTAGTGGCACTCCTACCTTAGTGGCACTCCCACCTTAGCAGCGCTCCCACCTTTGATGCACTGCCGCCGTAGAAGCACTCCTACCTTAGCATCACTCCTACCTTACTGGCACTCCTACCTTAGCAGCACTCACGCCTCCGATGCACTCCTGCTGTAGAAGCACTCCTACCTTAGCAGCACTCCTACCTTAGTAGCGCTCCTGCCTTAGTAGCACTGCTACCTTAGGAACACTGCTACCTTAGCAACACTGCTACCTTAGTGGCACTCCTGTAACAAGCGAACTTTACGAGCGCGCCTTTCTGCTCACTTTAAGAGTGGCATTGCATTGCTAGTGACAGCGGCTTCAATGATGGTCGACGAAAACAGGTCGTTACTGATACCAGTGAAATGAAATAGACTTGTCTTTTCTTTGCTGGTCGCGCGTATATAAAATTGTTAAGGAATTTTACTTTCGCTGAATGGACCTGTATCTCGCTTTAGTTAAAAAAGGCTTTTTTTCTTTCCCAGTATTTGTTGCCTCCAAACATAGCCGCGCTTCAGTCGCTGCTCCCATAACCACCCTTGCTGATGTCGGTGACAGGTTGTTCTGAACCGCTTTCCACCCGGGCCTTCGCTACCTGTTTGGATCAACCCTGGTGGTTGCCTTGTGGCCAACGCCTAATCGATGCCTCTGGCCGTGCCGAGACGTAGCACGACGCTAGACAAGCGCCACCACCGCGAGCGACGTACTTCACGCGTGAACGCACGTGTACGGTAGTGCAGCGTACACGCTGATTCCTCTTGGCCCTCCGCCAAGCGCAAGTGCGTTACCGGACTAAATGAATTTCTCAAAGTAAGCTGCGTCGGAAAATTCGTAAAGTAGGACTTACACACAACCTAAGCAATGCAGCGGTAGCGTAGAGGTAGAACACCCGCCTCGCGTGCAAGAGGTCCGCGGTTCGAATCCCGGTGCCGCGCAATTTTCCACCGGATTAATAAAAATCCGCGTGTTGATAAAATTGCATAAATAGGACTGGAGTGTGTGGCCTGATCCCGGTGACCAGAACCGGTAACGCACTCCCTCACCAGAGCAGGATTGGCCACCCTGGTGCAGTACTTGACAACCTCCTATATGAAGTATGGGAGAGGCCTTTGCCCTGCAGTGGGCATAACCAGGCTGATGATGACACACAAGCTGCACGCATTCGAATTGTAATTCGAGTGTGCGAGAATAACGGCATCGACACGTGATGGTGTCGCCTGATGATGTCATGTGATGCCTCTTGGAGAAGCAGCACACTGAGCGGTCCCCGCTTCTTTGCACAGTCTCCGGGCTCAGCCCGCATTTTTGTGTGACCACCGCTCGCGCAGTCACGAAAAATCCATACCAAGTGGCGAATAACAACTTCGCTGTAAAAATTCCTCATGCATGATAGTGTTAGCGAATCAAGATTTCAACTAGAGAGTTTAGCTATAAGGCGGCAGTGAGCATCGCGGTCGAGCACTTAGAAGAAATCTATGAATATGAAACCGTCTGTGTATTGGCTTCTATGTTTTGAGAAAGACCAGTAGTGAATTCAATTAGTTGTGTCTAGCACGGGAATGCATTCCTCAACCCATGTTGGCATTTGTAAAATAAATGGTATTACTAAGTGGTGAAGGAGATTAGAAAACGACACTACTTCCACGACGGCCCACCTTTCCGTAGGAAGCGAATGAAATTTTTTTGAATTTCTTATTCCCTAAAGCGAACAAACGTTCGAGCAGTTTCGCACTAGTCTGCCATACTTGTACAACGTCGCCGCCGTTGCTAACCGCCCGCTAAACAGAGTTATGCGGGCAGCCACCCCCGCGCCTTCCCGCCGTTCGCTCTGCGAAATCCGTTCAATCATCACGTTACGCAACAGTTAATCGAAACGCTGTGCCGTGGTGAACTTACGGCAGCCGACAACTGCAGGCCAGATTTAAATAACCGCGCTCGCTTTGACAGCGATCAAGCCTTGAAAAAAAAAAAAACGACTGAAATGAAGAAAAAAAAAACTGCTTTTGCCACGAACTCTGGGAATCGGTGGACGTAAATATGCTCGATGGCTGCAATCGCACTCTGCATACCGAGGCCCTGTTGATCTCGCGCTACAGGTATAGATTGCCAGCACGAACTTATGTACGGGGAAGTAGGAGACGTAGCGCCTGACGACGCTGAATGCGTCTACATCCCTATCAAAGGCATGATCAGGTGCGCTTTCATTTTCGATCGATCGGCTTTCAGTCCGACCTGTTGGCACTCTCAATTGCGATTTCACCGTTCCACCTGAGCCTGTTGTTCGCTCTTTTCAATGGGTTCGCATTTGAGGTGTCAAAGTGTGAATATGTATATCTGCGTGAACTGTTTGAAGCTGGTCGCCTGTTGTACGTATATATATTCGCGGTTATCTTTAGTTTACTTGCCTGACAGTATCCGTTGGTGGACCGACCGTCTTCAAGGCCTTGGAGAAGGCCGCTCCACCGACCGAATGCCAAATAAACTGAAGAAGATAACCCCGCGAAGTTGCACTTCCCATGATTTCACTATATATATATATATATATATATATATACGCTCCTCGGTGAGGCAGACCGTATGTCGAGGGAGTTCCGGAAACAACACTTTCAAATTAGGGATCCGGGGCCTGAAAGAAGTGCATCGTAATGCTAACGCATTTCTCTCGAATTTGCCGCTAGATCATCACTAAAGTTATCTCTCCGCGCCTTGGCTCTGTGAGGTATCCTGCCTCAAGCAAAAAGAAAAGAAGAGGAAAGGTGACGTAAGCGACGCCAAACATGCAAATAAGTTTATTTCAGGAGCCAGCACCCAATACACAAGTTCAGCAATGATGCGCAGAAGAGTACTGAAAGCGTGACACCCGCAGAGATGCTATCAGGGACCAGTCTCTGAAAAAAAAAAAAACTTTCACTCTTGTGGAAAGATATGGAATCAAGACTAATCCAACACTTATGTAATATGCTTCCAGCAACTGTCTGATAGCTTGCCTGTGCGTGCTGTGTTTGTCCTGTTGTTCTGCTCATCTTCGCTGAGCTTATATATTAAGTGTTGCCGACTGAAATAAATTTAGTTGGAAGTTGGACACTCTTTGTTCTTCCTTCTCTTGCGTCCTTCTATTTTACCTTGCGCCAAAGTAGCTCGAGAGGCTCCGTACCAATCTCGGCCAAATAGAGTAGAGTCGCCTTAAATCTGCTATCGATCGTTCACGCATTTCCTGGATGACCAATCGAAGCTGCTTCTGTGCTTCTGTGTATTGCTATTATGTATAGCGCATTACGCACTGTAACCACTGTCGGCCAGCCGTGGTCACTCAGTGCCTGTAGCGTTTCCCCGCTGAACACGTGGTTGCGGGTTCGACTCACGACAGCGGCTGCAGACGCTTTGTGGTGGCTGTCGAACGCAAAACCGCTCGCACACCCATGTCAGAGAATCTCAGCCGGAGCAACTCTCTGCGGTAGTTCCCATTGTCCCGATGACGCTTTGTGACGGTAAACCCAATCAATGAATCGGTGAGCGATTGAATCACCCATTAAATCGATCAACAAATAAGTAAAATGAGGCAATCGACCGAATGAAACTTTTTTTGTGTGCGATTTGATTTTTCTGTGCGAAGTCCTCCAACGTGCGCGCTCTCTGCGACGAAGTGCACCCGCTATTCGTTTTGTTGTTAGGTTTGCCCACGGGAATGAGGTCAAATTTTCTCAGCGACCACTTTCACTCCCCGCTGGCGTCTCATCTGCATCTTGTAAACGTCTTTAGCAGACGGACGCCCTAACTTATTTCTTGGTGAGAGAGCTGCACACCTCGCTTCCGGGATCTTGATTATTGTCGCGGAAGCGACCCAGGCTGTTTAAGTTAACCGTCCTCACGCGCGTAACACGGCAGAGCCGCTGTTCCAGGAATCATCGCGCGACACGTCTACTCGAAACGGGGGGGGGGGGGGGGGTAGTGAGAGCTCGTCGTCGTCGCGAAAGCGCGAGATGTTCCGTGAAAAATTCCACGCCGCGGAGCCGCGTCGTCCGCCGAGAGAATTTCGAGAGCGATGTGAAAAGCGTCGCCAGAAGCTGGCAAAGACATGGCGCGAAGCACTTTGTTAAGTGCCTTGGTCTCGGGCACCTGCTCGCGCAAATCTACTCGGTCAGATTCCTGGTCTGTAGCGGAGAACTCAACAAAACGAACAGCGAAAAAAAAAGGGGGCGGGGAGGGTAGGGGGTTGAGTGTTTTTCCCGCCGAAGTATGAGGTCCAAGTTACTTTAACCGGTCCTGCACGTTAAGGTCCTCACTTACCGCGAACTTATAGTTAGTATTCGAGTCGAGATACACCCTTCTGCATGCGTTTTCTTTTCTTTTTTTTTTCCTTTCTTACGTGAACACTTCCTGTATCGCGTAGGCATTGTGAGCTTTTAGTGCTTGAGAGAAAAATTCGGTCACATATTTCGAAGAAGGCATGACCAGCGCGGCCAATTTTCGGTTTGACATTTCAGAAATTTTACAGTAATGCGAAAGCATTGTATGCCTCCATTACGCGAAAATCCAGCGTTGTCGTCGTTAAAACACGCTGGCGGGCTAGTTGGTTAGAATCCATGGTAGAGGGTATAAGCGCGACTGGACGAGGACGAAGAAAGAAACAGATACACAGCTTGGTTTGAGCTTTTCAATTATAAATATCCTCTCTCTAGGAGCCTCCTCTCTTGGACAGTGCCACAGGGATATTTGCTCAACCGTGGAGGATTTTATAATTGCTACAAAGAGATTGTCTTGAATTCTTAAACATTTTATTTTTGTTCATTTCCTCCAGTTAGCTTTACCATTTTCAGTTTTTTAATAAAGATAGCCTAATTTCATCCAAATCTTGGCCAATCCCCCACAGTGGGTGTGCGCCATCGCATAAGGAATACCATACCATACCATACCTACACAGACACAGCGCTTCACTTTCAACTATATAGCGCGCGAAAATAAAATATATAGTTGAAAGTGAAGCGCTGTGTCTGTGTATCTGTTTCTTTCTTCGTCCTCGTCCAGTCGCGCTTATACACTCTACCATGGGTTGTCGTCGTCGGCGTGACCGAAAGATGGTACCGAAAATGGCCGATGGAGCGACGAGTAAGAACACGCCAGAAGGGCCCGGATATGACGTCAAATTCGTCAGGCAGGGTTCTGCAAACAAACTCAATTAACGGAACCGAAAAGGCAATTTGTTACGATTCGTTTGGGGTGGAAATCGAGAACGGGTCTCGGGGGTGCGGCACGAGTAGAGCACGCTTACCCGAAGCCAGGGTTTTTCCATGGTTACGGCAGAATAAAGTGCATACCCAGTGCGTTCGTCATTGCACACATCACGTCACTGCCTCCGTCACTGCCTCCCACGTGTCACTTGCTCTTTGGATTTCATCGGAGCTGTGTCTACTGTGAGGCACTCCGAAGCGTCCACCTGAGCGGGATCTGTGCAACGTGGTCGCCCACTGAAGCACGCCGCGGAAGACGAAGCAAGGGAACGCAAAAGCGTATGATGGTGCAAGTTTACAACTTGCAAGACGGCATGCGGATGACTACCTAAGCGAACACGTTTCCCCAAAGCGACTACAATGCTTGCGCATTACCACACGTAAGCAGTCTTAAGCGTCTGTTTACGAACTCTTCTGCTTTCCTATTGGAATGGCCAACAACATCGCCACATGCAACATCGATGAGACGCTCGCACATATCATCTGTGTCTGCCCGCGATATAGCGCCCAGAGACAAGTGCTGTGCAGAGTACTGGACCAGTTGGACAATCGTCCACTATCAGAACTGAAAGCTTTAAGTCAGTACTCCCACAGAACATGCACGCTAGAGGCTTTACTCGCCTCATTAAGGTTCTTGCGGTCTGCGGGGCTTCACGATAGACTGTAAGAACGCCGCTCCCTACTGCTCTATAGTGTACGCGGTTTGGTCGTGCTCGTCTCTATTTCTTTCTGTCTCCCCTTCACCCTTCCCCCAGTGCGGGGTAGCCAACCGGAACTGCCTCTGGTTAACCTCCCTGCCTTTCTGTGCATCCTTCTCTCTCTTAAGCGTCTCTGCCGAACATTCTTGATCCTTTTTTTTATGTTCTTGAAGCCTTGAATTCTTTTTTCTTGCCCGCGTACGTAAATTCTCTTGCCATGTATGATACCCACCGTCAACAGTTTACGTACTTAGGCATAACGTTAAATTTCCGGGTGGCCGTATCCGTACAATCACTGTGTTGGTCGCTAAGGCTGGAATGTGGAAATATTCAGTGTTTTCCCAAATTCCGCGGCCAGTGAATTTCCGGTGCCGTTTGCGTCCATGATGTCCATTGAATGTCAGCTGTAAATTTCTAAACACTACCTGTAGCTAAACCTAACCGTGGAAAACGTGGAAACATTTACTTCATGTAAGGTTGCTAGTCTATATAAACCGTCGACTAATATTCTATATATTCATAACATCGCAAGTTTATTATGATCCCTTGTTCGAAACTTCCCTGTCTTTCCGTCTATTCCTCCTCCTTTTTCGAATCTCTGCTGCGATGCAGAAAAAAAAAATCTATAAAAGGCAACAACCTTCTATAATTTGAACACAAAGGATATACGCCGTGCTATTTCTAGCTATATAAAAAGTAAGAGCGACGTCCTTTCTGTATAAGTTTTGCCCTCCCACAAGACCCGACAGCTTGCGCCAGATGTACCTTTCATAACCATGCATTGCTGTAGTGAGATGCTATGGGCAAGATAGAAAATAGTGCATGCAGAAAAATCCGAATGCTGTCGCTGTACTCGAATGCAAAAGAGGCGTAGAAGGCAATAAACTGTCCGTCTGCTGACGAGTTCCACGAGCCAACGACTTCTGCGCGCCGCTCAATTGATCCCAATTTCTGGTTTCCTGCCATGTCAGCGCAGTTAGATTTCTTCGTTACTCGCGAGCGTGGAAGAGATGCAAGCGGCAGCAGCACATGTTGTTGCGTCACGTAAACACGATGCCGCTTTTAAGCAATGCGTCGCCGCGTGTTAAACCACCTAACGAAACCGTCTGGTATCTTTGGACACACCGAAAGGCCGTAACGCTGACACGCCGCCCCGGTGCAATTTCCATTTATATAATTTCGCAGCACTTCTGAAACTAGAAACCTTCGCTATAAATATGCGTGGCCAACAAACCGCAGCCACAGTGTTCTGGATCTTGCAGAAGTATACGCGTCATCTCAGTGGCTATAGTTAGTAGCAGACGAGCATCCGCTACCGAAGCGTCATTGCCATTCGTGCAGCGGTGGTGGCTCGTTCGCTTTTAATTAATTTCTCGTGTGTGACGCAAATGCGTAAACTTTGGTTAAAATAGACGGCTAACTGAGCTTGTTCCACCCTTTAAAACACGGCGCAGCGTCGCAAGCGCTCGCAATCAAAGAGCTCAGACGCAAAGCCCACACGCCGCGCAAGTTCGCAATGCTGTACTAAGCGTCGTCTCCTTCGCTCAAAAGCAGACGACGCCTAGTACAGCACTATGCATTTCTGTGCCTTGCATATTGGAGACGCTGCGCAATCACGCTATTCTCTCAAGAGAGGTTTTGTTGACGGGAAAGGCAGAGAGGTCCAATTGAGCTGGTGCGCTTTAGTCTGCTGCTCGGCATTGGCGAAGAGGGTAGGGGAGTGAAAGTGTTGGGAAGAATGACGATCCCAATCTTTTTTTGTCAAACATTCATAGTTTCGTATACAAATATTGCTGCAGGGAACTCTGATGCTGGAGCATGCTTGCGCGCGAGTTGCAAGTGCGGTGGTTCGGCTATCGTGGAAACGATGACCCGCCACCTCCATGTTAACTCCATGTAACCGTACGTGGAGGTAGGTATACACGTATTTGAGAGCGGCGTGCAGAAGTCATTCTGTCATGCAACTTGCTGGCAGACGGTACGTTCTTGGCGTGCCGTCTGTTATGCATTAGCGGGCGTTCATACGCGCACCATGTTAGGTAACTACTTGCTACTGTGCCCGGATACGGTAACATGGAGTTACCTAAATTTCGTTTTTCTGGCTCAGAACAGCTTTGCGAGATTGCAAGCTGATCGATTTCAACGAAATAGCCCATTGTGAGCGCAACAATTTTCAATGTTTATGCATGTGCGCATAATCTTATTGCCTTCATGCGCGTGAAAAAGTGACTTCTTGAAAATAAAAAAATAAAGCCTGCAGAAGGAAAATCTCCAGCCACAAACACGAAGGAGGAGGGAAGAGAAAAGTAGAAGGCAGGGAGGTTAACCAGAATAACGTCCGGTTGGCTACCCTACACCGGGGGAATGGGAAAGGGGAAAGCAAAGATCACAGGGAGAGAGAGGAGGAAAAAAAAGAAGGAAATTGCGGCGAGTTCACTGACGCGTGAGGTCTTACAGAAATTGCATTAAAAGTCACAGATGGTCAAACACGAAGACTATACAAAATCCATATACTAGCAATCATGTCCATGCCATGCCAGCTGCCTCTTCCTAAGCTCACGCACCGCTTGACTCTGGTAAAGAGGAAATTCCATACTCACGCCGTGGCCGTGAGGGACGCTATGCCCAACACTCCCGAGGCTAATCTTGTACAAATACACAAGCACATAAGAAAGTGCTCAGGGAACATGGCGGCCGTGGTAATTTAATTGTTAAACCGCTGCACACGTGAGGTGGGAGATGTGGCTTCGGTTACCAGCTCCTGTAAGTTGTCTTTTCGTCGACTTTCATTTCTATTTAGCTCACTATTTCTACAATAAAGAAAACGCGCGTTTAGCTATATTTCTCTGGCTTAAATGTGTGTTTTTTTTTTCGTGTCATTATGAATAACCAAAAATCGAGCCCTTCGGACACCCGCTTACTTCTTGCGCGTCATTACCGCAGGAACATTGTCGCAACGGGAGAAAGACGGGGATAAAATGAGACAATAACATAAGCCTACGGCGGCTGACTCTAAAATATCCATCATGGTACGACATAATTCTATGCTAACGGAACGATCGCAGTCTCTGTTAGGAGTAACCTGCAGCAACGTTTGTAGATAGCTTTCTCAAAGTGGACATAGCACCATACTTCGACGTAACGTCATTTGGCACAGAGTGTATGCAGGATTGCAGCGCGTTCTGTCGAGAAGCTCGTGTTTGAAGGCAGCGACAAAAAAAAACCTAAATAAAGATAAGACGACCTGAAAGAGAAGAATCGCGTTACAGTGCGCTTTCAGCCCACAAGCGCAGCCGGTCCCCTTTTGTTCGACGCTCGAGATCTACCGCGATGCTAGCTGCGACCGGTCATCGCATACGTGAACACACAAAGGCCCGTGTTCCTGCGTGTTCTCTCGACTGCTTCGTGTGCGTGTGCTTTGTTCTTTCTTCATTCCAGTCTGGCAGCGTATACATATGTAGCTGTGCGCTCAGGAGACCCATTATATAAGCCTTCTGCTTCGAGGCTACAAACTCGACGACTTCGTTACAGCTGGACTGCGCGAAGGGCGCGTTTGCCTTTGGTCAGTAGGATGTAAAAGTGGACACCTTTCCTGTCCTGAAACGGCGCTTGTCCTTTTTGCTTCTTTCTGTCGCCGTCCGATTTGCGCTTGCCGTTACAGTGAACGATACGATTTATGGCTGGAAACATGACAACGTTGGATGATTCGAGCATTTTGCGAAAGAAGCACGAACAGAAGGGATGGGAGAAGCTCTGGAGAAACCTTGAGTGTTGCTTTGGGCAGTGCGAGATTGCGTGAAACCCAGCCTAGACCTCTTGCACGTAATATCGCACATCGTCTTATGTCCTTTTCAAGCTCGGCTCGGGAGTGGTTGCGTAAAAGGTTCGCCCCGTATATAAAGTCAGGTGCACGTGCAAATGTATGCAGACGCTTTGATCATCATCTTGCAGTTGGTTCTGCCGCCACCTTGCACAACTTCGGTACACACTGTTTTGTCTAGAGAAACGACCAAGAGAGCCCGCTATGGGCGTTTCGAATACCGCAAGTTGACACGAGAATTCGTGTTGCAGCATCAACATGGAAACCCACCAGAAGGTGTTGCATCTTGATATCTGTGTTTAGGCAAGAGAAATATTTTACAGCGAAGCTGTATACTTCTACCGCCCAAGGAAATTTTCGTGTCGTTGTAAGCAAAAAATCCCCATGCGTGGGCCGATCCTTTAGATAGTGCATTGCCGAGCCGACCCACGGCGGGGGTGAAGCAGGCGTTAAGCACTCGCCATATGTGGGGCGATCCCGAAGATAGTGCAATGCCGGCCGAGCCGCGGGGGAGGTGATTTGAGCGCAGCTCTAAACGCGTTTTCATTTCGCGATATGTTGGCGGGTTCGGACAACCTGTCTCGCGAGGCACATTGCAGACGCAGCGACGTCTGCCGCGACTGCCTCGCTAATCGGGATATCTCGAGAGGCAGCGCGTGGGGGACGCGCGGGCGTGATTCAAAGCAGCCTACCGTAGACAGGCCTCCGCTCATGTAGCGCTTTGTTTCCATATGTCTGACGCGCGCTACTCTGGCGCCATCTCGTAGCCGTCGTCGCCACACAGCCCGTCTTGCGCGGCACTACGCTTTCCTGCTCACGCTTTCGCCATACCATCCTCCTGCGCTTTCCTCCTCGCGCTATCTTCCCTATCGCCGTCTTTCATCACCCGCTGCGCTCCGCGTCCGCTCTGTCATACTTCGCTGCGCTCGTTCTCTAGATTACGAGGGACGCCGCGGTAGGCCGATGCTCAACGCAGGAACGTGCGCATAAGAGCTGCGCTCTAAAAGAACCAGAAAGCTCGCCTTCGCGCATCCGCGGCTGCGCGGTAATGAGGAAGCAAACGCTTCTTAGGATAGAATGGATCCGAATTGCGCTCAGCACGTATGCGCATACTGCCTTTGAAATCATGATGCGTTCAAGGCGTCCGTCGCATTTCTAGTAGTCATCAACTCCGCTTAACAGAAGGTATAATTTGTGTTCTCGCGATTCTGCGTGCGTACGTGCGTGTGTGGGCGTGTGTGGGCGTGTGTGTGTGTGTGTGTGTGTGTGTGTGTGTGTGTGTGTGTGTGTGTGTGTGTGTGTGTGTGTGTGTGTGTGTGTGTGTGTGTGTGTGTACTCGTGTTTCGACTCTTTATGGACTCACACTAACTAAGCTTCGCTGTTTGTATAGATATTCCAGCTTGTTGAATCTGCTGTATACTTTTTACCACGATAAACGCGACCAGACTGTTGCTTTCTCCACTTACACGCAGATCGTGCTTTCAACATCTAACCGTGGCATTAAAAAAAATGATCTTCCTCATAGTTCACACCACTGATTAATAAGAACTGACTTGAAATGTGATTATACGCCAGATATGTAAGGTGAATACTGTAACATTCCATACCTTGTCATTGCTGATTGACTGATTTGATACGAAATATACATGTTCTCCACTTACACAGCAGTTAAAATGTGAAAATAATCATCTGGGAGTGTGGTGTTGCGTTTCGCCTGCGACACGTGGTTTTGCCGGCGCGACTGCGGCGGGGCGGCAGACATTTTGGCCCGATCGTCGTCGCCGCAACACTCATCGCCAGGTGTTTCCAGGCGCGTCTGCGGCGATGCGACCGCCTAGGGATCCTCCTCGCATTCCAGTCATTGTGCCCGAAACAGGCGATGCCAAAGCAGGGATCTCATTCCAGTTATTGGGCCCGAAACAGGCGATGCCAAAGCAGGGATCTCGTTCCAGTCATTGTGCCCGAAACAGGCGATGCCAAAGCAGGGATCTCATTCCAGTTATTGGGCCCGAAACAGGCGATGCCAAAGCAGGGATCTCGTTCCAGTCATTATGCCCGAAACAGGCGATGCCAAAGCAGGGACCATCTTCTCGTTACAGTCATTGTGTCCGACCGGCAGCGCCACGACAGGGTGCTACGAGATCGTGCGCAGCGCCACGACAGGGTGCTACGAGATCGTGCGCAGCGCCACGACAGGGTGCTACGAGATCGTGCTCGACATGGTGCTACGGCATCGCTACGACAGTGTGCGTCACCATTAGCCCATTGTACATTCACGTGCTCGTCTTTTGAGGGGTTCCTTCTTGCCCTCAACTGCGAGAGTATAAAAACAGCTGCCCCCGGACGCCAAAAGGAGGGCTCCGATTTCTTCAGTTGAGTGAAGTGCTCTCCCGTCTCTCTACTTCGGTCAAACCTGACCGCCAACTCTTTGCGATGTTAAAATAAACAAGTTGTTTCGTTGTTACCAGTCGACTCATGCTTTGCCGGGACCTTCGGATGCTTCGAGTTGTACCCCAGGCCGCCAGGCCAACGCTACCCTTGGGGCTTACGACCCAGGTACAACCACGGGCGTCAGCGCCGAGTTCCCAACAGATCGTACCAGCAGTCAGATCCAAACATCTGGTTGCCAGCGGTGAGATCGCCTACGACTTCAAACAACGGTCTGCCAGCGGCGAGATCGCGACAACGGAGGCCAGCAGCAAAGAGATGCAGTTGACAGTATGCTGAGCAGCTCAACGACGATCCGGGAGCAGTGCAACGAGCCCTGTGTGACGACTGGTTGCCTGCAGCGGAACGACTGCGCGGAATTCCTGCCTGCGAGGTTTGGTGAGTGCGGGACTTTCTTCTTCTGAGCTTTGCCAGGCTTTTGTTAGTGTCAGAAACAGAGCTGGTAATTGTGGTTGTCGTTGCTGCCGGGTTAGTTTGCGGCAAGACAATAGTAAGCAGTAGAGAAAGCAGCATTCAGAGCAGCCATGGATTTGAAGTCGTTGCGCAAACCGAAATTGTTGGAGCTTGCAAGAGAGTTGGGTCTGGATGTCTCAGACAAACTAAGAAAACCTGAACTGCTAAAGGCTATTCTTGAGTTAGAGGCTGAGGATGACGAGCTGTCGGAATGCCTTGAGACTATTGAAGAGAGGGAGACTGCAAAAGAAAAAGAAGAGCGTGAACGTAAAGAACAGAAAGAGCGAGAGCAACAAGAGCGTGACCGTCAACACGCTTTGGAAATGAAGCGTCTTGAGGTAGAAATGGAACGCGCTCGTAATGGAAGTCAGGCACACGGTGCAGGAGAACGCGTATTGTTCAAAATGACTGACCTGATGCGGCCGTTTAAGCTTGGAGAGGACATTGGTTTGTTCCTGGTTAACTTTGAGCGAACGTGCGAGAAGCAGGGGTTCTCTCGGGAAACGTGGCCACAGCGCTTGCTCACTTTGTTACCCGGCGAGGCGGCCGACGTAGTCGCTCGCTTGAATAGAGAGGAGGCAGAGGATTTCGACAAAGTAAAATCGAGTCTGCTAAAAAAGTACCGGCTGTCTGCGGAGGCGTTCCGTCGGAAGTTTCGGGAAAATGAGAAAGGCAAAAGTGAGTCATATACAGAGTTTGCGTATAGGCTTATGTCGAACATGCAGGAGTGGCTCAAAGAAGAGAAAGCGTTTGGTGACCACGATAAAGTTCTGCAGTGCTTCGGGCTAGAACAGTTTTATAGTCGGTTACCGGAGAACGTGCGATACTGGGTCTTGGATAGGCCAGACGTTTGTACGGTGGCTAAAGCCGCTGAGCTAGCCGAGGAGTTTGTGACGCGTCGAGCTCGCGGAGCTAAGGACGGTCAAAAGGGTGAATTTGGCTCCCAGTTTGAGAGGCCAAGGTTCACGCCCATGAGATTTAAGGGGGACACGCGTAGTGAGGATGCGAGTGAAAGCAGTCCGACCAAACGTAAAGAGACGGCGGCAGCCAAACGCAGAAAGCGGTTCGAGATGAGGCGAGCGCGCTTGTGTTATACGTGCCAGAAGCCGGGTCACTTTTCGGCGCAGTGTCCGGAAACAACACCAAAAGTTGTGTTTTTTTCAATAGGCAGCACGGACGAGAACATGAAGCTTCTCGAGCCTTACATGCGAGACCTCCTCGTGAACGGGAAAGAGTGCCGAGTGCTTCGCGATTCCGCAGCTACGATGGATGTAGTTCACCCATCTTACGTAGAACCCCATATGTTCACGGGCGAGTGCGCATGGATCAAGCAAGCCGTGGAAGCTCATAGCGTGTGTCTGCCGGTAGCAAAAGTGCTTATTGAAGGACCTTTCGGAGCGCTTGAGACGGAGGCCGCAGTGTCATCTATGCTGCCACCCCAGTACCCGTACCTATTTTCAAACAGGTCCGATCACCTCCTGCGCGAGAAGGGGCTTTTGTTTGGTGAAGCTAGTGTTCAGGCCTTAACCAGATCGAAGGTTCGGGAGCTCGCTGCAAAGGCGGTAGTTGCGGGGCCGACGTTATCAAACAACGAAAAAGGGTCAGAGGCGCAGCAAGCTGATATTCAGAGCACGCCCGAACTGAATAAAATTGAGTCTGTAGCGTTGAAGGCGCCAGATACTGGAGAGGAACCGCCCGACACGGGAAAGTTAGAAGAGCTATCTACAGATTTGCTCATCGCGCCTACGTCAGACGGACTTGATAGGTTGCTAAGAGTCAGCCGGTCGGCTTTGATAGCCGAGCAAAAAAAGGATGGCAGCCTGGAAAACGTGCGCTGCAATGTCAAAGAAGGTATCGCCAGGAAAACTGCGCGTTTTGTGGAAAGAGGGGGAGTCCTGTACCGGAAGTATCTAGACCGCCGAGGAGTGGAGTTCGATCAGCTGGTCGTGCCTCAATGCTATCGTCAGGATCTGTTGCGCTTGTCGCACGGGGGTTCGTGGTCCGGACACCTAGGAGTTAAGAAAACTAAGGACCGTCTCTTGCAAGAGTACTATTGGCCAGGGTGTTTTCGGGACGCAGACCATTTCGTGAGGACATGTGACACTTGTCAGCGGGTGGGCAAACCAGGGGACAAATCGAGGGCGCCGTTGAAATTGGTACCTATCATTACGGAGCCTTTTAGACGGCTCGTTATTGATACTGTGGGACCTCTGCCGGTAACAGCCACGGGGTACAGACACATTTTGACTGTGATCTGCCCAGCGACAAAGTTCCCTGAAGCAGTGCCGCTTAAAGAACTCAGCTCAGTTGAGATAGTTAATGCACTACTGTCCATATTTGCGCGAGTTGGTTTTCCTGCGGAAATCCAATCAGATCAGGGCACAGTGTTTACTAGCGCTTTGACGACAACTTTTCTCGAAAGGTGTGGGGTAAAGCTGTTACACAGCTCAGTGTACCACCCACAGTCGAATTCCGTTGAGAAGCTCCACTCCGTCATGAAGCGCGTGTTGAGAGCGTTGTGTTTTGAACATCGAACTGACTGGGAGCTGTGTCTGCCTGGGGTGATGTTTGCTTTAAGGACCGCGCCGCATGCGGCTACGGGGTTTTCGCCAGCTGAACTGGTGTACGGTCGCTCGCTTCGATCTCCGCTTCGCATGCTTCGAGAATCATGGGAAGGTAGGGGCGACGACCCAGTCGTGGTGGAGTACGTGCTTAAGCTCCTCGAACGCTTAAGAAGGGCACAGGAGTTGTCAGGTGAAGCAATGACAAAGGCCCAGCAGAGGGCCAAGGTTTATTATGATCGGACAGCCAGGGCCCGTCGTTTTGAGGTTGGCGATGAGGTCATGATATTGCGCACATCGCTAAACAACAAACTAGACGTGCAGTGGGAGGGCCCAGCACGAATTGTTCAGAAACTGTCGGACGTTAACTACGTGGTAAGTCTGCCAGGAAAGCGGAAAGCACAGCAAGTTTACCACTGTAATCTGCTCAAACCTTATAGACAACGGGAAGCAGTGGTGTGCATGATGATAAACGTTCCTGAAGAGCTTCCAGTCGAGCTTCCGGGACTAGGCTCAGTGACGAACAGGGAAGACACCGGTCAAGTCATTAGTGACCTTATCAGTAAAGCACCGCTGTCGCCTGAGCAGAAAACCGAACTACACCAGCTATTACAAGAGTTTCAAGGTCTGTTCTCTGAGAGGCCTGGTAGGACTTCTGTACTTACTCATGATATAGAACTTACCTCCCCAGAGCCAGTACGATCCAAGGCGTATCGGGTGTCACCCCGCCAGAGCGATATTATGGAGGCTGAGGTAAAGAAAATGCTACAGCTCGGTGTTATTGAGGCAGGTGAGAGTGATTATACCTCCCCTTTGATTTTAGTTGAGGTACCGGGCAAGGAACCTCGTCCTTGCGTCGACTACCGCAGGCTTAATTCCATCACTAAGGATCAAATTTATCCGATCCCTAACATCGAGGAGCGCCTTGAGAAAGTTAGTAGCGCTCAGTTTATTTCCACCCTAGATCTTGTCAGGGGTTATTGGCAGGTTCCACTTACAGAAGAGGCTAGTAGGTATGCGGCGTTCATTTCACCAATGGGAACATTCCGTCCTAAAGTGTTGAGTTTTGGTTTGAAGAACGCGCCATACTGTTTTTCAAGCCTCATGGATAAAGTGTTGCGGGGACAGCAAGAATTCGCTTTACCGTATCTAGACGACGTAGCGATATTCTCCGCATCCTGGTCTGAGCATATGACACACTTGCGGGCAGTGCTAACCCGCCTGCGCGAAGCGGGCTTGACAGTCAAGGCTCCTAAGTGCCAGTTAGCACAGGCCGAGGTTGTCTACCTCGGTCACATGATTGGTCAGGGTCGTCGCCGCCCCTCTGAAATAAAAGTGGCCGCTGTGCGAGACTTTCCGCAACCGCGCACAAAGACCGATATTCGGTCGTTCTTGGGTGTCGCCGGCTACTATCAGAGGTACATCCCTAGGTACTCTGATATCGCGGCTCCCCTGACGGATGCTCTAAGAAAGACAGAGCCTCAAACAGTCGTCTGGGACGAGACCAAGGAAAGAGCTTTTAGCGCCCTAAAGAGTGCCCTAACAAGCCAGCCTGTGCTACGATCGCCAGACTATACAAAAGGGTTCATTGTTCAGTGCGATGCTAGTGAGCGAGGCATGGGCGTTGTACTGTGCCAACGGGAAAATGGAGAAGTAGAACACCCCGTCCTGTATGCTAGTCGTAAGCTGACCAGTCGTGAGCAGGCGTATAGCGCCACCGAGAAAGAGTGTGCGTGTCTCGTGTGGGCCGTTCAGAAATTGTCATGCTATCTAGCCGGCTCGAGGTTTATCATTGAGACGGATCACTGCCCTCTCCAATGGCTGCAGACCATCTCTCCCAAAAATGGCCGCCTCCTGCGCTGGAGCCTCGCTTTACAACAATATTCCTTTGAGGTGCGTTACAAAAAGGGGAGTCTCAACGGTAACGCCGATGGCTTAAGTCGAAGCCCCTAACGTAGGAATCAGCCTCAAAATTGTTTGTTACTGATGTTGTTCTTCCTGAGGCAGGATTTTTTTTAACATATTGCTTTTGTTTAGTGTTTCAAAGTGATGATATGCTTTCTAGTGCAATTTTTCAATTTGTGGACGCGTTCTGAGTGATGCTAGACTACTGTAAGGAACTAGGCAGTGGTATAAAAAGGGGAAAGAGCCTGGCAGGGCTTAGTGAGGGTTGTGCCGTGCTTGCTGACTGAGCGGTTGAGTTTTCAGCGTAGTTCTAACGCTTGCCGGGAACGAGAACAAAAATGTGAACTCTCCCGAAGTCACTTTGCAGTGTCCTGTGCGAACCTGAACGAGAGAACGAGGCCTTCTCTGTGCGCTGCGCTCAAGAAACGTCAAGGGACGCCCGACTTCGGTTATGAGCATCATCGAGCGACATCCCTCCGGACAGCGGATGCAGTCCCCTGTCCATCGGGATCTCCTTCCCCCGGCGGGGCGGTCTGTTGCGTTTCGCCTGCGACACGTGGTTTTGCCGGCGCGACTGCGGCGGGGCGGCAGACATTTTGGCCCGATCGTCGTCGCCGCAACACTCATCGCCAGGTGTTTCCAGGCGCGTCTGCGGCGATGCGACCGCCTAGGGATCCTCCTCGCATTCCAGTCATTGTGCCCGAAACAGGCGATGCCAAAGCAGGGATCTCATTCCAGTTATTGGGCCCGAAACAGGCGATGCCAAAGCAGGGATCTCGTTCCAGTCATTGTGCCCGAAACAGGCGATGCCAAAGCAGGGATCTCATTCCAGTTATTGGGCCCGAAACAGGCGATGCCAAAGCAGGGATCTCGTTCCAGTCATTATGCCCGAAACAGGCGATGCCAAAGCAGGGACCATCTTCTCGTTACAGTCATTGTGTCCGACCGGCAGCGCCACGACAGGGTGCTACGAGATCGTGCGCAGCGCCACGACAGGGTGCTACGAGATCGTGCGCAGCGCCACGACAGGGTGCTACGAGATCGTGCTCGACATGGTGCTACGGCATCGCTACGACAGTGTGCGTCACCATTAGCCCATTGTACATTCACGTGCTCGTCTTTTGAGGGGTTCCTTCTTGCCCTCAACTGCGAGAGTATAAAAACAGCTGCCCCCGGACGCCAAAAGGAGGGCTCCGATTTCTTCAGTTGAGTGAAGTGCTCTCCCGTCTCTCTACTTCGGTCAAACCTGACCGCCAACTCTTTGCGATGTTAAAATAAACAAGTTGTTTCGTTGTTACCAGTCGACTCATGCTTTGCCGGGACCTTCGGATGCTTCGAGTTGTACCCCAGGCCGCCAGGCCAACGCTACCCTTGGGGCTTACGACCCAGGTACAACCACGGGCGTCAGCGCCGAGTTCCCATCCGATCGCACCAGTGTCGCGATCGAAACAGTGGTTCCAAGAAGATTCGGCATGGAACACACATATATAGGCAAAAATTCCACAGAACGTTCCATAAGTGTTTGTTGGTTGCATAGACTGCGTTCACTTGTGCCTTCGTGGTTGAAGATTTTCTAACACTACGCATCTCATTGGTGGTGGTGGTGATGATGATAACGTTGCTACAGGCGATAACTTTGCTACATGATACGGATGATAACGTTGCTAGGCTTGCCAACCAAGCCTAGAAGGCTTTGTTCGCAATCCCTACGCCTGAAAGTATCCTCACGCGTCAAATACGTCGCCATCAGTCAATCACTATCGATATTTTTATTGATATGATATAAGGAGACGTTGACGCACAATTTAAGGCGCCGGCTACTTCTTATCTCTTGAGTGGTTCCATCATATGTACAACATACAGGGTTCAAGATTACATATGAAATAATATTTTCACAGAAGCACCAGGACTTATCAAGCAACGTTTTCGCAGAAAGACTATGACGTAATAAACACATGGTACATACAATATACAAGCTAAATGTCTCCACGGTTATGGGGATAAATGTATCAAAAATACGAACAATACTGTCGCCTAATGACATAGTCTCTAGTCGGCGGGTGGTACATTCATCGTGTAAATGCATTATGACGTATAGTCACAACAAAACAGTCAACATAATTCACAAATACATGCATATATACAGCGACAATGAAATGAAAGGAACTATAAAAGCGTTAATTACGTCCAACAATGCCGCTGTCTTCAAGAAAAGTCTTTAGTGCTCTTAAAGCGCTCTTCTGCAAAGACGTTGTTGGCCAAGGACCCAAAAGTTTCTTTAAACTGAAAAGTATGCGGTCTAACTTAATTAGGGTTGATTTAAGTCGGCATCTTGGTGTGTCGTATCGTGGGCAATCTGGAAGAAGGCGATATATATCTTCGTCTACAAATCCACAATCACATTCGGGAGTTTCCGCACTGCCAATTCTGTGTAAGAAATGCTTTGCGTAGGCAGTGCCTAGCCTTAAACGATGAATAAGGGTTTCCATAGTTCTGTCTAATGATAATGAAAATTTGAATTCAATGAACGGATCAATATGGTATAAGTCCGAGCTCTTGGAATTCTGGTCAAACCAAGTGTTTCTACACATTTCGAAAGACGTTGTCCTTATAATGCAACGTAACTCAATCTTTGATATTGGAGGCGGAACCACATCATCTTTGAGGTTTGTTTGTCGTGCTGCTTCATCGGCTGCTGTGTTGCCAGGAATGTTACAATGCCCTGGTATCCACTGAAGTGCTATTGCATGTTTCGCTGCGCTTGCCTTTGTGATGTTTTTAAGTGTTTCGTATATTGTACTATCACTGAATGTTTTCCCTTTTGTGCTGCAGAGTAATGTATTATATAATTATTCGGTGGTGTACTTCGCAAAAAGATTATAATAAATTGATAGTATTTCAAAGAAGGTTCTTACCTGCATTGGAGGGTTACCAGAATCATAAGCTGTCATTACCAATCCAGTTTCTTCTCTAAAATATGGCATGTGGAAGGTTTGTCTAGGGTATTACTACCACTTGGTGCCATACAATAAGCAAACATATAAAGTCAAAATGCGGGACGATAGTTGGAGAGACACTGTGGAATAAAAGTTGTATAAACAGGGGCAAAGTGCCTTAGACAGGCTGGCTAACGTTTCGATAAGTGGTCCTATTTTCCTCACAGGTGGTCTTGTCATCCGTGGTGCGTTAGCTTTAACGGGTTAGTAGAGAGACGTAACTCTGCCAGCCCCCTTAAAATTAACCGTTACCGTTAGTATAGTGACATCACTCTACCAGCCTGTTGAAATGTAATACGTAAGGGCTGACAAGGCCGCCTGTGACAAGAATAGGCCCACGTTTCGAAACGTCGGCCAGCCTCTCTGTGAGTCATTACCGCTGTTTATATGCAACGATTATTCTATAAGCGGAACATGTCCCAGCACGTCCACAATGCACCCACCAATAAATACCCCAGGACGCTGATGCTCTTGTCAAAATGTTTGTTCTAGACTGAGGATTTCTTTGTTCCACCAGTGCTGATCACAGTTTGTCATAGTGACGCGCACTCACAGATTGTTATAGTCACATATTCTTAACCATGGTCTGCAGGGGAAGCGCCGGCCTGCAGCGTCACAGTCCAGAAGTGCACACTTCTGTTACCTAGCATGTGTTGACGTCATTCCCGAAGTCCATAAGTTGCGAAACGTGTTCGGTAATCTGTGGCTTTGCGCACGCAATTCACACGTCAGCTTGCATTGTGTAGGAATGCACTGTAGGAGGCAATAAATTGCGCTGCAAGTCCTGGGTCTATAAGCACACTCGGGATTCAACTTGGTACACCTGCATTGCTTATCGGCTTCACATTATCGATGCAGCGCGTCATACGTATAACCGGGCACACATGGGAACAGCTAAAGTTTAGGAATTACCGTTGAACGACAGGAGTACACTGAACACACATACTACATGACGAGGCATCTGACGCGTTGTATGTGTTCTTTGTTCGACAACCGCGTTTGCAAAGTTCAATTCCTGAATGGTAGGTCATCGCTTATAGCTCGAAACCAATAATCAGCTAAAGTCTTGTTGTACATACGGCCGTTGGCCTCGGAGATAGTCAAAGCATGCATTCTCCAAATCACGAAGCGTTGCTCTTATATGTCTTGAAGCGGAGAGTTCGCTTGGAATGTGTATTGAAATGGAAGAGAGTTGCGCAAAATTTTGCAGCGCGCGTACGCCCTATTTGCCTTAGGGAATAGTGCGTGCATAATGCATGTGCAGAGTGTTGCAATAAGTACGTATCGTTCCTATGCAGAGCGATACCTATAGTTCAATCTATTACATGCAAATTTGCACGACCAAACTATGCATAAGCAAAGAATGTCTCAACTAGGAATGTCAAAGTCACTCTATCCGTCAATGCGCAGATGAGTTTTGTGTCTTCTTTCTTTTTTCGCCTTCAGCTGCTAGTCGGCGTTCGTGTTGTCCACTTCTCTTGTGTCCGTGTCTGCACGCCTTAGCCCTTCTTTGCATTATGAATCCTTACCAACTAGTTCAGCTTTCTGTCGTTCCAAGATCCTTCATTTTTGTCTATTTCCCGAAGAAACCTTGACAGCACCTTTACTTCTCCAAGCGTTGTCAATTAGTGCGCTGCCAGGTGGCAGCTTCGGGCACGCTAGTTCATGCTCATGCGTACACAGATATCTCGGGACGGAGCCGGTAAGCGCGAAGAACTGACGATACGCTAGAACGTTATTATATTATCTGTACGCTGAGAAACCATGCTCGAGGCTTGGCTGCGATGTTCCCGTGAATTCACTCTTCATCTGCCGTAACCGCCATCGTATCTGCCGTCTATTTCCCAACGAACTGCGCAACCTTTCCGGTTAAACATAATGATGATGGTGATGATTATGATTTATTTGCATCCCATTCTAAACCGGGCGAGAACAAATAGTCGCCTAGCCTGCTTGATTTGATGAGGTATGCTATACGCGTTCTTCATTCTACCTTTTTTTTTTCTATAAAGCTCCTTAATCTTTTTTTTCTTCCTCAAAACTTCTCTTTCTACTTTGCACCTCACAGTAGCACTTGTGACATCACCAGTAGTCCGAGATAAACGAAGCCGATTCTCTGACAAGTGCAGCTTATGAAACGATGACATATGTTTTCGGGGAAGACCTACGGAGCTGGTGATTTTTTTGGTACGATATTATAAAGTTCACATATTTTGAATTTTTTCATAAAGTATTTGATACGGTAAAGTAAAGTGCTAAGTCCTTAAATCGGTAGAATTTGTTCTTCTAAAGTGCAGCAAACTGTATTCAAATCGATGCCGTTGTTGCGTAGTGCGGGCATGTCTGCGTTTTACAAGCACATGAAAGGAGAAATCGAAATTAGCCCTGATAAAGTGGGACCGTAATGGTGGAATGGGAGCACAATGTCACAGTGAAGACCAACACTGCAGTCTCTTATCTAGTCAAGCTACGCATATCTGCAGAAGCTCCGTTCTCGATTATTTGATTGAAAAGGAGTTGGTTCGTTAGCTGATATGTAATAAACACAGGCTGTGATTTCATTTTTGAATAACATACCCTAACCACAACGGCGGTTCGTTAGTACATCGCTGAAGTTGAAATTGTTTCAACACGTGTGGGCCCATTTTCTATCCTTCTTTTTTCGGGAAATGTTCTCAGAACTTTGTAGGCTGAGTATTTCCTTCTTTCTTGAACGCAATGTAATTCTCGTTTATACATCGAATATTAACGGTATTCACAAACTACCAATAGCTACGTATGCAAGAATCCCGAAATGACGGGTCGAGTGGGCTTGTCGGCTTGAGATCCGATCGACAGGTTCATATAGACGCTAAAGGATCAGACCGAGCAAGCGCCAAGGCAAGTTCCGTCCCACTTCCTCCACGGCGTGGGTTGACTCACACAACCGGCTTGGCAAGATTGCTTGTAAGCGACGCGGTCGGGTCGGGGCTTCGTCATCTCGACATTTTGCTCGACCTGCAGTCGCGTCGAGTTGACCTTAGCGAAGATATACTAACTGTCGAGCGTAAACGTGACGTAAAGAGCCCCGATTGGTAGACGCGGGTATAGGCCGTCTCCCTTCTTTTGCGTCTTTCCTCACGTGCCGAGATTCCCCTCGCACGGAAGACCTGGTGCTTCTGGCATCATTCCAAATGTGTTGTAGATCGCCTCTAAAACATAACGGGCCATGACGTGTTTCCGGCTCCAGCAACCGCTTCCGGTGCATCCAGTCAGCGAAAGCATAACCGTCGCAGGAGCGTGGATTAGGAGACCTCCTACTGACAAGTTAAACTAGCATAAGATTCCTATTTAGCGTCGAGTTAAAAAAAACAATAGATTGTTTACACTGTTGGGTTCTTATTTTGGCCGCCAGTAACGATCATCGTTCATCGAACGTGCAAATCCTGTATTGAAGGTTGAGCGCTCGCTATCATTTCCTGTCCAGAACGGTATGTGCATATGCTATGCACATGTCTTTAGTGACCTGCAACTAGCTGGAGACAAGCGTTAAGAAAGAATACACACGTAAAGAAAAATAAAGATGGTCATAATTAGGGACCAGAGAAGCCGCAAGAGGTGCGATTTTATTCTAAAAAATTCTTTAAATAAACTTTGAATTTTTAACTCTCTCTTCTCTTCTTAATGGCATTACACTTCATTGGTAAGTTATGGACATATGGTATTTGTTTCATAACGTCATTTCTTTTATTTTCAATTCAATGCCAAGTGTCAGGATCAAGTGATTGTAGCGCAATACTTTTGGCGCATTCATTATCTCAGTACACATATGTTGTGTAACCAGCTGCTAATCTGTCCATCCCTTCCTTAGCTTCGTTATTTTTCTTTCTGCGTACACAATGTACACACCTTGCTCGCTCCGACTGCCTCAGCTGGGGTCACCGCAATGCTTGAACCAGCGCTATTGTTCCCTCGTCTTCGTCTGAAAAAAAAATAGATAAAGAAGCCTGAATTAACAAAGAATTAAGCGAACAAACGCAAAATGCGCGAAAGAGAACGTGTGTTCTTGTGTTGATCGTAGCGCCCCCTCTGTTGCTTTACGGCGCCTCGCCTGCCTACGTCTGTTATTCGCGTGTTCTTGCAGACGAACTAACCTAGACCAGCCAACGAATGCGCGAAGGCTTGTTGTCGTAGAGTTAACTTCCCTGGTTTCTTTTCTTGTTTTGTTTTCAGCCTTTGCTTCTTATTTGTTTTTTTTTTTCATTCCCGCACGTGTTATTGCGACGACGCCGGAGAAAGCAGCGTGCTTTAGCGCATGCAAATTTTTATGCCTTCACCCTTCTGCAGGCCTGCGCAGAGATGCGGTCGTATCACATTCCTTTCTTTTTTTTTTTTCGTCTGCTTGCAGCCGTTGCGGCATCCAGGCGGAACCTCATGCTTGCTCCGCTCTTGCACCGATGTCGTTATCGTCCTTGTTTCCTTTTTGTTTCTTTCTCTGTCTCTTCTTCCTTGCATAACGCAGATGCGTAAAGTATAACGCGAGTGTTTTGAATATTTCAAAGGCATCGTGACTTCGAGTCGGCGGACTGCTGCAATGCCAACGTCTTTGATAAGGCCGCTCGAGTTTCCTCGGTTGAATTTGGTGGACATAGCGTAGTGTGTTCGCTCTCAGATGTTTGCTGCTCAGTTTGTGTAATGATTTACTCGTCACCATCAGGAAGTTACAGAGTAACTTTGTTTTACCGTTGAGTCGGCAGGAAACTTGTACAAGTTGTACAAATCTGGAGCAGACGGTTGATGTTAGCGTTTTTAAGGGCGTTCACTCGGGCATAAGCGTTATGTGGCTCGTGCTTATGTGGTGGATCGTTCCTAACACACATTTATCCCTTTGTCACGCTTACGTGTTACATTGAATTCTCAAGTGCCGCTTTTACTTCTGTAGAGTTGACAGTTTTTTTTATCATGTTAGTGTCATGTTAGTGATCGCCTTGAAAAAAAATTATGTGGCTCGTGTCTATAGACGTCACGGTGCAATTATAATACACAGTCCTTTGTCACGCTTACTTATCACTTGGCGCACTCAGCCACCGCATTTACTGGACAAAGGAGCCAATCACGACTGATAAGTTCGATCGCGATCGGGCTCGTTGATGCTCAAAAGGGCACCTTGTGACACCCGTATTGCAATGAACAGGTCTATGGCTGTATGCATGAGTTTTCGTGCCTCTGGTAGTGAGTCATGAGCCAACACTGAAACATTCAATACGCACGCTGCAGGTTTTGATGGTAATATCGAAAGCGCTTGTAGAACACTTTACGATAGTTGCAGTGATGTCATGTTGGCCAGGAGCATTGCAGACAGGATGTACTTTCGAAAGGCGGCGAACAAGTTGTCGGAGCGACATCGGCATTGGAAACCTGAGCACCGAGAGCGATGTTACTGGGTGATTTCTCGCTCGAATAGAGCATTACTTAACTTCTGGGGCTGTTACTTTGGTACTTCCCACCCGCCGTGGTTGCTTAGTGGCTGTGGTGTTCGGCTTCTGAGCACGAGGTCGCAGGATCGAATCCCGGCCACGGCGGCCGCATTTCGATAGGCGCTAAATGCGAAAACACGCGTGTGCTTAGATTTAGGTGCACGTTAAATAACCCCAGGTGGTACAAATTTCCGGAGTCCTCCACTATGACGTGCCTCATAATCAGATCGTAGTCCTGGCACGTAAAACACAATTAATTTATTGATTTGTATTTCTCATCGCATCTTTGCTTGCACCATCATAAAATTTATCGATCTTCCGTATGAAGCACATGTAACCATATCGGCTGTTAGCAACAAAGAAAACACCCGCCGTGGTTGCTCAGTGGCTATGGGGTTGGGCTGCTGAGCACGAGGTCGCGGGATCGAATCCCGGCCACGGCGGCCGCATTTCGATGGGGGCGAAATGCGAAAACACCCGTGTGCTTAGATTTAGGTGCACGTTAAAGAACCCCAGGTGGTCAAAATTTCCGGAGTCCTCCACTACGGCGTGCCTCATAATCAGAAAGTGGTTTTGGCACGTAAAACCCCAAATGAAAAAAAAAAGAAGGAACAAAGAACAAAGGAAAGAAAAACAAATTCTCGATATGTCTTGGTAAAAGCACCGCATTGATATTCTATAGAAGCATATAACTTCATCGGCAACTTCAGCGACACCACCGACTAAACAAAATTGTGGCACATTTTTTTGTTATAATCTATTCATAACATGCCATTTAACACTATCCTGAGACTGCGCAATAATATATCAAACGCCGTGAACGCAATTTCATGCCTTGAGAATTTTGTCAGAGGGCTGTAAAGGAATTTCCGCGGTATGTGGCATCGAATGAACGTTTGTAACAGTCCCGCATTTCATAACTTATAAAAGATGACAAGAAACCATGACCTTTCAAAGCAACTTCTGCTGCTGCATTATAAGTGTTGGCAGTGAAGCCGCCAGGAGGAGCCGCGTAATTTTGCCGTCTCATCGAATTTCCGTCACGCACCCTGCTCTTTCCCCACCTCCGCTGGGTCCATTTCGGGCCGACCTGTTTTGTAATAGAAGGACAAGATTATATAATCAGCAGCAGCCTCTCTTATGTCCACTGCAGGACGGAGTCCTCTCCCTGCAACCTACAATTAGCCCTGTCCTTCGCCAACCGATTCCAACTAGCGCCTGCGAATTTCCTAATTTTGTCGCCCCACCTAGTCTGCTGCAGTTCTTGACTGCGCTTCCCTTTCCTTGGTGCCCATTCGGCAACTCTGGTGGCCCACCATTTCTCTACCCTACGCATTACATGGCCTGCCCAACTACATTTCTTTCTCTTGAGGTCAATTCTAATATCGGCTATCCCCGTTTTCTCTCTGATCCACACCGACGGGTGGACGGACGGACGGACGGACGGACGGACGGACAAACCGACCGACTGACCGACCGACCGACCGACCGACCGACCGACCGACCGACCGACCAACAGACAGACAGACAGACAGACAGACAGACAGACAGACAGACAGACAGACAGACAGACAGACAGACAGACAGACAGACAGACAGACAGACAGACAGACAGACAGACAGACAGACAGACAGACAGACAGACAGACAGACAGACAGACAGACAGACAGACAGACAGACAGACAGACAGACAGACAGACAGACAGACAGACAGACAGACAGACAGACAGACAGACAGACAGACAGACAGACAGACAGACAGACAGACAGACAGACAGACAGACAGACAGACAGACAGACAGACAGACAGACAGACAGACAGACAGACAGACAGACAGACAGACAGACAGACAGACAGACAGACAGACAGACAGACAGACAGACAGACAGACAGACAGACAGACAGACAGACAGACAGACAGACAGACAGACAGACAGACAGACAGACAGACAGACAGACAGACAGACAGACAGACAGACAGACAGACAGACAGACAGACAGACAGACAGACAGACAGACAGACAGACAGACAGACAGACAGACAGACAGACAGACAGACAGACAGACAGACAGACAGACAGACAGACAGACAGACAGACAGACAGACAGACAGACAGACAGACAGACAGACAGACAGACAGACAGACAGACAGACAGACAGACAGACAGACAGACAGACAGACAGACAGACAGACAGACAGACAGACAGACAGACAGACAGACAGACAGACAGACAGACAGACAGACAGACAGACAGACAGACAGACAGACAGACAGACAGACAGACAGACAGACAGACAGACAGACAGACAGACAGATAGACAGACAGATAGACAGACAGATAGATAGATAGATAGATAGATAGATAGATAGATAGATAGATAGATAGATAGATAGATAGATAGATAGATAGATAGATAGATAGATAGATAGATAGATAGATGCACAGACAGACAGACAGACAGACAAACAGGCAGATGCACAGACAGACAGACAGACAGACAGACAGACAGACAGACAGATAGACAGATAGATAGATAGATAGATAGATAGATAGATAGATAGATAGATAGATAGATAGATAGATGTACAGACAGACAGACAGACGGACGGACGGACGGACGGACGGACGTTTTTCTTCTGTACCCCCCTCCACTGTAATGCCTGAATGGGCGCTGTGGGTACTAAATAAACAAATATATTAACCACAGGTAGTTCCGGTTGGCTACCTGCATGGCAGGGGAGGGGAGGAGTAGGGGGATAAAAAGAGAAAGAGAGCGGAAGGGGTGAGAGAAAGAGAAACGAGCACAGAAACCGCATACACTTAGAGCGGTAGGGGGCGGCTTTCTTAAAATAAATCTATCATGAAGTCCCGGAGACCGCAGGAATCGGTGGTCTCCGCAGCTGTTTTGGAGCACTGGTCTAGTGCTTTCAGTTTGGATAGTGGACGATTGTCCTATTTATTTATTTATTTATTTATTTATTTATTTATTTATTTATTTATTTATTTATTTATTTATGCCCTGAAGCGCCAAGGCATTACAGAGGGGAGTGGGGTACATGCGTGAAACAATAACAACGATGAGAACAAATTTATACAACGTAAGCAACATGTGGACTGGGCGTAATCATTAAGAAATCAAGTAACAATACCATGAAATTCAAGTTATATAAAACCTAGCGACATTTGAACTGGACCACAGGAATATATGGCAATGCGGCGCTACAGAGCACGTGGTGACGTGCTCACATTTGAGAAAAGTGCGAACAAGGTTTGGCGGAAAAGTGCGCTGGTCTTCGATTGGCACAATATCATCAGGAAGGTGGTTATGCGGAATAAATGAATATAAAATATGTTTGTGTTGCAAAAATTGCATCTTACTTTATTACGTTGATCAACTCGAGATTACGGATAAGTAGGCGCAAGAATGAGCTCACTGCTAAAGATATGATGATGAAATACTTTATGAACAAGGCATAAGCGAAAAGCCTTTCCGCACAGTGATGAAAGTGGTAGACACGAGTTGCTTTTCATAAAAGATATGCTAGAAGTACGATCGCAGTTTGAGTGAATGAAGCGAGTGGAATTACTCTGAACCATTTCAAGAGAATTAACCAGAGGAGCCGTGTAAGGGTCCCATAGCAGCAGCGTATTCCAACTTAGATCGAACTCTAGCGTTCTATACATGATGTATTGTATGATGCATCATACGCACGACTGCACCCTGTTTGTCATGTTCATTAGGTATTGTATATCACATGTGCTTTCAGGTGTCTTTTTTTCTTTCTTCTTGTTTGGTTTCTTGTTTTCTCAGATTCTTCCTTGTAATAGTATATTGTACCCAAATATTGCATTTGTGATGAACTACTTAATTCTTTTGTTTAGTGAAACCAAAACCTTTGCATTAACACACTTATGATTATATAATCTATTTATATTCTTTGTTCGCAAATACTACCATATGTACTTGCCCTTCCTGTTATAATCCCATGAGGGATTGACAGTATGTGAAAATAAATAAATAAATAAATAAATAAATAGTAGTTGCAGTGATGAAGGGGATTGGCTAAAGTTTTTACCGCAAGTAGCCTAACACACGATTTGCGTTATTGGTTACGGATTTCCTGTGACATTTCCAGGATAAGTCAGATGACATAGTTGCATCTAAATAACAGAAGGATGAAACATGTTCGAGCTGGGCGTGCTCTACCATATAGACAGGCACACACACGCACGTCGCATCTCGTTACAGTCATCAGCTTGCATTTCTGGGGGGTTTAGTTCCGTTAGCCAGTTTTTACACCAAGCGGCGATGTTATTTCCATCCCTAGGTAGTTTCCATTGTTAGGTCGATCACTGTGCACATCACTTGCTCCACGGCGCTACAGCACGGGCACACGTAGGTAATGTGTCCGAGCGTCTCTACACAACTGAATGTGGCGCTGTTGGTCATTTTAACGAGGAATGCACAAGAGCTTGTAGATGCAACGCCTAGCCACAGACGGTACAGCACGGTCTGTTAACGTCGCGGTAACCCAGACGGTAGACGCATCCGTATAGCCGGAGGCAACGAACACAAATGACGCACGGTGAAACCGCTCGGTTCCCACGGGGCCAAAGTACATTCACGGGGCATCAATCGCAGGCCAGTCGCAGCGTCTGTTCGCGAAAACGGAATCGAAGATGCATTGACCACTTTCGTGTGCAGATCGGGCGGCTGCGGCGGCGTGGTCATTCCCGCTGATGTTGCAATGCGCTGGCAGTCATTGGAAGGTTGTGTTGGGTCCCTTGTCGTGGCGGCGATGATGTGTCCGTGGAATTTCTGAGGCCAGTTGTTCATTGGGTCCGTGGCGCATTGGGCTTTGTATGCGCTGAAGGGCTGCCTTGTAATCACTAAGAACTGTGCATTGCTGCGGTGGTTCCTGATTATTGAAATCAAGCGCCGCACGGACTGCCGCAAGCTCCGCGCCCGTCTATGTGGTCATGCAAGAATACTTTAACTTGATCTCTTCAGATTTCACCGGGGTGACAACTGCAGCACCAGAGCCGTTCAGTTTTAATGAACCGTCTTGGGTAGACATGTTGCCCGAATATGTGTACGTCGTGAATGCGTTCCGAAACTGCTTGCTTCAAAGCTTTCAACGGCGCTCAAGCTTTCTTGGGGCTGACAAACTGCAGTAGGCGTGAATTGTGTTGGCACGTAGGACTGATACATACATACATACATACATACATACATACATACATACATACATACATACATACATACATACATACATACATACATACATACATACATACATACATACATACATACATACATACATACATACATACATACATACATACATACATACATACATACATACATAAACACACACACACATACATACATACATACATACATACATACATACATACATACATACATACATACATACATACATACATACATACATACATACATACATACATACATACATACATACATACATACATACATACATACATCCTTATTTTTCAGTCAGTACATATCACTGCAAATTGCAGATCACCCAAAGCCTCAAGGGCCTGAATCGCTTCTCTTGGGAGACAGGCGCAGCCTATGAATAATGTTGTTTAGTATGATTTTTACCTTTACTTGCATTTTTACCCAAATTCGTATGTTCCCGATATGTGAAATTTCTTATGTATTTAAACATACAAAACAAAAGCAAACACGAGGCATGCAGGTTAACATAATAGCGCGTAATTACTAAGCAGTCAATGTCTCTATTCAAATAATAGACAACTTGGGAATAATATACGTACGTGTACACTTCACAAAAATTTATTACTGCAGCTACGCCTCGCCGCCATTATCAACCTACGCACCATGCCTCAATGTAAATGCAGACACTGCTGTTGTATTCCCAAGTCTTTTTTTTTTAAGGATATTCTATTTATCACTCTCTGTAGGAGCGATCTTCACCACCGGGAGACGTGCCAGCTGAAATTCAAAAGCAGCCGAGTTCCGAACGGTAAGCGTTGAAGCATCCTAATTTATATTTTGCGCGCCGGTTTAATTATCGCTGCATTGTTTCCACACCCCATTAAGCCTCCCTCTTCAAGCATACCCCTTTCCTCCCTTAACCCTCGCCGCCCCCCGCTAATACTTGCGCCAGCTTTTTGAACAGGTTTTGTGAAAGGCTACAGTCACGTATGCAAACAAAGAACCGCGTGAATATCATTTGCATGTGCGTGAAACAAAAGATAATCAAAGAAAAATCAAAACGCTACGCAAGCATCTTAGACTCTGGATTCAGTTTGGAAACAATGCGTCAAACCAATTAACCGCTCTAACCTCTCGGTTGTAATCTCTATCCAAATAGCGAAAGTGGCAAGTACCAGCCTAGGGGAACAACCGGCAGTAATGTCACAGCCCTCTGTGTCGCAGCATGCTTCTACAAGCAAAGATGTGGGCGTCGTCTTTTCTCGTGTGGCCTTTTGTCTTCCCCCACAAAGAGTTTAATCGCTCCGTAGGCAGGCAACCTTTTAACGTTCACAATCACATCTCCTGTACGTTAACCTTCTGAAGCGGCGGCAAAGCTTGCGGCTCTATGGACGTGTCGGGATCACGTTAATTTCCCCGCTGATTTAGCTATCGTCAAACTGTTTGTTGTTCGCCTCCAAGCCCTCTCTCTGCCCCCTGTCCCCCCCCCCTTTAGACTTCTTAAAACTTCTATGTAAGAAAAAGAACATGCTTGAAAGGGTTTGAGAGAAAACGCGATAGATAAGTGTCTCGAGGTACGTAACACAGCCTCGAGCAGAAATTACGCCGTAGTCTGTTTATTCCGTTAGCCATGTGTCATTTAGATTAAGCGTACTAAGTACTATTAAGCGTCTAGCCAAATAATCAGGTAGGAGTCATCCCAGCGCCATTCTCCATACAACGCCGGTGTTGTTCAGATGACCGCGATTAAGCAGTACTATGGTCGCTTGAGTACTTGGGAATACTTCAGGCCACCGTGACTAAGCGACATTGCGCTTGATGAAATAAATTGAAAATAGTCAGGCAACCGTGACTAAGCGTTACGTTGTCTGGTGAACAATGTGGGGATATTTTTTTTGCGTCTGCCTTTTAGCAGCATCTTGCTCGAGGCTGCTGATTCAATTCGCAGCCAATTATTGAAACTAGATGCTCTAGCTAAATAATAAATGAAAAAAAAGAGGCTTGCGCCAAAACGTTTCGCAGTATAGCTAAGGAGAGTTGGGTCACATAGCGGCGACCTCAATATAGTCTGCAATATTCTATCCCTTGTTCGCAAGGCAGCTCTTAAGCTCGCTTAAGCTACGAGTTGACAAGCTCGGTGCAATATTGCGCTAACGGTACAGATAGCTTTCACGTGACGTCGCGGACGCAACCTTTCTCACCGCGCTAGTACCCAAACATGGCGGCCACTGTAACGACATTGCACCACATCGGCGCTCAGTACATTGTTTCGCTCGTCGACGGTGGCTGATTTTCGCTAGGTTATCACTGCCGTCAAATTGTCGCTCGGTTGTTGTATTGTGGGGCCGTTTGTTACTTTTCTTCTTTAGGAGGCTTGCCCACTAGCTAGAACCTCAAGATGGCGGCCGCAGTGACGACAGCGAAAAACTATAACGTGTGCCTATACATTTGCTTCGAAGGGAAAACCGCCGCTACGCGTTAGCGTCGCATCATCGCTTTGGCGCAGACTCATGCGCTACGTCCCAGAGTTCTTGCACATTGTCTATATATCTCTCTCTTTTTTTTTTTTTTTTGTCGCTTCGACTGCCACATTTCCCGCTCAAAATAACACGTTATTAACGCTGAACAAACGGCTGCAGTGGCGCGTGTCGACGCGTACTCGTCGCAATCGACTAATTTCACCAGCTGGGTCAATTATCGCGACATTCCCTGACGCTCCATACTTCCCCCTCCGTCCCCACTTCGCTGCAAAAAAGTTAAAACGCTAAATGAATACTCCAAAAGAGCTAGTAACAACAACAACAACAACAACAACAAGAAAAAAAACGCATGCCCCCCCTCCACACTAAAACCCGCATAAACAAATGTATGAAATAACGCGAACTCAAAAAAGTGAGGTGCCAGGGGTAAAAAGAAGTGAAGGAAGGCGAGAAAGAATAATTGAAAAAAAAAGGAGAGCAGAGAGAAAGTTTTGCTCCACCATCAGAAGCGACGCGCGTGCGTTGAAACCCCGTACACGCGCGGGCGGCCTTCGCTGTTGGAACAGCTGCGCCCGCGAACTTGTCGCGCTTCGGCCTCTCGGTGACGTCATTGTTACGTCATCCCCCTTCCGCGAGCAGCTGCGCTCTCCGAGATGAAAGAGCGTAGGAGCGTCGTCTCACTCCGTTCCACCTTCTTTCATCCGGGTACCGCGGAACGGGCTGCAGAACTTCTGCGAACAGCTGTTAGCGTGCAGCGCCAACGGGAACGCCGACGGCAGTTACTACCTTTCTTTCTTTGTTGCTTTATTGTCTTGCCTCACACTCGCTGCATCTGTGGCCGCCTGAACCGGTGCTGGAGCCGAGCTCTAGCTTATCGGGGACTCTCGGTGGATCTGTACGCACACTTCCGCTAGTTACAGAAACATACTCATTCGCGTAGGGCAGTCTCCAAGTTATTGCGATTAGGCAAAAGAAGATCGTTGGGAAGGCGTGGCAGCCCGATGGCTATGCCCATGGAGCTACAGACGCATGCACTGCACTCAGTGAATGACAACTCTAAAAACTCATTTGCCTCGAACGTGCTGCTGCACCGGGACGTTTGGCGAGTTCGTTCGCATCGTGTAGCAGGTTTGGTTGCCTGTTTAACGCGAACCAACAATTTTTCCTGCAAATACGAATAGCGTAACGCTGATTCTCACCAACTACGGGTGCCGCCAACATGGCGGTTCAACCAGCGCAGGAATTGTGGGCAGTAGTAGTACACAGACTTGTTTCGGCTTCGTCCTTTCTGGCTTGAAATGGCTTCGCGACTTCGTCAGCAGGAAGTGTGCAAACCTTGACGTCGATGTATTTTTCAGTTCTCGCAATCGCTTCCGTCGTGGGCAGCCGTCGCTGGGGCGTGGGTTTGGACACCACCTGTTGATCATTTTCGATAAATATTGGGCTATAACTGCAACGATTTGCAATGATTTCGCATGTGTGGAGAGGCTAATTTCCTGGCTCTTGTTAGAAAATTGTGAATACTTGGGAGACTTAGAAATATATAGCGTAATGAATGCCTTCATCAGAACCTTTGAAGCCGCAGGTGCGAATATCAGACAGATCAATGTACCAGCCATTATTCCTACTGTAGTCGAACAATCGCAGTGTCAGAGTTTCCTCTAGTAATTTTTGAAGGAACTTGATGCCTTCGATAATTTCTACACAAACTTTTTTTTATCTGGGTTACATTAGGGGTAGGTTGACACAGTGCAGTAGCGTTGGGTGTACAGACAAACCGATCCTCGTACTTGAACTACAATTTGTTTACTCCAATCCGACTGAATCGATGCGCATTAATTGCGAATCTCCTAATGCTGACGCTACCACATGCAGAAAGCACGCGTCATTCGCAAACAGGTGCGCAGAAATACGGTGCAAGCCGCTGATCGCCAGACGTAGTGTAGAATTTTACAACACAGCGTCAAATATAAAGAAGGGCCTTGGCACGTGCAGAAACTTGGAGAGAGTACCGACTTCCAGCAGAAAAGACAATCGCATAAAAAAATAGAGAGAGAGAGGGAGGGAGGGAAGGAAAGAGAGAGAGAGAGAGAGACGGAGTCACACGTATCTCCACTCAGCCGGGGATAGTGGCGTTCGTAGGCTTCCTGGGAATTCTGTGCGCGCGTAGTGCGCGCATACGAACGCGTCACTTGTGGCGGTCTTCCTAAGCGCACTGGAGAAAAGGGGCGGCCGTTCGCCGTAGTTTTCTTTTTCTGCACAGTTGCTCGCGCTTCCCTGCTCGATTTCGCGTT
Source organism: Dermacentor variabilis (assembly GCF_050947875.1). NCBI lineage: Eukaryota > Metazoa > Arthropoda > Arachnida > Ixodida > Ixodidae > Dermacentor > Dermacentor variabilis. The sequence continues at coordinate 53,850,682 of NC_134575.1, forward strand.
TTCGGAGCGAAATAAGCAGCACCCGTCGCATTCGTGTAGTTGCCAAAGCTTTGAGGCATGTCGAAAAACATTTTTTTCTTTTTTTGCTCAGCCGGGTGCCGGAACAGTTGCAAAACCTTAGCGGTGACGCGGTTGTACTCATGCCCCGCGAGTGCTCGCGAGGTGGGAGCAACGGCAACAATGGATCGTCGACATTTTACGGGAGAGAGAGAGAGAAAATGATAAAAGAAAGGTAGGGAGGTTAACCAGGACTGAGCCCGGTTGGCTACCCTACACTGGGGAAAGGGAAAAAGGGACGGAAAGATTAAAAATTGGAGGACGCTTAAGCTTCGCCTTCAAGAGTGGAACGCGACAGCGTTCCCGTCGACCCTCCAAGGGGTGTAAGACAATGGGCTACGGCGCAGCGACTACGCGCCCCGCATCGGACGCGGTGAGCGTCGAAACGCAGCGTTCGGCGCGGCAACGAAATGTGCGCCTGAGCAAGCGACGCACGCCTGAGCCTTAGAAACAACTCGTTTCTAAGGCAACACCGCGTTCACTAGAGGCGCTTTTGTACCGCTTTGAAGCATCGAACTCGTGGCTCAGTGGTAACGTCTCCATCTCACACTCCGGAGACCCTGGTTTGATTCCCACCCAGCCCATCTTTGAAGTTGCTTTTTATTTATGAAGTGCCTGGCGTGATTTATCGCTCACGGCCAACGCCGCGGACGCCGACACCGACACCGACGCCGACGACACCGGCTTTTCTGCGACACGAGCTCCTTAACGCTATCGCGTTAAAAGAAGAGAAAGTTCACTGGAGATATCAGTCGGTCACTCAGTCCGGATCACAGACGCTGACAGACGCTGACTCAATCCGGTCGCTTTTAAATATCGTAGCAGCGCTTTTGTGGGGAAATTTTAATGCGAAAGCATTACATGCACCCCATTACTCGAAATACGTCAGCCTGGTCGGCGCGACCAGAGATGGTGCCAAGAATGGTCCACGGCGCAAACAGTTAAAAGCGAAAAGGAAAACAGAGGAACGCCGACCAAAAATAATGAAGTGCTTTAAAAAACTTGAAGACATTTCGGAAGCCTCCTTGTTCGCAAACAAGTGGCTCTACAGGGAGAGTTTATGTCCGTTTTAGTACGCGACCGAGGCACCCAGCGTGCGCAGGTGTAAGATTGCCAATCTCTGTTTAGCGTTTTTTTTTTCGCAGCCTGCATATAAGAGGCGATTCCAGACACTGACGGGAACACCAGTTTCTCTCTTTCGCAATTATGCTTGCTTTGTCCCAGTCAACTTCACGATTAGCTGCTGCCACGTGTTCCGCAAGTGCGTTGGAGACAACGTTCTTATTTCCGACGTCATTCATACGTTGTTTCAATATGTGCGCTCTCGCCGGTCTAAACATAGTCTCGGTATGCGCAGGGAACTCTTCAAACAACGCCTCGAAACTTTTCTTTCTTGAGCAGGCATTTGACGTGCTTCATCCTTCATCCTGCGGGCGGGACCGTGCGCCACGTGTAACTCAAATGTCCGCGGAACCCGAGCCAATGCCTCACTGACCCCTGGCACACTGACCCCTGGCTGCGTGGGCCCGGGGTCACACCACGCGCGACGAAGCGCCGTTGCGGGTGCGTCGTTCTGCACGGAATCAATAAAGCTAACAGGGCATTCCCGCAACCAGGATGTTTCGCGGCGCACCTCGAACGGGTCAGAGGCACGGTCTTCTTCGCTGGAGCAAATCCCGTGCTGGCGTTAACAGCGCAAAACGTCGACGGTACACGAGAGGAGGGAAGATAACCGATGGTCGTCAAGAGTTACGGAATGGATCCCAAGGGAAGGGAAGCGTAGCAGAGGGCGGCAGAAAGTCAGGTGGGCGGATGACATTAAGAAGTTTGCAGGAACATGGCCACAATTAGTACATGACCGGGGTAGTTGGAGAAGTATGGGAGAGGCCTTTGCCCTGCAGTGGGCATAACCAGGCTGATGATGATGATGATGATGATGATGATGATGATGATGATGATGATGATGATGATGATGACACGAGAGGAGAAGACGACGCCACAAGCGCTTGTGGTGTCGTCTTCTCGCCTCGTGTCTCCGTCTGCGTTTCGCCCTGTCAACACCAGGATGGAAAACCAGCAAGCCCGAGCTGCTGTTCAAGCGAATTCCTATGCGCTATTTCGTATTGGGGTTGAGGCAACCATTTTGTTTCTCGCGGGATCGAATCCCGGCCACGGCGGCCGCATTTCGATGGGGGCGAAATGCGAAAACACCCGTGTGCTTAGATTTAGGTGCACGTTAAAGAACCCCAGGTGGTCGAAATTTCCGGAGTCCTCCACTACGGCGTGCCTCATATCAGAAAGTGGTTTTGGCACGTAAAACCCCAAATATTATTATTATTAACCATTTCGTTTCTGGTCGGCGTTTTCCTTTTCATTATGCCTCATCCCGACCAGACTAATTATCGTCGAACTATCGATTTCAAAGAGCAAAAACAAAACACGTCGCAAAATTGCTTTTGCGTAGAATTTCTAGTTGCTGTAAGCAAGGTAAATTAATGGCCTTTCAAATGAATAATTTGGTAAGTTTCGGTCTGGGCGCGAGGCGGGCACGCTTTCCGGACGCCACCGCGGCTCCACGGTTCTGGTTGAAAAAAGGCGGGCCCATAGGGCGGGCTTCACTGAGCACGTGACGGCGCAGCCAGTGAGGAGGAGGTGGCGCCACGTCATGAATGCATGAAATGAAAAGACAAAAGCATTAATGTCCAATTGACCGGTGCTGACGGTCCTGCGAGTTGTGAACTCCTCGCGGGCAGCTCCACCCGCCATAACCATCATCATCATCATCATCATCATCATCATCATCATCATCATCATCATCATCCTGGTTACGCCCACTGCAGGGCAAAGGCCCCTCCCATACTTCTCCAACAACCCCGCCATAACCATACAACCTCTACCACAATAAACGTTTACTCTCTCTGTCTCTCTCTCCTCGCGGGCTAGCAAGCGCGTTGAGACGCTTGGCGAGTTTGGATTTGGCCTTACCGAGGCGCAGTTAGAACGAAGCCTAGAGCTTGCGCGGACAAGGAACGTGCGAAAAAAAAAACACGTTTCGCCAAAGGGATTATAATGCTTTCACACTCCCACACGTAAGCAGTCTTGTCACTGCCGATTTTTTTTTCATGGCACTTCCTATTGTCATTTCGTTGTTCGATACACTCGATCATGCTTACGTGGTAAGCGACGACGTTGATCACGGTCAGCCCATGTTCTTGTGTGGTTCGATTGATTCGTAGTAAGGGACGCGAGTTAAAGGCATTACGCTTATACTTACTGAATGCCGCTTGCCGCCTGTGCTCGTTGCCGCTTTGTTACCGTGCTGCCCTTGCTATAGGGCGCATGACTGTGTGAGTGCATCGTGTTGCTTGCTGAAGGTTCTGAGCCCTGCATGGGCGGTTTTTGTTGGTTTTAGGCGGCACGTTAAATCGTCGCACCAGCTTTCACGCGGTGCACCTATTCTTATACCTATATTATGCGTAATGTGATGTAATGCGCAGATTAGATGACCTTTGGACAATTACGGTGACAGAATAGGTACCAAGAGAAGGGAAGTGCAGTAGAGGACGGCAGAAGACTAGGTGGTGTGACGAAATTAGGAAATTTGCGGGTGCTAGTTGCAATTGGTTGGCGCAGGACAGGGGTAATTAGAAATCGCAGGGAGAGCCCTTACTCATGCAGTGGACACAAAATAGGCTGATGATGATGATGACGACGACGACGACGATGATAATGATGATGATGATGATTTTATGCGTGGCTTTGCGCATATTGAACTGTTGCTAGTTGCTTCATGTAAAACATTTGCTGACTTTTTGTTTAAATACGAGATTCCCGCCTCACCTCGTTTATACGGGGTTTCATTCGCGCTCTATTTTATCGGGATGAAACCCAGCAAATTTTCCTTTAAGAGTCCGTCAGAAAAGACGTAGCCCGGGGCGAGGATTGCTGTTAGCTACTGCGTATAGTATCGCTGTTCGTATTTTTTCTCTTTTTTTTTTTTTTTGCTCGAAGCTCCCCATCATTTTTTGTGAAGCCGTTACACATTGATGCTGTCTGAGCAGACTTCCACGCAGGGTGCCTTATTACGCTTGCTTTCCGCACACAATTCAATTCTTTAACGTTTTGCGGATATGGCAGTGTACGATGGGGGCCTGTGCCGCAATGAACTAAACCCGGCCTAATCACGTACGCAGCGAAACTGCACTGGCAGGACAGCGCTATAACTCGCGCTCTAATTCACCCGTGCGTTCGGCAACTTCGGTGACTCCGTAGTGTCCACATTTTCATTGCCGATTCGTGATACTCTGTTTGAGGTCACTTTGACCCCACTAATTTCGCGATGTCGTGTGTATGCAATGGGAGCAACACCACTACAATACGTGCCGGTATCCCGCTGTGCGGAGTCGTTTGAGGTATAAGTATATAAGGCTCAAGGTATAAACAGTATTAGGGCAAAGGTAGAATAATAAAAAAAAGAACGATTTAGACATCGCATTGGGGAACAAAACGAAGCGGGCGGAACGTAACACGAGTTTCACTTCGCATAACTGGGCTTCGTTGCGTTTGTCTGCGGGACACACCTGGTAGGTGCGCATACTGGGTTGCCCCAACCTCCGGCAACATCGTACACATGTCCGCTCTCGTAGAGACCTGCGTATTTCCTGCAGCTGCCGCCGCTGAAGTACTGGCCTGGCACCCGTAGAAAGCGAGAATCGCAGCCGTGAACTTCAGCCGTCCTGGCTGCAGAGTGTTGTCGTCTGCTACGCACCGCATCCCGAGCGTACTTTCGAAAGCGCCCGCTACGTGTCGTACGTGGCGCCTCTATAGGCGGGTGCACTACGCGTATAATTAGTACTTCAGTATTCACGTGACGTCGTAGAGGCTGCGTTGTGATAATATTCGGATCTGCCACATCGCGGTTGCAGATTAGCGGATAAGGAGGGCTCGCAACTGTAAAACGTCATCCGTCATCGTCATTGAGTTGAGTGACGTGCCTCTGGCATGCGAGCTGCGAAACTTGACGTCAAGATGGGGCGACTACTCAGTCCTTAGTTACTCCGTATGCAAAGACAAATAGGTCTGTCAGCTGAGTGACGTCAGTTAGCTCTCCAGCGTAATTACTCTTGTTGCGGCAAACTCCAGTGGCGTGGGCGTTTTCGAAAATAAATATCGTTTCGAAGGGGGGCATCTTGTAAATAAAGAACTGGAGCTAAATCTGAAGCTAGTGTCACGGGCAGCTGTATAGGAATTGTGGCCAGCGCATAAATTGGCCCAAATATCATCATACTAGCTTCAGACGAATTTGTGACTTTGCAGGTTGATCATGTGTGATGATATGTCGTTATAAATGCAACCATTCGCAATTGTTACGCACGGGCCAAAATACCGCCCATGAGCGTTTAGAAAAGCACGGTTACTTGGAAATTTTGCAACAATGTACCGTAATAAACAGCGCGACGTGATCGTCTGAAGTAAAAGTACGGGGAATAATAGGTGGTGTCTAAATCCACGCCGCAGCAGCGGTTTCCGAAATAATCTTATCTTGAAGGCCATGGTTTTCCACACATGCGCCGGAAGTGATTTTAAAGCCGGAAGCACGTCACGGCTACCATTTTTTAGACATCACCTATAGATAAATTCACGCACTGCTCATCAATTCCGATGGCAATTGAACCGTTGCAGCTACAAGGTTCGCCCTTGTAACTTTAGTCGAAAACTCAACTTCTTCAAGACAGAGTATGTTCCCTAACAACGAATAGCTTTTGGCGTAGCCTCTGCCGTGGTTTTTAGACTTACGTCAGGGCCTGAAGCGCACAGTTGAAATAGTCTGCTTGCTGGAGCCGCAAACCTGGCGATCTCTTCATTATACACTTCTCCGCGAGGAGGGTCTTTGTGCTGGAATGTATGTTTTCATGGACGTTGTTTATTTGACGGTCCCTCAGCCACATCTAAAAAGCTGTCTTCATCGCATGTGCCATTCCTGTGTCCGGCATGACGCGCCTGCCCGGCAGACCACTCTGCGGGTTAACCCAGTGCCTGCGTCTCCTGCGTGGTAACGAAAACCCCGCAGCTTCTGTGTGTCTCTCGCCCGTTTCCGTGGTAGCCGGCGGTTGGTCTGCGACGGTTGGTCTGCGACGGTCGGACTTGCATCGCCCGTTCGAAATACGCCGACGCAAAATGGCGCGTGCTGCTCTTGCAACCGGGCTGCGTGGCGCATTCGTCGATGGAAGACGTCTCTGCAACAACTATTTGAGCCGGACACATGCTGCCGCGCAAGAACTTTGGGGCCGTTGGAAGGTTCGCGATGGCTTTGGTGGAACGCTCGGGCAGGACGAGCCGCTTGCCTCTTCTCCCACTGCACTCTCCCAATGTCGCAGCCGCGGGAGAGGAGGAAGGCAGTCGCCTTCTGCGCCGGCGCTCGCGACACAGGAGGCGACACACTTTTGACACATTGACTTACGTATATAGCCACCCGTGCTTCCGCCACATATGTTCCGGTTGACAGTTCCGTTGCCTACGGAATTACGCGTCGAAACTAGAAGTGCTGCGTAAATATTCACACTGCAAGGCATACGCGCCTGCACGCGCATCATTGGTCTATTAAATCGAATAGCGTTTTAGAAGCCTTCCGCTGTTCGCTTACTTTGATAATCATCGTCTGTGGTTTCTGCGCTATTCGAGGGAAAGTACATTCGAATAGAATAGGGAACATTGTCTCCAATAAATGTGCCGACTTGGGCCGGTTAGTAAAAAACGAATAACAGCGTAAGCAATGGGACGTACACACTAAGCACGTCTGCCTCAGTCTGTGCGTCCCGTTGTTTGCGCTGGTATTCGTTTTAGAGCGTTACGCCCGCGTCTGCGTTGAGCGTCGGCGTCCCTCGGCGTAACCGAGCGAACAAGCACAACGAAGAATGAAAGAGCGAACGCGGAGCGAAAGACGGGGATAGCGAAAAGAGCGCGAGGAGGAAAACGAAAGAGAAAGGCGCAGAGGGTGGATGAGGAGGAAAGCGGAGGAGGAGAGCATGGCGGAAATGTGAGGAGGAAATGGGGAGTGCCGCACAAGACGTGCTCGACCGCGGCCACCAGGAATTGCGGTGAGCCCATTCACCGATACCACAATAGAAACAAAGCCTTGCGGGGGGGGGGGGTGCTTCGGACCCACTGCGCCGCCGCGGCTAGAGGATTCGCTCCGTGAGAGCCACGCGTTCCCGTGTTCGCGCTTTCTTTCTGTGCAACCAGCGAGGCAACCGGTGGAAATGCTTCGCCTGCTGCATCTGCTGAACGAGCAGCCCGAGCCGGGGCTCCGTGCCTCCGCCGAGAGGATCCTGTCGTTCAGAATTGCAATTCTTTGCCGCAATATGCATCGTGAATCCGGAACACATACACAGCTGCGCTCAAATTTTGCATTAGTGTGTACCGAGATCGTCGTCGAATTTTTTTTTTTCAAGACTTTCTCAGTTCTGAACAAAGTGAACTTTATTATAAAGGCTTATGCTTAGCAAACATGCATTCTATTAAGCAGCTTATTGTGGTGCTGGTATGCAGCTTAGTGGTCACATTTACAATAAATACAACATTGAAATTCTGCTGAAATTATGCAGTTGAATGCTTTGTGATTTCGATCGTCCATATATGAATAGCATTTTTCTTCGATACAGTATGTGTGAACCTACATATGTTCATTTCACTGTCTAGATATAAGTGAAGTTCGTGGACAGTACTGTGGGCTGTGATTGTACGTTAACGTGTTGCCTATATGTCGCGCTCTCGGACTACGCATATATATTATGTAACCGGCTACACGCTTGGTTGTGTAGTATTTTCCTCTTACAATACATTTTTCTGCCTTAGTTTTTGTGTTTTCTGCTCATTTGTTAGTCGCAGGCTTCTTTTTTTTTATGTTTGTGCGATACCAACACTTCTGTAACCTTTTTTTTTATGGTGACGTCGGCTACACGGAATCTTCATCTCACCGTGTTTACGAGGTCTTTTAAAACCGCGAGGCGCGCGCTTTCGGTCGTTGCGCACGTCGCAGAGCACGACATGACGGCTACCACCTGCGTTATGACATTCTCGCATTCGTCATTGCTGTCATAATGGTTTTGACAGCTCGATGGGAGGCAACTACATCCTCGGTATAAATTAGCTGCCTACTCGTACTCTCAACCGTCGAGACGACAACGAACAAAGCCTAGAAATGGGGCAAATTCAATAGTATCGTTAAGTTGTTTTTTTTTTTGCAGCATATCAACGCATCGCAGATACGATCGGTCGCTTGACTATGCTGTGACACATGCACGCACGCACACGCGCACGCGCACATACACACACACACACACACACACACACACACACACACACACACACACACACACACACACACACACACACACACACACACGCACGCGCACGCACGCACGCACACACACACACGCACACACACACACACACACACACACACACACACACACACACACACACACACACACACACACGCACACGCACACGCACACACACACGCACACGCGCACGCACACCAGCATAAGTTACATACAGCATATTTCAGAAGAGTTATTGGTAGAAACTGCGTCTTGCTTCTGTGGGTATAACTTTGCAAATGTGAACGCTATTTGTTTTGCTTGCTCTGCTAAAAGGAGTACCGTGTCGGTGGCAATAACGGTACCAACATCTCTTTTCAGTTCATATTAATAAAAAAAGATAATATAAACTGAGAAGCAACATAGAAGCGCGGCTTGATGTGTGGTCGCAGCTTTGCCGAAGGCACAGATCACGTTCAAATAAACTTGTGTTCTTCAAAATTGATTTCCTTATACGTATGCATAAGCACGCACGCACGCCCCACGTACACAAACACGTATATGTGTATATCAGCGACTTAAACGCAACACTTTGTTCTGACACATATATTCTCATCGGTCGCCGTCACGGATATTACGTTCACACGATACCAATGCCCCACATTGTGCAACAGTTTAGTCCCGTAGGCCGCGTATACAAAATAGATGGCTACACCAGCCCGCAATTACACAAAATTTGGACAGATTTGGCCACCCACCTGACGAGTGAGAGTGACGAAAAAGGAGACCCACAGATGCCGTCAGAGGAAAGGGTCTCGAATCCGAAGGAGAAAAATTTAGCCTATTTACGGCAGTCGAAGCGGTGTTTCGCAACACGACCTGGCGCGGGGCGGAGGTTCGATGGGCGATGAAGTTCTTTCTGCTTGCTAGCGCGAGGTTGCAGGTTCGACACCCAGCCGCAGCGCCAGCCACATTCCTATGCGGCTGGTCTGCAGAGGCGCTTTTGTACCAAGCTTTGGCGCCATATTAACGAACCCCAACGGGACATTTATGTCGGAGCCCTCCGCTTCGCTTCGCTGCCCCTGTAGCTCCGTGTGGCTCGTAGAGCCACAGGCGTGTTGTCGAATGTTCGAAATTTTGAATACGAATCGAATAGTCTTTGATGCTTGATTCGTACTCTATAGTTCACTGTTCGAAATTGTCTAATATCAGTTCCGTTCCAACGCTGTAAGGTACAACAAAAGGTTTTGCAGTCTACATACACGGGCGAAAAACCGCCGTAAGCGGAGACTTCCGCAATTATTCTGCCCCAGGGGGACAGTGGTTGCTGAACAGAAGCTCCAGTTCTTGAACAAGCGGATGTAGGAGATCAGTTGTGCGCAATAGCTTACCGCGTTTGAGTAAGCTCGTCTCGCCTAAGCGTGTCTCTATTTAGGCGTAGCAATTTTTTTTTTTTTTCATCTGTGTCACCGTGTGAAGATTTCTTCAAAACGGAGGCGTGGAGCTGTGGTGCTGCCCTTGGCTCCCACGACGAGCGATATGCTGGGGCCATCCTGTCACGTGTCGTTACTTTTGTTTTCATAGCTGTCATTATCACGGGGCATCAGATTACGACCACATTTTCTTTGCCATTGTTTTTCGCTTTAAAGTTATGTTTCACAACGTTTTGTTTCACAACTTGGACGTTTCTCAAATGTTTCACTACAAGGGAAGTGAAGTTTATAATGACATTAGATGTAGCAAATAACGTAATTAAGTTTTTCTTTTCGTCAGACGTACTCCACAGAACAACTTAATGTTTAACTTCTTTAAAAATTGGGAATATTTGGTATTCGATTGGGTATTCGAAGGTCTTCTTTCTCGAATATTGGTATTCGATTCGATTCTAGAATATCGGTATCTAAACGCCTCTATCTTAGGTGTTCTTCAATCAATTAATTAATTAATTAATTATTAATTTAATTGGCGAACCACCACGAGGTCTACTAAGCCTGCATTAGGCAACACTACTTCTAATTTCTCGTCAATTGCAGCAAGCTAAAAAATATTGACCAATTGAAGCTGTGTCCGAAATCTGCACGACGGGCAATGAGAAGAAAATTTTCGGTCGAGTTTAAACAAGAAAGATTTTCTCCATGGAACCCTGCTGCGGGGATGGCACCTTAAATTAAATTATGGGTTTTTACGTGCCAAAACCACTTTCTGATTATGAGGCACGCCGTAGTGGAGTACTCCGGAAATTTCGACCTTCTGGGGGTTCTTTAACGTGCACCTAAATCTAAGTACATGGGTGTTTTCGCATTTCGCCCCCATCGAAATGCGGCCGCCGTGGCCGGGATTCCATACCGCGACCTCGCGCTCAGCAGGTCGCGGGATCGACTCCAGGCCACGGCGGCCGCATTTCGACACCTTAAACCATGCTAAAGCATTCTAGCATTCAATATTAGCCATCGCATTATCAATGCTTGCAGCGAGAAAACGCGGATAATACTTTGATTTATCCAGTGATAGTTTAGCTTTCTAAGAGGTATACTAAGCGATGCGCTTATGAAAAGAAACCTAACCTAGTCACTAAAAAAAAAAGAAAGAGAGAAAATAGCACATAGCCCCCATTAGTTATGTACACGTAATATTAGGGATCGTATAGGATCCTTTATAACAGATCGTACATTATGAACGATAAGAAACGGGGCTAACCGCGGAGCTCGATTTCTATTACTCATATCATATAGGAAGCCAACAAACAAAGACACCAAGGACAACTATGGGGAAATTACTTGTACTTGCTAATTGAAGTAAAGAAATTATAAATATAATGGAATTGAAAGTGTATGAAAAAACAACTTGCCGCAGGTGGGGAACGATATCACCTCTTCGCATTACGCGTGCGATGCTCTACTAACTGAGCTACCGCGGCGTTGTCATACATACGTTGTCTCACCGTCTGTTGTCGTATAAATTTATAATGATCAAATTGTCTCACCGTATGGGGCATGGGTCCTTTCAAAGAGGAATATTTACCTTGGGGCCGACCTGGATTTCAGTATTGAAATAAATGTGACGGAGAAATGCTCCCACCAGACAACCGACCAGCCGATCCGAATGAAATGTGTTGCAGTTGAAAGAGAAAGCGAAGTTCTACCGACTTTAACATGCACAATTTTGGTTCAGGACTTGGAATAGTTTATAAAAAAATATTGCCTAGAATCGGTAATTTACGAAATATAAGCTAAACCACAGCGCCTGCAAATTCGTAACTCTGCTCCAGAAACAGATATCGCAGTTCTGTGCACGGCATGTGTTACAGCATTTAAGGCGGACGAATGTGATACACGATTCCGCAGCATGCGCAACAGTGTAGCAAGCGCTTGCGAGATTTTTCCGAATGCTCACAAATAAGCGGTGCGCGGCACAGAATTACGTAGAACGCGGCGATTGCAGTTTGCGGAACTTGCGGTTCGTTTTTGTACTGCTGAGCTAGAGTTGTAAACGTCATACCTTTTTTTTTACTTTGCAACCTAGAATTCGTTAAAAAAATGTTAACCTAATTTAGATATCTATTTGCAACAGCCAGTCGATCTGAACTTTCATTTTTAAATGCAAACACTCCTCGTGTTTGCAGAGACTGTCGCGGAAAACGATACCTCCGTTCCGAATGTAGCAGTAATGTAGCAGTTGCCGACCCCAAAGCTTCCTCTTGAGGCTCACGTGTCCTCTAGTAGAAACTGTCTGCCCTTACCTCATTCCAAATAGTGAGACCGCGGCAGGCATAAAACTTGCAGCTGTCGCAGCACTACTGCCTTAATTGTTATGCCTGAGTACGCCATTACTCTTAATAGAACGACGTACCCCGACTCTTTCGAGAGCTCCGACTCATTTCAGGTCGATCACCAACCAAGGGAGCTTGTGCGAAAAGCGCACGTGGAATTCGAGAAACGCGTTGTTTACGAATTGACGTCGTCGCCCACGACAAAGGCCGGTAGCTCCGGATAGTCGATTAGGAATTCTCCTCGGTGCATTTTTAGGCGCGGCCTTTTGGCGCGCCGGCGAAAAGGGACTCCTCATTACTAAATCGAGAATTCTAGGCTGCCGTCGCAGTAGCCATGCGTCGCGAACGTGCGGTGAACCGGTGCAGTCACGGAGGCTTAGCGTCGTCCGGCTTCTTAGTAGTGCGTTGCCGGAGCGCCTTTTACAGCTCGACGTGGCCGACACGCGTGACCTACCTTTTTTTATTTATTTATTTTTTTTGCACCGCGTCGAAAAGGAAGGCGACCTCCGACTGCGCCTATATGCTGTGACACGGTGACGAAATGGTCGATCACCGCCGGTCCCGTAGGCGGGAGGTACGCCCATCGAGAGAGAGAGAAGGGAAGAAGGAAAGGCAGGAAGGTTAACCAGACTGAGTCCAGTTTGCTACCGTACACGTGGGGAGGGGAATGGGGAGTGAAAGAGAGTGAGAGAACTTAGGTGTAGGATGTCTATAGTCGGGCACTCAAGTCTGTTGCCTTCAGGTAGTGAAAAAGCGCTCGAACTGCTTTCTGCGCTAATGAACTGGGAGGCCAGGCTCCCAAGGCCTTCGCGCATCGAATCCCAGCCCTGCCTGGGAGCCCACCTGCATTTTTTGTTTGTTTTCCCATCTGGTAGAGACGGTCCCCCGGGCCTGGTGCTTGGCTACCTGAGGGGTTTGCTTTACTCATCTCGAAAGCGAGCCCCATGTTAGCGACTGCCAGGTCTCCGGGCACCCCTGGTCCAATCGCAGGCGGCTTCCTAGCGTAGCGTCCACCGCTGCTGCGGTTGTAGACGTGAGCTACGGCCGGGTATTACCTACCCTGTAAAATAGGTACCAGCGCGCTCCTGGCCAGATGCTCGGCAAATACGGGAACTCAACGCTTGGAAAGGACGCGCCAACTGATAGGCAAACGGCCGGCACGAGAACGGCACACTTTTTTTTTCTCTCGATATTTGTGGGGCGTCTCATTTGTCCTGGTTGTTGCACAGCGAGCGGGTAGCGGTCAGTGCGAACCTTTTTCTCACCTATTGCATCCCCTTGCCCCTCCCCCAGTACAGGGTAGCCAACCGGAGATACTCTCTGGTTAACCTCCCTGTCTTTCCTTTGCCGTTCTCTCTCTCTCTTTCTCTCTCTCTCTCTCTCTCTCTGCCAAACGGCGCACCTGTGGAAAGCCGGTCGCCTGGCTGGGCAGCTGCTTGTGCCCGTCGGATTAAACGGTGCTTGTCCAGCGCTAGGGATCGAACCTCCCGCAGCCGACGCGGTCGTCCTACTTTCAGGACCACGGCTACGTAGACGCTATCGTGCTACCACAGAAGTGTCCACAGACCGCGTGAACAGTTCTACGAAGCACCTTCCACGCACTGTCCACAATGTGATCGAGAGTGAGTAAAATTTTAGAGCCACTTGGACCGACACGGTTTTACAGCTGTACGGCATTTCTTTGTCGACAGCAATCGAAATACTTTGATTTGAGGACTCCTGATAACTCCATGTATACAGAGTGGTTGATGTCAGGACTACTTGAAAAAAGAGCTATATGAACTTCCCATGCTACGCATATAGCAGTGTTTTTTATTGAACATTGATCGTGAACTTATTTTACTTAACGCGAATGGACATATACGGGGGTCGCTTCTCCTGTTCTTCTCGTTTATGTTTTTTCTTGTCTTGTTTACATTAGAGTTTTCTGTATTTGTGGCCTGTGTGTGTTCACATTGACACGTGTACTTATTTTTCTTTATCGGGCGACCAAGTTTGACCGCCTAACAAATGTTATCGCTCAGTGCAGGACGCGCCTGCATGTATCGGAAGCTTCTGAAATGTCATCGATGGTTCCATCCGTTGTCTGTCACCCGAACCTTGCGTAATCTGATTGAATGTATGCGCGACGCGAATAGTGTAGAACTTTGTGGAAGACACGCGGGCCCCAGCGATTACTCTGGACCGTTGGACGACTGATGCATAAAAGCCGACGCGCTTGACCCGCTGACCAGATTTTCGACGACCAGCGACTGCGTACGCCGCTGTCGCCATTCTTTGCGTGTAGCCTGTTTTTCAGAGCAACGAAGACTTAGTTTCCCCGTTGACAGTTTTGCCACTGTTTTCGTCACAATCCCTACCACGTGACAATATTCACGTGGGGGAATGGCCAGTTGCGATTTCCCAACTCTGCGTCCGCATAGCCGGCTTTAGTGTGGCTAATTGTCGTCTTGTCCGTGCGCACTTATTAAACGCGGAATATTTTCACAGCGCGAATGGTCAGCGCGGCTGCCCGAAACGAAGTGCGCAAAGCTGCGCCACCAGGTGTTGCTACAGCGAAGCTCCCGCCGTCAATGCGAACGCGCAGCTGCACTTAGTGAATGGCACACGAAGGCGTGCTGTGGGCCGCGTTCTGCGGCAACCTTCGCCCTTGGCATTTACGAGCACGCCGCCCGATTGATTAGCTTCACCCACTCTTTGAAATGGACGCTACCGAGGATTTCTAAGTGTGAGTAGTTTTTTTTTCTTCGTTCTTTCTTATTGTTGAATTTAATGGAGACGTCGTGAGCTTTTAGCGGGCCATTTTAATCCCGTGGTTTACACTGAGATGCAGCACGCAATCTGCAGCAAACTTTGAACTTTGAACATTGTTCTGAAGATAAGCGCGATTTTTGCAGCGATCCTGACGTGGCCGATTTTACCCGGCGCGGAAACTTGTTGGTCTAAACCTGCACGAAGCAAGTATCCCTCCGTTGTGCTTTCGCCGGCCGAAGATTTCCGAGAATATCTTCTGAGGCGGCCGAAAAGGCGAAATTCTTCTCGACAAAATAATTTTTTCGTAAAACCTGAGACAACTTTCGTAAAATCGTAAAAGAAAAGAAACGAGCCCAAATTCGCAAACTTCGCGAATCATTCGGGGAGACTTGGTAGATACCCACACGTCATCACAGCTCTGCCATGACGAGGAGCGGCGTCAGCAACGCACGGTTGCGGCAAAGCGAACGTTCCGCGCCAGCGCTCCTGTCGCCGTTCCAAACGTGCCGCGCTTCCGAACTTCAGCAGGTCACGTGTCCTCCAACGCTGGCGCGCCCGGGAAGACGGCGCGCGTGATGCCACAAGCCCAGCTACAAGCCCAGCCATAAACCTTCGCGGCTCGCCCTCGCATGCTCGCCTTGGCATTCGCAGCAGACAACGGGTCCACGTGACACCAGGGAGAGGATGTGCGCGGGCTCGGCGCCCTGGATAGCCCCGTGCGCGTTTTTAGAATTGCGAGTAGGTACAGCAGGGCGTGGCACTTTTGACGGAGCTCGACGTTTCTGCGCAGGCGCGAGTAAGAGGGGGCGCGAGAGAGAAAATCTGGGGGCTTTTGCTCCTTGAATATATGACTCAGCCTAGGCACTACGGAGGAGGCTTCTTAGGGCGCGTTGTATTCGTTTGTCCCCCAGACCTACCGGCATTGCGGAGTTCGGTCGAGTTGGTTTATACACTCCGCCGCTGACTGCCCGCGCGGTGAGGCAGTGGGTGCGGACGCAGCTTGGTGATCGCTGTGTCTGAAGGGACAATGTTCTGACTGGGGTTGTATAAGTCGCGGGTCGATTTTTTCTTCACGACGATAGATCGTATTTTTCACAAGCACTGCTCCAGGAGGGCACATATAACCGGCAAACGGAGGGCTCAGGAGAGCACCTGAGGTTATATTAAAGCAGGCGGCGCAGGATCTCCGGGGCACCCAAGCGGTAGCGGGGGGATCACAGCTGGAAGCAGGGCGGCCCGTCGGTTGGGGCCGCAAAGGCCGAAGCGTGCGATGGAGAGAGAGAGAGAGCAAATGATAAATGAAAGATAGGGAGGTTAACCCGGACTGAGCCCGGTTGGCTACCCTACACTGGGGAAAAGGAAATGGGGACGGAAAAATTAAAGGAAGAAGGTTCTGTTTCCTGGCCTCCGTAAGCCAGGAAACAGAACCTGCAACCTCGCGGCCAGCAGCACAGCTCTTACATCTCGTTCTACGTTAGTTTCCCGTACGTTTTGAGCATCTACGCAATTATGTTGCACTCTCTTCACACAACCAATGTCGAACCTTATGTTACCTCCGTATTCTAAAGCGTTCCGGAAAGTAGACGATCGTCCTCTGAGTGAACAGACAATACTAGAAGGCCGCCCCTACCGATCGTCGGCTCAGGAGGTAGCGAAGGCTATTTTGTGCTTTTCGAATACACCTGGCTTGTGCGAGCAGCTTTGACTCCGTATCGCTGCGGTGCACGTCTCCGTAATCCCCCTCTCTTCTTTATTCCCATTCTCCCTCCCCTAGCATGGGTAGCCAACCGGACTGATTAACATGCCTGCCTTCATTTTATCTCTCTCTCTCTCTGTCTCCACTCGACACCTTACTTCCACTCAAACCCCTTAAACTTTGTAAAGTAGCGACACTCTCCTCCTCCGCCATCACTCCTCCTCCTTTCTCCTCTCTTTCACGCTTCCTCCTCGACCGTGGCGCCGCCTACATTGCTCGAGCGTAGCAACGGCGCCAATCCGTAGACGCTTCTCGAGCAAAAATGGCGCCGATGCACGGCGCGAGGGTCCACGTGATGCTGTTAGGCCAATAGCGACGCGGCGTCGGCCTCGGCCTCGGCCAGAGCGCGCGAGGAGGAGGCGGCATTCTTCAAAGCGTGGCACTACTTTACGAAGTTTAAGGGGTTTTACAAGAAAGTAGATAGCAGTGCCACGCCAGGACAGAAGCGGTCACTGAGCTTAATGATCATCCAGGGCGATTCTTGAGAAGTGTAGCATCTTCTTCAGTCGAGTGGTGGCGTTGCGCTCAGCTCGGTGGAGGGGAGGAAGAGCTTCGACGCGAGGATCGTTTTGAGAATACCGACGTAATCGGTGTCATATGGTATCAGCGCCAGTACCTCCATTGAAAAGCTGACGCCCCAGGACAATCCTTGGGCATCGGTTTCACTTCGTACGGGGAACACTTTTTGAAAATGTGCGCCATCCAATGGAACCTATGCGAAAGATCAAAAGTGTGCAACGCTTTCTTTTCTTCTTTTTTTCTCTTTGCCACAAAACTACCGTCGCTCAGGCGCCCGCTAACCCTATATCGGCTGCCGACACACGTATTCAGAGACACGCCTTGTCGCGCCCACACGAGGGCACCACAGAGCGACCATCCATCTTGCGCAAACAGCACAATTGCGCACGAATACTATCGTGTACAAACGTATGCGCATCGGGGGAGCATTTGTATCGGCATGCGCACGGAGTGCGGAAGCCTGCGCTGCGTTTGCATATCTCTGTGCGCATATAAGAAGGTCGTGGTGTATGCGCATACATGTATAGAGTGATCGATAACGAAGGGTGAATAGAGAAGCACCCTGTAGAGACGGGGGCGTCTCCTGACAAGCCAATATTTGCGTCTCGAAACACATCTCGGTTCTGCCGCCGGTTGTGCGTGGTTGAGCGCGTGTGCACGTCAATGCGTTTTCCGTCGGGAAGGAGGAGGCAGGTTGACGAGCGACCATGCCGACCTGCCGAGCGACGCGCTCGCTCCGTTCGCGCGAATGTTGCTTCTTCTTCTTCTTCTAAGGTGGCGGCATGCGGAGAAAGTTTACCGTAGTGCGAGTTGCAGGAGTCGTGGTGTGCGAACGTTCCGCACCTTGGAGTTCGATTCGATCGATATGATCGGTTATAGCCTACTCCTGCGTGATTCTTCGGGGGCGCAGCGCTGAGCTCGCGCGGCTCAATTTATTATTATTATTATTATTATTATTATTATTATTATTATTATTATTATTATTATTATTATTTATTTTTGTACTTAGCGAAGGAAGGGCGCGCCGCAATGCCCATGCAACCACGTCACAGGCGTCGCGCGTCCGATGAACGCAGTGCATAATTATGCTGCAGGCTGCGTTGCAATGCACGTGAGAAAGAAAAAAAAAGGTAAGGAGAAATAATAATAATAATATTTGGGGTTTTACGTGCCAAAACCACTTTCTGATTATGAGGCACGCTGTAGTGGAGGACTCCGGAAATTTTGACCACCTGGGGTTCTTTAACGTGCACCTAAATCTAAGCACACGGGTGTTTTCGCATTTCGCCCCCATCGAAATGCGGCCGCCGTGGCCGGGATTCGATCCCGCAACCTCGTGCTCAGCAGCCCAACACCATAGCCACTGAGCAACCACGGCGGGTAGGTAAGGAGAAAGCAATAACACATAGATAGATAGATAGATAGATAGATAGATAGATAGATAGATAGATAGATAGATAGATAGATAGATAGATAGATAGATAGATTCAACATCATCATCAGCAGCAGCACTAGCCTATATATATATATAATAATAATTTATGTCCAATGCAGGATGACGTTCTCTGCCAGGGACCTCCAATTACCTCTGTCTTGCGCTGGCTGTTTCCAAATAGATATATACTATTATCGATCGCCGACATTTCACGTTCACGCGTATGCATATCGCCGAGATGAGCTCGACGGAAAACCATCGGGGTTTCTCGGTGCGCAGTCTCATATGTTCTGCAGTGCCCGAAGAGACGGCGTTGTAGCGGTTGCAGAACACTTGACTTGATAGCGCGATGTCGTGTCATTTAATCCTCATCTATACGGTACGTGCCGTGCCATCCTGCAAAGAAACAAAGAACGAAGCAACAAAGAAACAAAGAACGAAGGAAAGAAAAAGAAGTTAACAACCTAACCGTGTTTGAATGCAAGTGCGACGGACGATCAAAAGTGCGATGACGAAAGGAACAGAGAAGAACCGTTTCCTATAGCTAGCTTCACCGATGTTTGCAGTTAATCTGTCATCAGAACTTTACTGCTCAACTTTTTACGATTTGACTGCCGGGAACGGATGTTAGACGCTATTTCTCCCTACGCGAGGGACTCCAAAACTTTCCTATATATTGTGAACGCTATTATTGAGAGCGGTGGATGCTCCTTGCGACGTTCCGTGAGATTTCGAAATCTCATCTCGTGATATGGGCAAGCAGGGAGGCGCAGAACTATCTCTTAAAGAAACGGTTATGTAAGAAAAAAAAATAACCGCAAATTGTGTTTTTCGGGTCACTGCCACGCTACGCAGTGCTGTCGGTTGTCTCCTATTATCGCACGTCCGTTTTCTTTATTTCTGCTTCTGTGTTCTTTCAAGTACAGCAGCTGTTGCAGCAGCGGAAGTATAAACCCGCGGGTAGATGCACGTTATTATGGCGAAGACTTGCCGTGCGGCATAATTTGTTATTGTGCATTATGAGACCTGCCTGGAACTCACAAATTCAGGCCGTGTTTCTTTTCTTTTTCCCTCCGTAGCCGTTATCGCACAAGCGCTCTTTTTGCAGGGAGACGTACGTAGCGCTGTAGAGCTTGTACATGCGTGCAATATAAATTAAAAGAAAAATCATCGTCCGTCAATTTTCCAAGTGGTATCGGACTTGCGTCAGACTTGTATGATAATCGTGCACTTCAATAGTTTCATGCTTTCTCCACTATCCGGTAAACCTATTTTCTTTTTTTTTTTTCGTTCAGCCATTCTTCTGAGAATCATATCGCTTTACAGTAAGAAAAAAACCTCGCGTTTAGGTAATGAACCAAACACCAAAACTAGTCGCTGAAATAGTCAGCAACTCTCGTTACATAAGTTGTCAGCTTGGAGTCACAAGAAAACATGACTCTTCCTGATATCTCGTGACTGCCTGAGCGCCTCATCAAGCTGAGCTGAGCCGTCCGTGAGATATCTTTGAAGGATGCTGCCTACGGAGCACTTGATTTGGGAGGTACAAAAAAAATGGTCTTCAAGTAACTTCTATGCGTACCTCCAGCCATTATGATTGTGTATGAAGAAGTCCGAACAACAGCACGCTGCCTCCATCGCCTTGAGTTGTCAACAACTCGTAAGAAAAGAGTAGAAAGTGCAGTTGGAATGTCGTCTCTTCCCGTCCATTATCATTTAAACGCATCGAATATCAATTTCTGACTTCATTTGGGAGAAGGAGATTCACAGTCTTATATGGGGACTCGGAATTGTCAACGGTAGGCGAACGAGAGATGCCACTGAAGCCAACGATTCGATAGGCCACTTTTCTCTTCTTCCACGAGTCTCTTAAATTCTAGTGTTTTACGTGCGATTATGAGGCACGCCGTAGTGGGGTATACCGGGTTCACTTCGACGAAATTGGATTCTTTAACGTGCACCCAAATTTAAGTACGCGAGCGTTCTCGTATTTTTTTTCTCCCCGTCGATGATAGGGCCACCGCGGCGGGGATCGAACCGGCTACCTCGGGCTCGGCAGCGCGACGTCAAAGCCACTAAGCCATCGCGTTGGGGGTCTGCGGACGTCTGTTGTTTGACTTCTCTAGATCAACTTAGTCGTGAAAAATCGGACCGGAAAGGGTTAACTACTAACACATTGTTTCGTTTTAGTCAAACAAATTTATTGACTAGCATCCAGTACGCTCAGATGCGACGTGTGCCTCCTTCGGTTTGTCTTTCTGCCCGAAAGCGGAGTCGTGTAGATAGATGTACGGGCAACTTAATGAATCTTGCTCGCAAAGCATAGCTACAGCTTATGAACTTGTTTGCCGAAGCTTGGCACTCCCGTGTGTTTCTAAGAAGAATTATCGCATCCCACCTCTCAGAATGACAAACTTGAAAGAAGGATATTATATATATATATATATATATATATATATATATATATATATATATATATATATATATATATATATATATATATATATATATATATATATTCCATCGTTTTTTGTTGTTCTTGTGTGACAAAGGCTGGTCCACCAGCCGAAACGTCAGTCAAATATGCTGTGCTTATTGAACGTACATCGTACTCTCTTTCTTCGATTTGCTACCGGCTCAGCGTGATTTCCTCCACACACACACACACACACACACACACACACACACACACACACACACACACACACACACACACACACACACACACACACACACACACACACACACACACACACACACACACACACACACACACACACACACACACACACACACACACACACACACACACACACACACACACACACACACACACACACACACACACACACACACACACACACACACACACACACACACACACACACACACACACACACACACACACACACACACACACACACACACACACACACACACACACACACACACACACACACACACACACACACACACACACACACACACACACACACACACACACACACACACACACACACACACACACACACACACACACACACACACACACACACACACACACACACACACACACACACACACACACACACACACACACACACACACACACACACACACACACACACACACACACACACACACACACACACACACACACACACACACACACACACACACACACACACACACACACACACACACACACACACACACACACACACACACACACACACACACACACACACACACACACACACACACACACACACACACACACACACACACACACACACACACACACACACACACACACACACACACACACACACACACACATATATATATATATATATATATATATATATATATATATATATATATATATATATATATATATATATATATATATATATATATATACACACACACACACACAAAGCAAAGGCGACTGATTTTCCCTTTATTAATTACTTCTCTCCACCTTGCGGGTTTCCGCAGAACTACTACGTCAAACACTTGCCTTTGCTTCGTGTTGTCGACAAATTCGACTTCGCCCTGCCCTCTGCTAGCCGCCTGGTTAGCTCAGATGGCAGAGCGGCTGCCCCGGAAACGCGGTTGTCCCGTGTTCGAGTCCCGGACCAGGACGAATTTTTCTTCAACTATGAGGCGTTTTCTTTCAAGGAACCCGTATGGGTTTCCTTTGTAGCAATTGCTACGAACGGGTGGATGTCTGATTTTCCCTTTATTCTGCACAGTAGTACGTTGAATACATTGTAAACGACAGTAGTATTGTATTCTTCCCAAATCACCGTGCGAAGCCTTAGTATGTTTAGAAAGGTCAGAAGCTGTTTTTATTTCTGGCCTTCAGTCAGTTAACGTCCAAGTCGGTATCTAATCCTTTATGGGTCATTTAAGCGCGCCAAGTGGTAACATTCCACTCCGCCATCTGGTGTGGCGTTACTGAGTATCCGTGGTGTGAAGGTATAGAGGTTACAGAACATAAGAAACTACGTTACTCGTAACGATACTTAAACAATTTTGAATTTCGTGACTTCTTAACGCTAACCGCCCGATCATTTAGGGCCGACAATAAAAGCAGCATAGACGTTTAAAAAAATAAGTTTGATGTGGGACCAGTTACCACGCCTGTTAAAACAGATGGCGCATAATATACATCCATCCATCTTCGTATTCACAGTAAATTGTACAGCTTTATTCCATCGCTTGCATAGTTTGTATGATGAAGCGCTTAGTGACTAATGAAACGAAATTACTCGAGGTGGATCAGTTAAAGCAGCATAGAGGAAGCTCACTGTCAAATGAGGTGTCACGCGAGCAATCCTTAACGTCGTCCGCAAGTCGTGTTCTGTTAAGAACAAGCTATGTTTCTAACCCGATTGTAGACCCTTTTTTTTTTTTTCCAGTAGTCGCTTCCATGTAGTCGCAAGCTTACTTTGCGTCTGTTGTCACACACTGCCTTTCCTCAGCTTACGCTGGATCGTTTGCTCTGTCCTCCACGTCTCAGCGCTTGGAGATTACGATGACAAACGGAATGTCACTCTCTTTGCTTGTTTATCTTCATTCTTTTCATTCTTTCGGTTTTGGGGGCGCCGTCTACAACCAGTTGTTGTAAGCGTGTTTTCTCTTCCCATTTGCTTTTGTTCGGCGGAGGGACATACTTGAAGAGATTTAAAGGAAGCCCCTCTGTTGTCGTCAGCTCAGCTTCTTCTTCTGCTCATGTTGTTGTTATCGTCTGCTTCCGATTCTTTCTCCTTGTTTTATTGTCTGCTTGCGCAGACGTCATTTTTATCTCGCTATATTGCTGCTCCTTCTGCGCTCGCGTTCGCGAGCAGACGACACGGAAACTGTTTCTGCCGAGAGCGTAAGAATCCGGGCACAAAAGGGACCGCGGTTCCTTAAACATTCAAGAAGCTGCGCGCGTTTCGAGTTTTCTTGCAACTCCTTCTTGGGAGTTAGGGGGCCAAAGCGCATTCTATCAACGTGATCAGTGCTGTCACGAGTTGGAGAAGAAAGGTCGCGAGGCGTTTCTCCAACGTCCTGGCCGAAGGGAGGACTGAGAGATTTCCACTTTCGGGCACTGTCGTCAACTTTTGCCTACAGCTCTTCCCTCCGGGGCGTCCTTTACCCTACCTCTGGAAACTCACACTTGGGCTTCTGTTATCTTATATCACTCAGCGTTGCTTCTCGCGCCCTTGCTGTGCTTACAGTTTTCCTTTATCTCTCTCTTTCTCCGTCTTCGCGACGTTCAAGAAGGGCCAATTTTGCTCGCTTGGATCACTCAGCCCAGCCTTGATACTGATAGCTCCAGGGGGAGTATGGGTCTCGCAGATTTATGTCGTCACGAAAACGACTTTCCATGGCATGAAAGTGCCAGCTCCTGCCTTCTAGCATTGACAGAACTGTGACAATCTGAACAGGTTATGAGTTTTCCGGATTGTACAGCGCAAGCGGAACGACCACGCAAAAAATGGAGAAGAAAAGTCACGACGACACAGCGCGCAAACTATCATAAAACATGTACCAACAAGCCCAAAGTTCCATTATCTTGAAATTATGAATAAGTATGATATCGACAAAATAGGATGAAATAAAGGCAAGAAGGGAACGGGAAAGAAACGTCAGTCAGACACGCGTCTGGTTCGCTACACTAAACAGCTGAAAGGAGGTTAAGGGGAGAGAAACAACCCGGAAGAAAGGGACGGAGGGAGTAAGTCCACGCAAGGGGGACTTGCCGTGGCGCCTCCATCCATCCAAGGCCGTCCCTCTAATAGCCATCCTCTGTGGTTTGGACAGGCCTGGCGATCGCCAAATACATTCATCGTGCGCGCCCAAAAAGAGTGGGGTCATCTTTAAATGTGTGAAGCGCCGCCAGTTCTACGACAGCTGGATTTCGGGGGTCGCAGGGTTTCCGCAGAGGTTCGAATCCTGTCGACTGCGCCATTATTAGATGAAAAGGAGACTTTATGCCGGCCCTCAAAGAGCTGTTTTTGCTGTCCATGCCTCCTGTCCCAGAGCGCAGGTTCCCCTTTTAGTATCCGCTGCGACATACATACATACATACATACATACATACATACATACATACATACATACATACATACATACATACATACATACATACATACATACATACATACATACATACATACATACATATACATACATACACATACATACATACATACATACATACATACATACATACATACATACATACATACATACATACATACATACAATGGAAATTGTATTCAAAGAGAAGTTTCTATTTAAGACATTTTATTTAAGTTGAGGCTCTCCATTTGGCCCCCCTTTTTGTCTCCTATACGTCCTTGCTCTCAATTCAAACGAGGTTGTTGAAATTCAGAACGAGAAGTCGCCCGCTCGTACTCACTGCAACATGTACAGAGTCAGCTAAAATGACGGGATATGTCTTGGAAACTCGTGTTCACGAGACATCTGACCGTCGCGGTGAGGGCAGAGGTGCCGAAGCGGGGGCGCTGGCATCGCGCCGCCGGGCTCTACAGCCAACCCGGCGCGTGGCTTGTACAACGTGCCGGGTGACGTAGTCCACGCGTGGTTCCCTCCTCTCCAGCTTGTTAGGGCGATACCAACGTCGTGCCGGTAGAGCGTCGACTGCTTTTCAAAATTCATAAAACAAGATGGCTGTCCAAGTGACGTCTGGTTCGTAGGGTTCTTGAAAAGTTCGGTACAAAGAAAGGTTACGGTAAAGCGCGGTAGAAATGCCAACGCAGCAAGCGAGAACGTATATTAGGGCGTAGAAAGATTAAGTATATAGTAAAATTTATTTAACGCAACGTGTACAAAAGCGCGCATTCAAGTTAGCAGACGTCTTGGTGTAACCATAGTGATGACACATATGCCTCGCCGTATACTATCAAACGTTTTTTTCTTTTCGGCTGCATAGGACGCGAACTAGCATGCTCAAAACGTATCGCTGAGATCGGAGATGCCAGGTGTGAAGTAGCGGTTCAGAAAGGTTGCGATCATGCGCACGGTGAAAAAAGAAGTAATAATAGCCAATATCTTTGGCCCAGTCTGCTTCCCAACAACAATAAGTAGGTTCAGTACCTAAAGATCCGTAATGGCCCGTTACATTGGCATTTCTGCCCCTTATCGTCGCTCCTATAGAGATGAAATTGAATTTTTTTTATGCGTGACAGTTAAAACTCCAATTAAATTACCACGCGAGGTTGAAACGTCACTCTTTTGTTCAAGAATCACCGAGCGTTTATCCTTCTTTCGGTGTCGGTGTCTGTCGTGCTCTTTGTTTAGGTCACTCAACCCAAGAGCCCACCAATCGCCAGCTTCTCGCGACTCAGTTGACGTTTGCACTGACAGGGCGACGACCGTCACATACACGGGTCGATTTGCTTGTTCGCTTTCTCAGTATGCTCGCGCGAGCGTGACTGACGTGACTTCCTGCCTGCGGGGTGTTATTGACTCTAGTGAGGTATATGCAAACAGGCAGCGGTAGAAATGTGACTTGTGGCAGTAGCATTCCGGTATACAGTCGTCCATTATGTGCCACTTACACATATCCGCTTCGTACGATTGACATAGAATTGGGTATAGCATATGTGTGGTATGCGTAGATGCAGAAAAATAGAAATAATAAAGCGTACATAAATCAGCATCCGAAGCGACATAATTTTGGGGGAATAGCGTGAATATTATGAAAGAATACACGAAAAGCTAAAAGTGGAACGTAGCGGAATAGATTGCTCAAGAGCAAGAGCAGCGGGGCCTTGAATTTCACAAAGCGACAAAGAACCTCAAATAAATTCCCCGAATGACTGAGCAAGCATTCTTTTCACTACGCCGGAGAGTCGATGCAGCTAAGGGTTGTAGAACAAGAAACTTTTATGTAAAGTTGAACATGACGAAAGGGTGTCTCGAAGGTTCTTTTCTTTCTTTCAGTGTAGAAAATTGTTCACGAGGCGGAAAAAAAGCGAGTATGATAAAAGTTGTTTCAGAAAAACATAGGTATGTGAATATTTCATCGCTGCCACTTCCATCAAAATCAATAAATTCATCAACAGGGCTGTCCACTCCTCAGGTTTATTTACGGGAAGTTTTAACGCCATAATCGATAAGCGTATTCGCATAAATTATACTTGAAACGCGGCTCAACCACTCGATGACGTTTCGCGAATCTGTTTCCGAAAACTGGTTGGTAATGTAAGTAAAAATAATAATAATAATAATAATAATAATAATAATAATAATAATAATAATAATAATAATAATAATAATAATAATAATAATAATAATAATCAGTGAAACGTAGCATGTACGCGACGGCACACTTCATTGAGTGTTTCCAGCTTGAACGAGTAGTGTCCGCAATACATGCTGATCAAGCGACATTCATCAAGCCGCAGTATGATACTCCTGACTATACACATAACGGCTTCATTCAAGACGTGCCTTGCAGTCTTAGTTTTTCACAAATCCGCTGAACACATGAAGACGAGCTCACTTCTTTAGATTCTTCGGATCTCAAGTTTCAATCTAGAGCTTATTTGAAGCTTTACAACTGGCTGTTTCACTTTGTTGGTTCGCCGAAAGAAACAAATTTGCACTCGCTGGGGTGCATTTCGTTCCCGCAAATGCAGTCGTCACCGATCCTGCGTGCATTTTTCCTCTTTAACGCAGCGTGCCCGCTACTTCCTGGGCACCAGCGGTGTGCACATAATGGTCCTTACGGGAAAGCAGCTAAGGCGGAGTTTTGAACTTTGCGCCCCAAAGGGGGCAAACGTCATTTAGACTGCGCGTACATGACTGTCAGATATTCGTCATCAGTGACCGATACAAATTTTCATTCAAAAATTTGCACTGGCAATCATGAAAAGGTCGACGAGAAAAATTGAACGATGCTTACGTTGCATGTTTATTGTCGAGATTAAGATTTCCTTTCTTTCCCATGTTTAATTTACGATAGCGATTGCACGCAAAAGAACGTTTTTGTAGATTTCCGGCAGCAGAAGCCATCAGGGTGGGAACTCGTTAGTTGAACAGCCCTAAGGAGGCACCCAAGTGCTCTTTTTAATTTTGTTCGTGTTCTTCATATTCACAGCTAATGCGTGTGTGTCTCTGTGTCTCTGGAGATTTCTAACTAAAAGACCAAATAAAGATTTCTACTATACTACTACTACTACTACTACTACTACTACTACTCTACTACTACTCTACTACTGCTACTACTACTACTACTGCTACTACTAACAACGTAATAACTACTACTGCCGCTATTCGACGTCAAGGTACAACGTCGATGCGCCAGAACTCTAATTGTTGCCCGACTAACCAATTAGCGCTCGATTCGTTCTGTCTCCGGTTAACAATAGCAGACGCGGTGGTTAATTCAATGCAGTTCTCGTTGCCTGACCGCGCTTAATAACGCGCCGCTCACGGGGGCGCGCCCTCGCACACAGCAATAGATGTAATCTACACGAGACTCCGCGATTTGGCAAACAGAGCTCCCACCTCTTTTGAATGGAGTCTCCTCCGTCGCGTTTACTAAAATTCATCGCGCGAACGTTTCCGACGTGGTGAGGCTTCGCTCTCCATAAAAGAGGTCGTCGAGGGACTGGCTTTTACCCCCTGGAAATCGTTGAAACTAAATTGGGGAACTGCTTCGAAGAATGCGTGCGCGCGTTTCGAACTCGTTCCTTTCTTTTCTTCCCTTCTTTTTCTCTCCTCTTTAGTGCCAAAATACAGGTCGTGCTTTTCCTGTTTTCACAACTGTGGCAAGATGCTCACATGAAACGTGTCCTGAAATGTCTTCCCGTTCAACTTTCAACCTAACCACGAGCGTCCTAGATGAATACGGGAACATTCCAAAAAACCCCCCTTCGCGTCCCAGTCCACCTGCGTTCTCCTATATATATATATATATATATATATATATATATATATATATATATATATATATATATATATATATATATATATATATAGGCGTGTGTGTGTGTGTGTGTGTGTGTGTGTGTGTGTGTGTGTGTGTGTGTGTGTGTGTGTGTGTGTGTGTGTGTGTGTGTAGGCGTGCTTACACTATTATCGTAGTTTTAGGGTAAAATGACGTAATAAAATAGTGTTCTGAACAAGTCAGTCTTGAGTGTCTAGGCGAATACCCGCTTCGTCGACACGTTCAATGAACTCATTGCCGAATCTGACAAACCAACAACTTTCGATGTTATGTTATGCAGCACAATCATTCAAGATTCACTTTATTTCTGTAGAACAAAAAGGCCCTGGACAGAAAGCTGTCTTGAAGCATCTTGACTTGGCCGGGAGACGATTTACAAGATAGCGGAAGGAAATAGAGAACATAGCACAGTATTCATGTACATCATAAATAAGCGAGCGTTACACACGCATAATTCGAATTCATAGCAGTCGAATCAAATTGTGAAACAATTGTTTGTAAACCGCATTTCTAAAATAAACATAAAGCATGCAACACAAAGGGAAGTGAAAATAACGTTAAAATAGAAACAGCAAAAAAAAAAAAAGAAGAAGACTCAGAATGAAACCATTAAAATTCAGAAAATAACTGAAGAGGACAAAAGAATAACATTCAAGCGAAGTATAAAGCAGGTAAAAAAAAAGCTATTACAGAGGGAAAGTCTTAACCCGGGTTTGAGCACACTACATGGTCAAAATGATAGCTGTAAATTAGTATTTTGCTTTAGATTCGCACTTTCTGCGGGCCATTTGCTTGTATTAGTTGTGTCAGCAGTCAAGAAACGCAATATTTGGGTGGAGCCATACGTAGTACGAAGTCGACGTACTCTTCCATTTCTCTTCACGTCTAACGTTTGCATTAATGTGCGCTCCAGCATCACCGATGAAAGTTGGCCTCTGCAGTTAGCCCGAGGTAAGTTCAACTTATTCATCGCACGGTGAAGTACACGGTTAATGTATGTATCTGGTGAATGGGTGATATGTTCATTAAATGATGGCCTGGTATGGTAATCGGAGCCAGGAAATGTGCGATAAAGCCTTTTCTCGCAGAAGAAACGCTTGTTTAGGCGCGCGCGGCAGCCCTCTCCCACGAAAGGTGACAATAACTCATCTTGGGAATGAAATGGCGGATGATTATGACCTCTTACAACTTTGACGGGAAACACATCACAACATCGTGAACAGAGCTCCAACAGCTTTCGACAAGTCCTTTCGCCTTTGACTTGCTCAGGCCCTCTACGTGCGTGTGCGAGCTGCCACTCCTCCTCGCCTTTCTCTCTCTATCTCATATTTCTGTTCCCTCTTTCCCCTCTCCAGAGCACGGTAGCGAACCAGGCGCGCTTCTGGTTAACAACCCTTGCCTTCTCTCTTCATTTCCTCCTCCTCCTCCTTGATGCAAATTTCTCCTTTCCCGTTCCCCATGTATGGAGTAGCCACCTGGGCATGTCCTTGGTTGGTATCCCTACCTTTCCCTTTTCATTTCTCTCTCTCTTTCCCTCTCTCGATGGAGGTATTGGAAATGGTCAGCCCGTTTAACATGCCCACGAGGTATTACGCTGAAACAATTACGTTTGCTTTCGATTTCGAAGGCGTGGTCTCCGATGAGCAGCGACGTCGTTATCGTAATATTGCGATTATGTGAAGAAAAAATAACTGCTTCTCTTTTTGCTAAGATAAGCCTATAATCTATTTACGTACGTCCAGTGTTGGAGGCTTCTTGAAATGTCGTCTGCTACAAGCAGGGGTTTGTTGGATGAGTTTCTAGACAAAGATAAGCTAGTGTCATCGGTATATATTATAAACTCATTGTTTTTTTTTATTGGAGATGTTGAAAAGATCATTTATGTGCACGTTGAAAAGAATCAGACTCATTAGGCTGCCCTGTGGCACTCCGCATTCCATACATTCAAGGTTGGAGCTAGAACCAAGGACACATAGGAATTGCTGCCGTTTTCCAAGGTATGTCCTTATGACTTTAAGCTCTTAAGGTTACCTGCTCTGTCGTATGTGTAGAGTTCGTCCATGAGAAGTTTATTATTATCGCAACCGAAAAATCGACAAAGGGGCCCAGTGTTAGAAGGTTGTTCTCAATGGTTTGCAGAATAAATTATCTTTGTTCAAGCAGCGCGGATTCCGTAAATAAGCCTTGCCCAAAACCAAATTGTGAATCTGCAAACAGGCAATTTTCATTGAAGAAAATTTCCAAATGCGTAAGGAAACCTTTTTTTTTTTCAGGTTTCCAGAAAAAAGGAATCTCAGAATAGATATCGGACGTCAATAGCCCACGTCTTATGTCTTGTCTCATTTGTGGATCACAATCACTTTGGCTAGCTTCATTCTTCCTGGAAAGACGCAAGAGGATAACAATAAGTTGAATGTAAACAATAAGTGAGCTACACGAAGCTACAGACCGCCCGTGGGGAGGGAGGGTTAATGCTGGAACTATTATTCAAAGACGTCAGCGTAGTAAGGACTTCGGAGGGATGGGTAGGACGAAGGAAAAAAAAAAAGAAGTCAGCTGTCTGTACCCAAATTAGGCCGCTAACATCTTTACTGTAGCACGTTTAGGCAGATAAATTGTGTTCGTCAAAACTATCTGCTAGTTCGGTGCCCTTTTAAGTTAGACGGTTTATTGTAAGCCATTCTGTACAACTGAAAGAATTAGTCTTATTAATGACCTTATTTCTTGTTCACTGATTTCCAGTCAGTCAAGCGTTTGAATCGAGTCATTCAAACAAAACAAGCGACGCCAGTTACAGTTGAGACGGGCGGCACTATACGTTCCTTTCTTTCTTTTTTTTTAACAGATTTGGAAATACTCCACAACGCCAGCCAAATCGTTTGACATCGGTTTACGTGTTTATGGTGTAGTATACGAGATGCTTTTTTTAATTTGCGTGTGTGAGAAAAACTCACACTTTCATTCAAAGTGTGCGTCATTTTTTTTTCTTCTCTCCCTTAACATTCGTGCTTGTGTATGTCGATGTCGACATTGACTTTTCGTAGCTGTTTGATTTATTTTTATCCTTCCGCGACCTCCCACGCCGTTTTCCATTTTCCCCGCATGTTGCTCCATTCACGTACCGACAGACCGAACAGTGATTTCCGAACGATCGCCCGAAACAAATTGACTCCAGTCAGAAATACGCCTTCTCCTCCCCCCCCCCCCCCCCACACCCCGTCTCACAAAATAAACTACATACACTGCGACGTCTGAACGTAGCTGTTCGTCCCACGCATTGCCGCTTTCCGTCCTAGAGCGCGAAAACAACACTCCCCTTCCTCTCTCTCTCTCTCTCTCTCTCTCTCTCGACTGCACTGCCCTCTGCAGTCGGAGATCACGGCAGCCGCAAAGAACATGTCCGAGCTACTGCCCTCACTGTGGAGCCTTATTGCTCTATTTTCCCCCTCCTCTTCATCAATCCAGCGGTTCTTCTTATCTCTTCCCCCATTCCGCACGTTCCCTTCAAAGGCAGCGAGCGACGAAAGCGCGGACATTTTCTCTCTCTGTTTCGTGTTGTTTCCAAACGAAGAGAAAACGTAAGGAAGCAATTCCCGGATTGAAGAGAAAACACTCGGCGCAAGCCAGGAAAGAAGCCGGTAGCCAAATAAAGTAAAACACACGCACACAAACATACAAACACAAAAAAAGGAAAGAAAAAAAAGAACACAGCGCGCGCGCGCGCGCTCGCGAGCGGGCGCGCTTCGGAGGGGAGCGCGAAAACGCGCGGAACCCCAGTCGGAGCCCCGGGCTCGGCGTCGTCTTCCAGGTGGTTGCTGACGTCATCCGACCCGGGGCTCGCCATTGGTACGCGGTTGGCGCCGCGGGCGCCGCCGGGGAGGGCCTCGGGAACGCCGGATTCCCGGAGCCCGTGGCGGAGGGTTTTTTGCTCGCTCGCTCGTTCGTTCGCCGCCGTGCGCGTGTGTGAGCGTCGGCAGCTGGAGCAGCCGCCGCTGCCCGTTCTTGTGTGCCGTGGTCGACGACGTCAACGCGCTGGCCGTGTGTTTTTTCGCTATTCGTGCGCGCTAACAACGGGACCGCTTTCGTTTGGCCCTTTTGTTGAGAAGGGAAAAAAGAAAGAAAGAAAGAAGGGGACCGGACAGCGTGTTTGTGAGAGAGTTGTGAAGACCGGAGAGTTTGAAACCCGTCGTGGCGAGCGGACCCGTAATCGCGGCAGCGCTGGAACGTCGCAGTCGTCGCCGTATCTAATATCGAGCCCACGCCGAAGCATCGGAGCGCGTCGAGCCCCGGTCTCCCTGCTTTTTTCTCCTGTCGTCGCTGACCGCACGCACGGTGAGGGAACGAACCCTTTCTTCTTTCTTTCTTTTTGTTGCTATCTTCGCTGTCTGTGTGTTTCATTTATATTTTTTTTTTACTTTTTTTATCGATAAAGGGCCGTCCTTCGTTACGAGATAGCAAAGCGCCGGCGGTACCAATGCGCGCGGCGTGGTTTTTGGCGTGGGAGGGTACAACACACTCGGTGTCTCGCAATCTGTCAGGAGACGGCGAAGTGAAAACACAACCCGCCAGTGTGCTTCTGCACCGCTCTCGCGTTTTTATCTTCTTTCTTCTTTTTTTTTTGGAGGGGGGGTGGCCTTTGTTTTTCTTTTTAGACGAGTGCGTTTTACTCAACCGCGCGCATCCGGAAATGTTTAACCTCGGCGGTCTCGTGGCAATGCCGCAGCTAGGAGCGTGACGTGAGCCCGGTAGTACAAGTCCACTTTCACCGACTCCCCAACCGCCCTATCATAACTCGAACCGCCGTTCTCTCTCTCTCTCTCTCTCTCTCTCTCTCTCTCTCTCTTTATATCTATATATATATGCATATATGTATACGTTGGTTTGCACCTCTGGTAGCTCGGGCGGAGAAATCGCCACGTCGCGACTTTGACACATTTTCCTCTTTCGCTCGCTTCGTGCGGTCTTCTGCCGATTCCGTCGAGCAGAAGCCTTGCGCGCTCGCTATCTTAGCGTCGTCGTCACCTGTTGATGGTGCCACGTTACAGCCGGCGTTTGGGACGCCGCGCGCGGTGTGATGGCTCCGAAGAAAAAATGGATGAGCGGTCCCCGCGCTGCCAAGAAGGAGCACCCCCCCCCCCTTCCTTCTCGCGAGATATTGTTGTTGTTGTTGTTGTTATCGCGGACGTGTGTCGTCTATACAGCGTCGCTTCTCGTGGTGGTGGTTTTCCTGGAAAACACTTGATTTTTTTTTTTTGAAAGCCGAGCTTTTCCGTCTGCTTCTTTCCCTCCCAGCTTTGCGTGAACGCCTCTCTGACCGAATCGACACCGGGCCCACCTCGAAGACGGCGTAATTTGAGGTGGCGACTGTTGTGCGCCCCCCCCCCCCCCCCGACGGAAGATATCTTTTTTAAATGGGGCTTGCAACGCAGGCCGATGCTAGAGTACTGCTCGAGGTACCCACCATCGTTTCATAGTATTAACCAATAGAACTGACTAGTAACAACTCAACAGGCCTACTTGAAAGTTATCGGTCGACTTTGGGCGTGATTACCTAATGATTTCGACCCAGTCTTCTTAAAAAGAGTTTCCGATTTTCTTCTCTGCCGAGTACTCGCTCTTGCAAAGAAATGTTTGCACCACGCAGTTTTGTTCTTGCCGGCTGGGAGGATGCGTGTGGTTTTGCAGGAGAAACGTCTTTCTCGCGGCTTTCCTTGCGCAGGACACGTTCGCGGTTGCGATACCGGCAACCGCTTCCTTCTGTTGCGCTCGATAAGGCGGAGGCATTGCGGCCGAGCTTTCTTAAGCTGGTTCGGGAAATCGCGCTGCCAGTTCCTATACTCTGTACCGTTTTGGTATCGAGTAATCAATGCGTCGAGGTTTGATTACAGCGTTGACACTGGCTTCGGCTCCGACCGCGACCGACAGTTGGGTACGAAGGAAACCGAAGCGCCGATCGTAATCTCTCCGCGGCCGCAGCTAGACTAGCCACGTGCAGGTTTGACACCTGTTGCTACAGTCACGGTGCCGCCGATTGATTTCTTCGATGCGCTCCTCGTTCAGTTGCCCCGTTTGGGCAGGCACGGATTTACAGTGCGAAGTTCTGTAACCTTGTGTGCGGCCGAACCCCTGTTCAGACTTCACGGTTGCAAAAATTAATTACTGCGATCAGCAGGGCGAACGGGACGGCACCTAAGCGACAACAACAACAACAACAACGTAAACGCGGTGATTGTGCCGAGTTCCCCAGCTGTCTGATCTCTTTTAAGAGTGACGTCATACGCTGTTCACCTTACGATAGGGTGTAAAGGAACAAAAAAATGCCGGAACAGATCACGGGGAATTCAAAAACACTGAACTAAGCTCTTGTCTAATTTGTGCTGCTTGAGGAGGCCGATTGCCAAATGTTCTCTCTGTTTCTTGTTTCCTTTCTTTTAAGCGTGTGATTGGTTGTAAGCTACTTGCCGATTGGCCTAAATCAGCACGTGTCCTGCCCGAGGGTACTGCCGACAGAATGAATAAAAGGAACGGTGTCGTGCGTGTCCGAATCGTTGACGTCCTTGGTTCGGATCACAGCAACTTGGAAAGCAAAACAAACGCAATAACTGTGCTTAGAACTGAGTGTAACTAATCTAGTTTCTCTTACGAAGCTTCGCGCGTGGTCATCGTGTTTGGCGAGCGGCAAAGACGGCCTGAATTTTTTTACCGAAATTAGTATCAAAACGCATAAAAAAAAAGCGTATTCGTTTAAGCGAAAGAGTTTTCTCAAATGAGTTCTCGCTACGTTGCCTCGACAAGTAAGGAGGCCATCGCAATAGATTTCGCGCCTCGGGCGACGACGTTCGTTTATGAAGAAGTGCACGCGTTTCGATGTCAACAAACAAAAACTAAACCTCGAATCCTTCTTTTGTTCCGTTACGGCTTCTGCCGCCGTCAGAACACACGCTCGCGTTCGTCAGTGGAAACCGGCGGCCGTCGTTGGCACGCTTGCTATATATAGTTCGTGGGAATGGAACGCGCTCGCCTCGACGTGTATACGCCAAAAAGAAAAAAAAAATAACTCCTGAAATGACGTCGCGAATTACACGACCGAGCGGCGACCGCGTAGCAGATGGAACTAACGTAAAGCCCGTATTTCCGCCAAGGTTGTTGTTGATTGATGAAGGCTGACATTTTACGGCAACGCCTGAGGTAAGTAGCTACGCGCGATCGACTCCGCCTGAATGGACAGCGCCGGGTTAATTTTAAGAAATTTTGATTACTTCCTAGTAAACCACGGTACGCAACCTTATTCCTTACTTCTTCTTCTTCTTGCATTCCGCCGCCATCAGAATTCTGCCCGCTGGTGCTGCCTAACATGAAATGCACGATCTCTTGCTTGCCAGAAGAATGGCATAGCCAGTAAGACACCGTCGCGTGGTATCCGTAGAGGTACATGTATGTGTAACTTTACCTGACCTGACCTGACCTAACCTAACCTAGCCTAACTGTAGACGTGGCATGCTATTCAAGGCGCAGTCGACGATGAAAGCACGCGCAAAGTGCGTAATTTTTTATTCGCAAGCACTGGAGAACGGTCAGTGTTCGCGCACTCTTGGAGAGTTTTGCGCCTTCTCCGTATCCATCATCATCACCAGCCTGGTTACGCCCACTGCAGGGAAAAGGCCTCTCCCATACTTCTCCAAAGACCCCGGTCATGTACTAATTGTGGACAGGTCGTCCCTGCAAACTTCTTAATCTCATCCGCCCCCTGCTACGCTTCCCTTCCCTTGGAATCTAGTCCGTAACCCTTAGTGATCATCGGTTATCTTCCGTCCTCATTACATGTCCTGCCCATGACCATTTATTTTTTTCTTGATTTCAACTAAAATGTCATAAACTCGCGTTTGTTCCCTCACCCAATCTGCTCTTTTCTTATCCCTTGACGTTACACCCATCATTCTTCTTTCCATAGCTCGTTGCGTCCTCCTTAATTTAAGCAGAACCCTTTTCATAAGCCTCCAGGTTCCTGCCCCGTAGGTGATTACTGGTAAGACACAGCTATTATACACTTTTCTCTTGAGGGATAATGGTAACCTGCTGTTCATGATCTGAGAATGCCTGCCAAACGCACCCCAGCCCATTCTTATTCTGATTACTTCCGTCTCGTGATCCTGATCCGCGGTCACTACCTGCCCTAAGTAGATGCATTCCCTTACCACTTCTAGTGCCTCGCTACCTATCGTAAACTGCTGTTCTCTTCCGAGACTGCTAAACATTACTTTAGTTTTCTGCAGATTAATTTTTAGACCCACTCGTCTGCTTTACCTCTCCAGGTCAGTGAGCATGCATTGCGATTGATCCCCTTAGTTACTGAGCAAGGCAATATGATCAGCGAATCGCAAGTTACTAAGGTATTCTTCATTAACTCGTATCACCAATTCTTCCCAATCCTATCCCGAACGCGATGCTTCGGAACCTGGACGCTAGAGTCCTGACTAAAATCACAGAACTGTTCAATGGCGATAGCTGGCTCAAAGGCCAATTGCCCCCTGAACGGAAACACGCTAAAATTATTATGATCCCCAAACCTAAAAAGAACCCCTCAATAGACGCTCTGAGGCCCATTTCTCTCACGTCCTGCCTGGGTAAACTGTAAGAACGAGTAGTACAAATAAGACTGCAGCGGTACCTTGAAGAAATAAGATGGTTTCTAAACACCATGATAGGGTTCCGTACGGGGCTATTCTTACATATCCTATCCTTACGCATTGTTACTGATCAGAGAAGAAGATATTGCTAACATCGCCCGCAGAGAGGAAAGACTAGTGCTCGCACTAGACCTCAAAGGAGCATTTGATAACGTTTTGCGCAAAACAATATTTGAGGGACTCGAATTGACGGGATGCGGAGAACGAACGTACAACTACGTGCGGGCTGTTCTCGCCAACCGCACCGCCACAATAGGAATCGGTGAGATCGCTTCCCAAAAGTTCAATATGCCCAGTAGAGAAACACCCCAAGGGGCAATAATATCACCTTTGCTGTTCAATATAGCGATGTGTCGCCTGGCGCGACAGCTGGACCAGATCCCCGATTTGGGTTACAGACTGTGCGCGGACGACATAACGCTGTGGGCAGCAAGGGGCTCTCTGGGACACAAAGAACGAGTACTACAACAAGCGGCCGAGGAAGTAGACAAATTCTCGAGGAGCAGTGGCCTCAAATGTGCACCCGGAAAATCGCAGATCATTTCGGTACACTCGAGGGGCTACATATCCAACGGACCTGTCAACATCGTTGTGGAAGGACACACGGTCCAAGAAGTTAAGGTGATGCGGATCATGGGCTTCTGACTCCAAAGTAGCGGGAACGCATCCCACACCATCAAAACATTGAAAACTACCGCAAATAACATTGCGCAAATGATCCGTCGCGTAACTTATAGGAAAGTGGGCATGCAAGAACACGACACGCTGAGGCTCGTCCAAGCACTAGGGATAAGCCGAGTCACGTACGGCCTGCCCTACCACTTCCTTAGTCCCGAGGAGGAAAGGCAGGTCGACATCATAATAAGATCTGCATACAAAGCGGCGCTCGGTCTACCCAAGGGGACGTCCACAGATCGCCTGCTAGCTTTAGGAGTACACAACACATTCGAAGAACTAAAACAAGCCACACTAATCTCCCAGAGGGAACGCTTGAGCTACACTCACGCAGGACGGGCCCTACTGAAAAGGGCACGTATTTCCCCACACCCACAATTTTTCAGCGAACACGTATTACCACTACCAACCTCAACACGAGCTCGAATAACAGTGGCCCCCATACCCCAAAACATGCACCCTGAATACAATAAAGCAAGGCGAAAAGCACGCGCACATCCTATTAGAACGATGTATGGAAATAATCCCACGTCCAACACAATATACACGAACGAAGCAGCGTATTCGAACGTACACTCGAACGCCAGTGATGCCCAAAAGAACATCAGGAGGTGCGCAGTGGCAATCGTCGACACGAACGCACAGCAACAATTTACGGCATCCGTCAAGATAGGTACTCCGGCGGCTGCCGAAACTTTCGCCGTGGCAATGGCCCTCGCTCACGCGGAACGCACGCAAAAGAGCGTCACCATAATAACAGACTCTCAAGAAGCATGTCGCCTTTTTCTTAGGGGCCACGTGACCAAAACATGCCACTCAATAATACCGACGAAATTCGCCCATCACCACCGGATCCTATGGTGTCCAGGTCATACAGGCCTTGAGGGGAACGAACTGGCCGATTCGCTAGCCCGAGGTATTATTAACCGGGCCGACTCGACTGGGACGGTCCCAGGTAGCCACTGTAATGACCCCAATCCAACGAATGCCCGGGAGATTCTCGCTCATCAGCGTGCAACCACAAAAATATACCCTCCCCCTCACCCACAACTCAGTGGAGAGGAAGCCGCCAGCTGGCGCAAAATTCAGACTGGGGCATTCCCCCACCTTAAATTACAGAATGCCATGTTCCCCACTCGCTACAGGCCCGACTGCCCGTGGTGCGGAGGCATACCAATACTACAACACATTACTTGGGATTGTGAATCACACCCGTTTGATAAAACACACCACACAATGGAGCAATGGGAGGCACAGCTAACCAGCTCAGACCTGGCGGGACAACAATCCTTCATACGACAAGTCAAGCAGGCGGCCGAGGCCAGCGGGGCCTTGGACTAAAGGGTCTCCGACCACTGCACGTAAATCGTTTGTCAATAAAAGTTTCTCTCTCTCTCTCTCCCACTCCAGGTATCTGAATACCTCCTGTAAACACGCTGTGAATAGCATTGGAGAGATCGTATCTCCCTGCCTGACGCCTTTCTTTATTGGGATTTTGTTGGTTTCTTTGTGGAGGACTACGGTGGCTGTGGAGCCGCTATAGATATCTTTCAGTATTTTTACATACGCCTCGTCTACACCCTGATTCCGCAATGCCTCCATGACTACTGAGGTTTCGACAGAATCAAACGCTTTCTCGTAATCAATGAAAGCTACATATCAGGGTTGGTTATATTCCGCACATTTCTCTATCACCTGATTGATAGTGTGAATATGGTCTATTGTTGAGTAGCGTTTACGGAATCCTGCCTGGTCCTTTGCTTTACAGAAGTCTAAGGTGTTCCTGATTCTATTTGCGATTATCTTAGTAAATAGTTTGTAGGCAACGGACCGTAAGCTGATCGGTCTATAATATTTCAAGTGTTTGGCGTCCCCGTTGCGTCCGTATCCGCTGGCAGACAAAAGCAAGTCGAGCAGTTCTCGGCGTTTGCAGCGTGCACTTAATAGGTGCGTGCTACGCGCGTCTTTTCGTCGGCGCACGTGGCAGCTTTCGCAGAGCGACCGCCAATCTCCGTCAAAGGCACAGATCTCTGCTCGCGCGAGTTATCGGTGCGGATCGGACAACTTCCGTAGCCCAACGATAGTCTTTGGATTACGCGTTTAAGTGTAGGCGCGACACAGCAGTCTTTACATGTACGCTTACTATTCTAATCATCATCATCCATCCCAATACATTCACTCCCCTTCCCTCTTCCCCAGTGCAGAGTAGCAGACTAGATTGCACTAGCTCAGGTGGACCTCTCTGTCTTTCCTATCAATAAATTCTATTCATTCATTACTATTCTAAACACTTTTTTATGAAATACGTAAACGTTATCAAGGGAGGTTGGGGGTATTCTGTAAGAGTCCACCTAGCCCATTAAGGACAGTCCACTAGGTGGACTCTTACAGATTACCCCCTCCCTCCCCCAGTAGTAAAAAAATATGGAGGACGCTTAAGCTTCGCCTTCAAGAGTGGAAGGCGATAGCGTTATCGCACCCCGTTCGCACCGCCCACTCATTCGCTCGGCATGCTCTTGACGAGACGAAGGGGATAAGCAAGCGAGTGGCGCGCCACCTGTCGGGGCAGCGCCGTACATGGCGAGCAGGGGTCTTCTGTGTTTGCCGCAAGATGGCTCTGCGTGTGCGCCAAGCGTAGAAGAAATGTAGCGAAAACGTACTTCGCTACTAGTTTAACTGCGACTTCTGTAATTTACGTGCTCATAATTACCTATATACACCGCAGTATAACTTTCTACGGCTCGTTTCTGAGGCAACACCGCATTCACTAGAGGCGCTTTTGTCCCGCTTGAACCATCGAACTAATGGCTGTAGTTAGCGTCTCCGTCTCACACTCCGGAGACGCTGGTTCGATTCCCACCCAGCCCATCTTGCAAGTTGTTTTTATTTATGAATTGCTTTGCGGGATTTTTCGCCCATGGCCAACGCCGCCGACGACGACGACACGGGGTTTTCTGCGACACGAGCTCGTTAACGCTGTCGCGTTAGAAGTATAAGCCTGCGCGGCACCCGCAGCCACAGTCACAGCGTAAGCTGGAGCAGCGGCTCCATGGGAGCACGATTTTTCGGCACCATGCGCACTACAGGGTCTTCGCGGCGAAGTCTCTTCGCATCGTTTTCGCGAGAACGATCTGAACTGTCCGCCCAGCTTCGACGGCGAGCAGCGGCTTGTGCTGCTCTCTGCACAGCCGTCGTATGTCCGCTAAGCCGATGTTGCTTGCTTGCAACCGCACGCGTAGCTCTACGATTCGCTTCTTCAGCAGCGGTTCGTACCTTCCGAGGAGGCGCCATAACGTGTGCCGAAGAGTGCGAACACAGGTATGTCCAGACTCGTGTCCAAACGGGTGCTCCGACCCGCCGTGGTTGCTCAGTGGCTATGGTGTTGGGTTGCTGAGCACGAGGTCGCGGGATCGAATCCTGGCCACGGCGGCCGCATTTCGATGGGGGCGAAATGCGAAAACACCCGTGTACTTAGATTTAGGTGCACGTTAAAGAACCCCAGGTGGTCGAAATTTCTGGAGTCCTCCACAACGGCGTGCCTCATAATCAGAAAGTGGTTTTGGCACGTAAAACCCCATAATTTAAAAAAAAAACGGGTGCTCCAACACAGCCCACGACTCGACGACACTGAAAACGGTTATCTGTCGGTGTTTTCGCTGTTCGTGCGGCGGCTAACAACGCGACCGTTTTCCATGTTGGATCGCGTGCTGGATCTTCGGGATCCGCCCGCGCTCGCATTCTTATATTGTTGACGCACAAACACGAAAGAAACGTGGTACTTTAGCCATATGGAGCTCGGCTCTAAAGAAACAAAAGAATGCTTCTGACCGGAATTGGAACCATGGACCGCAACCTGGCAGACAGATGTCTGTGTTAGCCACACGCACGCACGCGCACACGCACACGTACACGCACACGCACGCTACACACGCACACACACACACACACACGCGCACGCACAAATGGTTGCGTCGCCATTGCCGCGTCAGGGTCATGACAAAAAGTGGGAGTAAAGAAGTTAACACATGTAATAATAATAATAATAATAATAATAATAATAATAATAATAATAATAGCAGACGATTGGCAGCGTCTAGAAAAAAAATAAAAGTAAAGCTGGTTACGTCGCTGTATCCGTGTCAAAGTCGTAACAAAAAAGAATAATAAAGAAGTCAACACATGTATTATTTAATAGTGTAATAGTAAACGATTGGTAGCGATAGGTATACACATCCATAGCCTAGCTAAATAAGTAAGCAAAAGTGCAGTAGCAGCCGAGACAAAGAATGCTCACGTATTAGTAGATAGTTATCGGAATTTCTGTAGCACTTTTCTTCTTTTTATCTCGCCAATATTATGTACATG
Source organism: Dermacentor variabilis (assembly GCF_050947875.1). Classification (NCBI taxonomy): domain Eukaryota; kingdom Metazoa; phylum Arthropoda; class Arachnida; order Ixodida; family Ixodidae; genus Dermacentor; species Dermacentor variabilis. The sequence goes on from NC_134575.1 coordinate 53,892,996, forward strand.
GTCGCTTTCCTCGGTTGACACACCTGTTGATTGCACGGCAGGCCCGCATTCCCCCGGACGTCAACCCTGATATCCACACCGGTCCTGTGGGTACACGTATCAGGTCAACATCCTGCTGCACGCACATGTGGCAGCATTTAATACCCTTTTAAACGGCATTTTCAGGCGATTTAAGTTCGTGGTTTTTCCTTTTCTTATTTTTTTGTGCCGTCGCGAGGTTTTTAAAGCTCGCTCACAGATCGTGTGCACAGATTTGCTTGTGCTCCTGACGTTAACCGCGACATTTGTCGTGCGTCGCCTGTTGTCGAGTTGCCAGCTAAACTTGCGCTTCCCGTGAGGCGGTCGTGAGCGCCTGCTGCCGGCGCGAGTAGGCGTGCGATATCGGTCGTCCCGATATGCACCGCAACGCAGCGTGTTCTTGGGTCTCTTTTTATTACGACAGCAACTATACGAACGCTCCAGGCACATTTTTGCCGCCGCCGTCGCCGTGCGGTTCCGTATAAAGTTCAATGGCAGTAAAACTGTCACCGCCCGCCGTATGCTGCATGTGCGAGTGAAAGCTTGCGAGGTCACGTGAGCCGGTGACGAACGCTGTTCAATCCCGCGTGCTCGAGTGAGGAGCGCGGGCCGTAAGCGTGCCCTCTCTTGTCGCGCACGAGGCAGAGAGTTGAGGAGAGGGAGGAGCGGCGTTCTTCTCAGGCGGCTGCTAAGGTGCCTCGATGTCCTCCTCGCCCACCGCTCCGTACAGAGTGGAGACAACCGCGGCGTCTTCTACGGCGTTCTGCACGCGATTGGCGGACGCCGTGGGGACGCGTTGCCGGCTCTCGCCTGCCTCGAAAGCGATCTGGGACGTGGCCAAAGTGCGCGTCCGTGCGGGCCTCATCTTCAAAGCGATCTGCGACGTTCGCAGAGTGTGCGTAGTGCCGGTAGCTTCGCATGCGCCGTGATTTTGATGTCTCGTTCGTGTTGTAGCGGGAGCTCCACGAAGGTCAGTTCGCTTGCCGCTGCCGCGATTCCTCACTGTAGCATTTTGACGGCGAGTTTCCGCGCTCATCGAGCGACGTGGGTTCATGTTTACCTGTGCGCGAGTAACACCGTGTTTGTCAATTTAGTGAAAACACGTTGGCGGGCTAGTTGGTTTGAATCTATGATAGAATGTGTAAGCGCAACGAGGACGTAGAAAGAAGCAGACACACAAAGACAGCGCTGTTTCCGTGAGTCTATTTCTTCCTACGTCCTCGTTCAGTCACGCTTACACATTCTATCATTATTAATTTAGTTAGCAAGCGAATGTTTACAAGGTCACACGGCCGGTAAAACTACTGTCTTCGCACAGCCATCCACTAATTTGCTATCGCAATCGGTGCTTCGCCTTTCGGGCGAAACTGCGACAACAGTTCGAGCCTGCGTTTCCTGTGGCCGTTTGTCCTCCCGTCCTATCCGTTTTAAGCCGCCGGTGACGACAGTGGCCTAGTCGTCATCGTCGGAATGCAAAAATCAAAACACTCTTGTGTGCGTAGATTTCGTCGTCGTCGTGATTATCCTACTTAAGTGCGCCGTAGTACGAAGACCTCTCCCAGCGATCTGCAGTCACACCTGTTTTGCGTCAGCTGACGTCTCCTTACACCGTCCGTTTTATGCCGTCCTCACCTGCACTTCCCTTCTCTTGCGACCCATTCTCTAACCCTGCAGCGTGGCCAGCCCGACGCCGTTTCTTCCCATTAATGTCAACTAGAATGTCGACTACACGTGTTTGTTTTATAATCGGCACCGCTGTATTTCTGTCTCCCAGCGTTACGTCCACCATTTTTCATTCCATAGCCGCGTGCGTGTTCCTGATCTTCCAGGCTGCCTTAATAACCTGCAAGTTTATGTCTCATGTTATGCGTCGTTATGCTAGTACCGCTGGAATTCAGTGATCCAGCACTCTCCAAGGACAATCGGTAAGCTGCCAGGCATGACTTTTATATTGCCTGCCGTATGTGGTCCAACACATTTTCGTTCTTCTGTAAATTCGCTTCTCACGATGAGGATCACGATGAGCATGAGTAATTGGCCTGGATAAACGTACTCTTGCCATCCGTTGGACATAGATTCAGGTGCACGTTAAACAACCCTGTGTGGTCAAAATTAATGATGAGTCCTCCGCTACAGCGTCTTTCGTAGACCCAGTGTTGCTGTGGGATGTTAATCCGAAATCAAGAAGAGGGCAGACAGATGGAGTACCATATTGGGGTATAAAAGCTACGAGGAACAACAAGTTGTCTCAAAATGGCTGGCCTGCGTTTCGATAGGTGGGCCAATCTCTGCTAGAGGCTTTGGACAGATATATGCCCGCCAACCGAGACGCAGGCCAGCCTTTCTTAGGTACCTCATCCCTGTTTGTAACTTCTATACCGCAGTTTGGGATGTTAATGTTATTCTTCTTATCGTCAGTCATGTAAACACCAATCTAAATGTCCCAACGAGAAAGAAAAGCAGGCTAGCAGGAACGCCAAGGAACGCTACTCCCACCTTCTTGCAGAAAAGAGAAAAAGAGAGTAATAGATAAGAGGAAGAAGATAAAAAAAGGGAAAAGCAAGAGGAAGGCATAATACAACACATCACACGGTCACACGTAGAGCACCAGCATTACAAACGAGTGTCTAGGGCCGTGGTTCGCAAGAATTCCTGTCCATCTCTGTGGGCGTCATATCGAGTTGAAGCACGGACAAAAATCAATCAATCAATCAGTCAATCAATCAATCAATCAGTCAATCAATCAATCAATCAATCAATCAATCAATCAATCAATCAATCAATCAATCAATCGTTGGGCAGGAATTTGACTCCTGGTCCGAAAAGAGCTCAGTGCACTCATATATTCATGTCCGTCAGAATGGCCCTATACGTGTTAGCGAAATCAAAAGACACTTAAATCCAGCTAATTTGAGCGAATACACTCCCTGGTATTATCACTTAACCAAGGCGATCGATTAGATAAGTCACCGCTTACAGGTGTCGGCCAACGGTACTCGCAAAAATAGGGTGGCGTTTGGTCGATGTAAGGAAATCCACATGGGCTTCATAACATTTGATTTACATATTCACTTATTAGTTGGTTTGGGAAATAGATAGTTTTGCTCGTGAGTCATGACAAAAGGAGATAAGTAAGCTCCTGGAAGGGTCCTACGCGCGCTGGGCGTAAATATAAGCAGCCCTTATCAGTTTAAAGAATGCACAAATGCTTAAAAAATGATAAAATTGGTTTGTTCTGTCACCAAAAATTCCAAAGTGCACAATAATTACCTGCGGTTAACTGCGGTTAACCAAGAAATGTTTCATGTTCTACTGCAGTTAATAGAGAGAGGGACAGAGAGATAGAGAAGTAAACTTTATCGCAGGCGTATTAGTTATTGAGAGCCTAGGAGAGGAGCTAGCGTGGAGGCCATGAGGCCGCGACGCGGTCAGCCCACTCTGCCAGCATGGCTTGGTATTTTGGGTCACCAGTCTTGATCGTACGCTCCCAGGCCTAGAGCGTGATAGCTTGTGGAAGAATCGTTCTTCGTGGGGGATTGGATGGGCACCCCAAAAATATGTGGTCTTGGTCTGGGTTTAGTCTGCTTTGCAGTGCCTGCAGTTAGGTTTAAACTCTTGCTTATAAATTTCAGCCAGCCTTTGGGGGCTTAGCACGGACAACTTCCACCATACGTCCTCCTCTGAGCCTCTCTTCTTGGACAACAGTTTCCAGTTACACTGTAACCAAAACTACAAGCAGTAACATTTCACACATTTAGTAAACCTAGTTGCCACAAAATGTACCGACAAATGTAAATTAAAGAACAAGAGGTGGGCAACAGCTACAACATGGTCAACTGTATGAGAGAGAAATGTGCGAACTCGGTAATTATAAATTTGTTTCACGTTGAAGGCGTCATCACTCCGTCGAGGAATCTTTAGAGCATATTTTATCTTCAGCAAACGAGAAATTAGAGTTAATATGAGCAGTCGAGCAGAAGTTAGTAGTAGAGGCTTACCTTCGGCATTCGAAGAGCGGGCATCGCATTCTTCTACCCCATGTCTCCTAAGATACTACGACGGCCGAATAATAATAAACGAAAAGAATGAATAATATCCTACAGCTCAGCGGCGACGGTAATGACATCTTCGAAGCGGGAACTGTTTGCGCTCATCGTGATCGTAGATGTTGTACCTCTTTGCATGCGCGTTCCTTTTTTTTTTTGTATATGAGCATGAACGCATGTAAAATAAACCCATACGAATTTTCTTTGCATGAGCTGAACTGTAACACACCATGTTTATGTATGCTTTCTCGTAACTTGCATACTTCCTTTCCTGTTTAACATTCCTTTATATTTGGTTGGTTTATTTCGTTTTTGTTCCTTCGTCGCCGAGATAGAGAAATAAGCAACGGAAAACAAAGTGAAGGCTATAATGTCCATCCATAACAGCTGTCACGGGGTGACAGCGCGCATTTTTCTTTTCTTTTTTCCTGCCTCGTCGTCAGATGTCATTCGGCTCCGCAAGGAGGGGTCGCTAACCTGTCAGTGAAGAGCTCGTGGCATTTTCCGCCTATACCGATCGTTTGACTGCAGTTGTAGTTCACCTGCGAATGAAGCGTTCGTACCGAAGCAGGGTCTTTCAGGCTTACCGCTGTCGTATTACTCGTGCAAGCGTTCTTGCTCCTGAAGCTATCGTGTTAATCTTACTTGTATCTGTCACTGTTGTTGTAGCACAGAGATAGATATTATGTTCAACCTATTACTCCTTCAACGTATTGTTTCTGACCTCTTGCTATTGCAGTCACGGTCGATAGAAGTGCCATGCCATTAGCGTTCCCGCCAGCGTTCCGCTGTGCGGCTGTGTGCAAATTGTTAGGACACGCTGGTCCAACTAAGCACGGCGGACCGTAAGAGCGCTCTGATAAAACTGCCTACTGGTTTTGTATCGCTCGTGTGAGCATTTCTGCTCCTGAGACTCTTGTAAAAAAACTTACTTTTACATGTGTTACTGTTACAGCGATAGGCACGAGTACAGAGATAGCTATTATATTGAAACTTGTACTGGTATATTGAAACTGGTTATATTTCTGACCTATAACTATTGTGTGGTTCTTTTCTCTATGTGTCCTTATTACGGTGATATCTGCCGTGATTGGCTTTAATATGAGCGACCACTGACCTGTCAGCCTTGCCTACCACCTATATGCTCCGCTTGGGACAGTTTCCCGTCACTGACCATCTGGTTGTAAGCGCAGTTCACCGGCGAATCAAGCGTTCATAACGAAAAATGTTCGTTCTCAATTATGGTTCTTCCATTAGTCTAACAAGCGTATTACTTCCTGGCTTATTACTCTTCTAATATGTATTGCTATTACAGAGATAGCTGTACGACTAGAGAGATAGGCTATAAGAAGAGGTGCTATTAAACTGTCACTCCTGCCTGCTACGTGCTGCACATGTGGTGTTTTCCACTTGCTGACCACCTGGTTAACGTAGCTCACCGGCGAATCAAGCTTTCATACCGAAACATGGTCATTCTTATGTTTTGTCTTCTATTACTCTAAGAAGCGTATTACTCCTCGCCTATTACTCATCTAATAATCCTACTTTTATGCATTGTTATTACGGTGATAGCTATGAGACTAGAGGGATAGACTTAAGACGAGGAATAACTAACGTGTCGATTTTGCCACTTGCTGTGCGCGTGACGTTTTGTCCGTCTGGCTGTAAAGCTCAAAGAGAGATGCTGTCTTTAATGAAATCTGTAGCTCTGGTTGCAAGCGTAGTTCACCAGCTAGTCAAGTGTTCGCGCTGGAGTCACTCTGACTTATTGTCTCGCATCACTCGTACAATGTTATTACCCGTGATCTATTGATGTACTTATTTACTATTACAGTGATAGCTATGAGACTACAGTGATAGCTAAGATATATATGGACTGTTAACCGGTCTGGAAAACGCTACACCGGTTTCGTTACAATGCAGTCGTGCCGCGGAGAAAGAACTGGAATGGAACTTATCGCCGCTAACTATCGCACACTTAGATTTTGATTGTTGTGACGTCTTGAGACAGCTGTGCGTCACGGGCGACCTTGACCACTCTCACTCGTCAAAGTGACCTCTCTGTACCTGGCATCCTTTACAAACTTTTGATTTTGTACACACTGCAGCCTTCTCGCGTGCGCTCAGCGCACCTCTGGTTTGTTGTTGTTGTTGTTGTTGTTGTTGGATACGTCCAATTTGGATGACGTCTGCCCGTAATCCTATAAAGAAATGTATGGCCGATAGTGGGATACAGCGCATCACGAGCTCTCAGCACATCGTGAGCCCAACGGTCTAACCGTTAGGGCCCAATCGCTCGCGCATTACTCTTTCGTTGAAGTCGCTCTTTGAGAATTTCGGGGCGCGTGAGCCATGTACCAGTTACGCGCAATCTTTCACGCGCAAAAACAGTAAGCGCTTTGAGATGCTGTTCTAGACTGCTCCGCAGTCGGGATCGGCCCATATTTTCTGTTCGATGCGTCCAAAGTGGGTGAAGTTCGCCGACAGTGCGATCGCGTTACAAAACGAGATCGACTCAACCAGATCAAGAACCTGGTCAAGCAAGACGAAAGAGCAAATTCATCGCCGAAAGTTGGTTAATGGGAAGCTTTAGAAACAGCGTACTCAAAGTTAGCTTACACTAACCAGCCTCCATACAAACGAACTGCGCTTGAGTTCGGGTATACCGCATCCACGGTGTCGCAGATCCTATTCTTTGTGCGCACGTGCTTCCAAAACTCTCTAATGTTGAACAGAATAGGTACATAAAAACTATTCACTGAATCTTGTGCTTTCGCGCATAAAAACATCACTGCCACTGTATCGACTGGAGACAGAGTGACATATAACCTAAAATCTTGACCTAAAATAAACACTAATGGCTCTGTTTGACGTCATTCTGTGCGAGACCTTAACAAGAAGAAAGTGCTCAATGAGCGCTTTTTAACGACTTGTGATCAGGTTTGGGTTTTCGCAGCGACTGACAGCTTGAGAAGCGCTGCTCATTCTGCGCACCGAGGTTTATGCCCTTGGAAGAGTTTCATAAGTTCCGGAAAACAGAAACGGAGAACTCGCGAGAATGGTCGCGGTAATTCGTTTGTCATTCGTAACTGTTATACGCACTGCGCACGGACACGAGTTTAAGCTCCTTTCTGGGATTTGCGGCAAAAGAGAAAGCGGTAGACACGGCTTACTGTCGAAAGCGGGAGTGCTACGGCCATGCGTGTGCTTACGAATTCATACTGAGATGTTTTTTCGTTATTTTTAATTCGGAAGGTTTTGCGTGCCACAGTCACGAAATATTTTCCTTCGCGGTGGTCGGAGCTCTTGACATTCGTACAGGCTTCGCATGAATGTTTTTTTTCTTTAGAGTAGAAGAGAAAAAAGAAGAAGAAAAAAACGTTTGTTGGAGATTAATAACCGTTCTTTTCTGAGAACAAAGTATACGACACTCCATTGGCGCAGTATGCTCGTTGAGTAAGACCATTTCTTCTTTAAAGTACTGCATCTATATACCGTCATGCGAGGACTTTGTTCGAATTTAGCGAGGAAAAAGAAAAGATTGTGGAGAGGGAAGAAGAAATGAACGACATTAACACGCTCCTGCATGGAGTGGGCTTCCGTAACTGGAGCCGTCTAACTAATGTCGATTAAACCCTTCTTTTCCTTCATTCCTAGTAGTGGACGCATTAGTCGATGTGCTTGGCGGATTCCTTGCCCTAGCGCACTTCAAGCCGCAACAACATGCTATGTGGCTGTCATACACGAATCGAATGACGTGCCAGCTAATCAATAATATTTGGGGTTTTACGTGCCAAAACCACTTTCTGATTATGAGGCACGCCGTAGTGGAGGACTCCGGAAATTTTGACCACCTGGGGTTCTTTAACGTGTACCTAAATCTAAGCACACGGGTGTTTTCGCATTTCGCCCCCATCGAAATGCGGCCGCCGTGGCCGGGATTCGATCCCGCGACCTAGTGCTCAGCAGCCCAACACCATAGCCACTGAGCAACCACGGCGGGTGCCAGCTAATCAGTCACACTGGCTCACAAAACAATGTGTGCTGAAGACGGCGGGGTTTCGCGAGGTCGAGAAATCTGCGAGCATTTTTTTTTCAATAGCGCTGTATTCTTTCCCGTCGTTGCACCGTGGTGGGGAATAGGGGAGTAAGTGCGGATACAAGTGTTGTAAGAACAGCCGCCTTAACAGATGGGAACCCGTACCCATTACAAACACACTCACTCACTCACTCACTCTATCTATCTATCTATCTATCTATCTATCTATCTATCTATCTATCTATCTATCTATCTATCTATCTATCTATCTATCTATCTATCTATCTGTCTGTCTGTCTATCTATCTATCTATCTATCTATCTATCTATCTATCTATCTATCTATCTATCTATCTATCTATCTATCTATCTATCTATCTATCTATCTATCTATCTATCTGTCTGTCTGTCTGTCTGTCTGTCTGTCTGTCTGTCTGTCTGTCTGTCTGTCTGTCTGTGTCTGTCTGTCTGTCTGTCTGTCTGTCTGTCTGTCTGTCTGTCTGTCTGTCTCTCTGTCTCTCTGTCTGTCTGTCTGTCTGTCTGTCTGTCTGTCTGTCTGTCTGTCTGTCTGTCTGTCTGTCTGTCTGTCTGTCTGTCTGTCTGTCTGTCTATCTATCTATCTATCTATCTATCTATCTATCTATCTATCTATCTATCTATCTATCTATCTATCTATCTATCTATCTATCTATCTGTCTATCTATCTATCTATCTATCTAGTCCAAAAATTGTGTCATATGTCCTAAACATAACTCATATCAACGCTTCTATGTTTTTTGTCTAGTTATGTAAATAAGATATCACACGAACTTTAGAACTATATCATTTCGAAACCAGCAAAGCAGTGCATGCCGCTCATATGAAACATGTAAAGGCTGTGAAATGAACAAGTTCAGGAAAAATATTATAATGAAACTGTCATTCAAGAACCTTGTTTCCATTTTGGTAGATATGCAACGGCCAGCGAAAAATCTCAATGGCGCTGTCGTTGCAATGTATTTCTCAGGAGCAGTTGTCACCGGTCATGTATTGTGGGTAGGTGCACCAAAATTATAGTCGCAAGAGAGAGCACATATAAAAGCAGGAGTTATGCCATATGTACTAGGTCGAGTCAAATAAAAGGAGCCAATGCGAATATATGAAAAATGGAGTGCTTTATTTAAATGTAGTCTCCATGAGCATTTAGACATTTGTCCCACTGACTAACAAGTCGCGTGATTTCCGTCTCATACATTTCCTTGGGTTGCTGCTTCAAAAAGTCTGTAATTGCCACTTTCACGTCATCGCCCGGCACGAATATGGTTCCCTTGAGCTGTTGTTTCAACTGCCCCAAAATGTGGAACTCGCAGGGCGACAGGTCTGGGCTGTATTGCGGATGTTGCAGCGTTTCCCACTCGAACTTTCCCACTTTTGTGCTAACCACATCAGCGATGTGGGGACGGGCATTGTCGTAGAGCAAGATGATCCCATTCGTCAATTTTTTCATGTCATTTGTTTTTGATTGCGACACGCAGCCGATCTGGTGTTTCACAATATCGGAAACGATTGATAGTCTCTCTAAGTTTAGAAATTCGATCAGAATGTGCCCTGAAGATCGAAAAAAAGAAGTGAACACACCTCTGTGACGGAAATGACGGCCTTTCCTTTTCTTTGGGGGTGGTGAATTCAAATGTTTTCAACTGTAAGCTTTGCCGTCGTGTTTCAGACTCGTAGTAGTGGCACCATGATTCGTCCCTTGTCGCAGTTTCAGACAAGAAGTCGTCACTCTCATTGTGATACCGGATCAGATGAGCCAAACCTCTCCGCCTTCTGGCGGCGGTTCAAAATTTTGGGCATGCATTGCGCGCACAAGAGCCGATAACCGAGATGTCCATGAATTAAGGGGTGAACCGAACCGTGACTAATGTTCACACGCTATGCCAGTTCGTGATGCTTATCCTCCGTTCTTGTCTAATCAACTCATGAACCTTTGCAATTGTGTTGGGGGTGATTGCACGGTGGCGTTGGCCTGGTCTTGGATCGTCCTTGCAACTTTCACGTCCTTCTTTGAACCGTTTGCTCCAAAGCTTCACAGTGCCCAACGAAATGATTTCTTTTTGGGAACCACCTTCAGCAGTCAAAAACGTCACGACACCATTCTGTTCAACTTTGGAGTGTCCATTATGCCACGCAACTATGTTCAGCCCAGTGTATGAGAGTATTAAAGAACATTGATCCTCACACCTGTGTGTCACTTTTGTAAATGAGAGATGCTTGTGTACTGCGCATGCGCGGGATGGGTTGGCTCACGTTCATTTGACTCGCCCTCGTACATTAGAAATGCGAACATACAATGAATATTGGCCTCGAGCTCCACCACTGGAAAAGCTGGCGCCACCGTCGGTGTGACGTGCCATTAGGGATCACGTGGACAGAGCGGCCGCGTCGGCTGCTTCGGGAGCGCCGAAGCGAACTGAAAACGAGAGTTTAAATTCCCTCGTACGCTACGGTCCTCATCTAGTGACGAGATTTTCCCGCTTCGAGTGTCTCCTTTACGACGCTTGAAAGCACTACAATAGGTAGTGGCTGCCTTTGAAGGCGCCCAATATGGTAGGCTACTGCTCTGTGCCGCATTGCCGGACGTACGCAACGGAGCCCGGTGTCAGCCTTATTCACACGTAGCCGCAGGACAAGAAGCTGCGTAAAGCTTGGCTCGCGAGACATAAAACAGGCAAATAATCATGGGCTACAATTCGGGTATGCAGCAATCACAGACGCGAGGAAGATTTCTGCCACGGCGCCGAGCCTGCGATGTTCGGAAAACGCGCACTGAGTCGCTCGCCCGAGTCCGCTGCCCGACTAATGTCATGACGGTTTGGTCTATGAACTTCTCGATGTTATAGATACGGGCAAGTTCAATGCAGTGGAAAGGGAGCGGTAAGAAGCACATTAAAAAAAGCATGGCATATGGTCATGTTTGGGTTATGAAATAATGCACTGGATTAAAAAAAAAATAAGCAGCGGGAAATCGCACGCTGAGAACACCGATAAACATACAGTGCGAGGCAACTCAAGAAATAATATTGAAACGTCCAAGAATTTAGAAGAAAAAAAAATTGAATCGTCGCGACGGCACATCACAGTCCCCGTAGGCGTCGAAGTCTCTAGAATGAAATTACTTTTGAACAGCTCCGATAGCGCCCACCCAACAATGGTTGCTTGTATACTGTCAAATGCTCATATTCTGCGGCCTAAAGCTCATGGTACGGTGCGAAAACGCGCACGCGGCAAAAGCGAAATAGTGCGCGGACGAGCATGCAGTTGCGCAGTCGGTCGCGGCGAATCTGTGCGATCGCTGCATTGAGGCTTCGTTCTATTACGCTCCATTCAGTTATGCAAACTCTATAAGAACATATTTCACATAGTTTGCTCTCAGCGTTTACCTACCTTTCACGCAAGAAGCCGGTTCGGGAGACTCCATCGCGGCGACCGCGCGCAGTGGCGTTCACTGTACGTATTCGGTAAAGAGATAGCGTCTGTAAACGATTCTGTGCTTTCAGTTTGCCCAAGATTATTATTTAGACAGTAAAAAACTTCTCTCGTTTCGAAAGTACTTACAGAAACGTCCGAGAGAGCTCGTGCGTGGTGTTTTCAGTGAGCGCTGAGAGCAAAACCTATGAGGAGCGCGCCGCGTGATCCCTCATAGTACTCCAGCGAGGCGCTTCCGATAGATGGCGACTCCATAACTCCTCGCCGCCAGTACAAATGCGAAGGTACAGCTTGACAAAGGGCAAAGAAGTGTCATTAAAAACAAAGTACACGGCACTCATACACAAAGCCTCGCAAAAAGCTATTTAAGTATACGTATAAGTCTCCATGAAATCTACATATTTAAGAAAAAGTCACACTGCATATAATGCGTCAAGCAAGGCAAATAAACGTATTGTGCAATCGCAGGCTCGCAGATCACGGAAACTTAAGATCCCTCCCTCCAATTCTACCGATGTATCGCGCGCGACGGAAGGCGGCGCGCTTCCTCCACGCTTTTCTCCCTTGCGCACACAAGACTGAGCCACCATCGGCGGCTCATCCATGCCGCCCCCCCCCCTCCTACGCTTTCACTCGCACACGCAGCATGCGGCGCGCGGTCACGATGTCATCGCCCTCAGACTTCATGCGGAACATGAGGGCGACGGCGACGGCAGGAATGCGCCTGAAGTATCCATATAACCGCTATCGTAATAATATAATAAGAGTATCCGGCAGTTGAAGCGTCCCGTGGCACATTACTTTCCGCAAAATTAGAAGTAACAAACTTGAACTTTCACCATGCGACAATTCGCTGCGCCGTAACAATGTCTTTCTTTTTCTTTTGTGGGGCCGCAACACCGGAATGAAAAAAAAAAACACGCGAAGGAAAGCATGTTGGCCACAATCGGATGCCTACTTTGGGCACCTAATGTGGCTACCGAAGAAATATCGAAGAAAATGCGAGACGCTTGGTTCACAGAGAACCATACGCATACTGCTAGGTATCCTACACCGGTGAGGTTGCGCTCAAGCGAGCGCGTTGCAATCCGTCGAGTCCCCACAGTGATGGAGGCGAGCGACCATCGTTTCTTTTTCTCGTCTGCTAGCCAGAACGCGTCCAAAACTCTGCCTGGCGAGAGAGAGAGAGAGAGAGAGGGAGAAAACATTTCTTTGAACCATCGAGGTCGTTGCTCTTGAGGTCGAGTGGGTGGTGTCCTCAGTCCAGGACTCCACTGGCCATGGCTGCTCGACGTACTTGCTGGACGAGAGATTCTTGTCCCGCCAGGGTATCGCCGGTCAGCTGTACCTCCCATCGCTCAAATGAGGTGCTAGGTGTCTTTAAGTGTTGAAGTTAGCCCCCGCACCCCTACGAGATGTGAAAGAGTGTAGGGCGAAAATCCCCTCGGTCAGAGAAAAACGAACACGTACCGATGTACGCCGCGCGGTAGTCGGGGCAACACGAGAAAAAGGCATGCGCTCTGGCTGGCTCTGGCAGCCCGTGGGTAGCGAGAACAAGAAAATTGAAGGGGCTCAATGTGGTCCTCGCGAATAAAAGTCATAGTAGTAAAATAAATAAGAACCAAGTTACCTTTGCTGGTTTTAGTGTCTTGACATGGATGCTTTAGCGCAGGTGAAGAACAAATATTGATATTCTTTTCAGTGACATGACGGCATGAATGAACCACCATCGTCTCATTGAACCTCGCTGCGTGCTTTGTCAACCTGTCTGATAGTGCGTTTATTTGGCCTGTCTCATCGTATGGTCCGATGTTCGACTTTAGAAATGTCAATGCACTTTTCGCGCCTAATGTTTATAAGAACAATAAAGCCAGAAAATTATAGAATTGAAAATCTAAAGCGACATTGGGAATGTCGATGCAGTTTTCGCATCATAATTTTATGAGAAATTTATACCCTTACAGATTCGGAAATGGAATCCATGCGCTTCTTAGATTCCTCGCCTCCGCGAGATGCCGCGACGAGCCCGCTCGCCATCAAAACGCCCTTGAAACCTTGTCCTCGGATGGGGCTCCTTGCGTTATGTGACTCCAGGTGCATGGGCGTTGCCACGAACTGCAGGCCGAGTTTGCAATGTTCGCGCCGGAATATTTTTCCGAGCGTGAAAAAGCCCCCCATTCTAGACAAAATCCAGAACTGTTTCCGGCGCCTGGGGCTGTTTTGGTCGGCGGTGTGCATGACAGCACAAAAAAATTTCTAGGGGGGGGGGGAGGCTCTGAAGCCCCATAAGCCCGCCCCCCCTGGCTACACCCCTAATATATAACAATGCAAGGGCACAGAAAGAAATTCTCAGAGCACCTTAGCAATTCTCATTATGTATAAATGCGAGAGCATTACTTGTCGCTGAATGTGTAGCTGAGTCATGTCGGGGGCTTAGGTGGCTGAACGTTGTTTCGCTGCGTCGGCTCGCTACGCACGTTTCGACGCGTTGCGAAGGCCTCGTTATTCGTCGGCAGTGAACTGGCGCCTCCGGCCACGATTTGCCGCCTCGGCCGATGATGCGCAGAGGCGAGCGATTCGACGTCGGACGATGATGACTACTCCATAGCGCCGTCAGTCGCGCCACTCCTATCATGAGCCATCTAGCGAATCCCCCGCCAGGCAGTGCCCAGCCACGTGCACAGCCTCGAATATGTTCGCCACTGTCGCCTGTTGAAACGGTGGCGCACTGCAACGGTGGCGCAGTGCAACGGTGGCGCAGTGCAACGGTGGCGCAGTGAAACGGTGACGCAAATGCAACAGTGACGCAGATGCAACGGTGACGCAAGTGCAACGGTGACACAATGCAACGGTGACACAATGCAACGGTGACACAATGCAACGGTGACACAATGCAACGGTGACACAATGCAACGGCGACGCAATGCAACGGTGGCGTTATGCTATGGTGGCGTTATGCTACGGTGGCGTCATGCTACGGTGGCGTAATGCAACGGTGGCGCAATGCAACGGTGGCGCAATGCAACGGTGGCGCAATGCAACGGTGGCGCAATGCAACGGTGACACGATGCAACGGTGACGCGATGCAACGGTGATACAATGCAACGGTGATACAATGCAACGGTGACGCAATGCAACGGTGGCGCAGTGGTTAGCGCGCTCGGTTTCGGAGAGGTAGCAGTGGCGGTGGGGCAGAAGATTGAAAGTTCACCGTGGCCATTTCTTTTTCCTTAACTAGAGGAACATGGCGCTTTCTGATGACGGCGGGGTCACGCAATGAGCCAAGTAATGTTCTCGTATTAAAGACAGACACAGATAATTTGTTGAGTGTAACCAGAGTAGGGGCCACAAAAGGCCGCGCAAGTGAAAAGAAAGAAAGAATGTTCCATGACAGTAACTACAAATAGCAACTCAGGGTACTAAAGAAATCTGAGTCACCTGAAGTTTGTACGACATCGACAGGGGAAGGAGGGGTGCTTGTTATCATTGTTTTATTGTGCGCGGGAAAAAAATTGATAAAGGAGCGTTCGTGCAGCTGTTGCCTTTGTATTTAGTGGGTATAGTCACGGGGTACTGAAACACATGTCGGAATTCGAAGAGAATCATCTTTGCGAACCGCACTGCATTTTAAAAGTATGTCCCGGAAAGAGAACAATAATAATAATAATTAGAAGAAATGCACGTCATCTAGACAGGTCAGGCCAGTTTAGCTGCTGCTTGTTTTCGGTCACGCAGCTCAGGGGTCTATTGTTTAGACGTAAATCCGACTTCGTGGTTCTCTTTCACTTCGAGGCTTTTATTTCTATTTTTATTTTTGCAACGACTGCGTATGCAGATCTTAAACCGTTATTGCATACTCAACTATCGATCAAATGTTAGTTTTGTAAAAAAAGATTCTTTGCTGCTTGAGAAGAATGTTTAAAATTTCTTTTGATGACATTCAGGGCGCGAACAACTTTTCATGTTAAAGCGTCTATGGGAGCATTCCATCTTTAGTGTGAAGATAATGTCACACCGACGTGTTTCGCCTCGTTCTGAAACACATCATTCGGATAGTAGGTGGAGCATATTGGTTTACGTTTGTGTGGAAAACGAACACGTTTGCACCTTGATGTTATAGCAACATCAACCGCTTTTGACAGTAGGAATGCGGAAAATTTAAATTGGCTTTAGCGCTACCCGGTCCGATTCGTCCTCAGTTTCTCTATATAATAGATGATAGTCCTCGTACAGTGTAATTTAAAAGGCTATGTTTTTATCAATCTCATTATAGTAAATTAAAAAAAATGTTAATGAAATTGGGCCCAGAACTGATCCCTGTGGCACGCCCGGAGTTACGGGAACATGAGCAGAATGATCGACAACAACGACTACTTTTTGAGAACCACCTGTTCAATAATTGTCCAACCACAAAATAGTGTTAGTGGGCAAACCAAGGAAACACAGCTTGCGTAAAAAAAAGAGGATCAGGTACTTTATTGAACGCCATCCGAAAATATAAAAAAGAATGCAATTGTTGTCAAAATCGTTATCAAATGGGCAAAATATATGGCAGGTGAACCCTAATAAATGCGCCAAACATAAACGTCCTGTTCCCAAGCCGTGTCGATATTCAACAAAACGTTACTGTTTTCCAGATGTCGAAATATGTTTGTGCACATTACGGGTTCAAAGACTTTGCAATTGTTACGATTGGGTGTAGGTCTCACTTTCCCCCCATTAGTTGAACACATGGGCCTGTTGTTGGGCAACCTGTCCCGAGACCAATTTTAATGTTTACGTTAGCAGTTTTCCAGTTGTCTGGAAGATCGGGAGTATTAAGTGACTCATAAGAAACCAGAAATGACGTCGGTGCAATATTCGAGTACAAAATTGCAAATGCGTCAGGGCCCAGTGCGTAGTTGTGTTTTACTTTCGCAAGCGATCAAAATACACCGGCGCGACCAACGAAGACAGCAGACATGCAATTATTAATGCGCTTCTGAAAGACCGGCAGATCGTCAGTTGTCAAAGAGAGGAATACTGACTCGAAGGACGCATCCAGACAATTGCATTTGTCTGCATCATTGGCGATGCACGAGTCAATCACTGGAGCTACACTCACTGATGCATTCACTCACTCTCAATCGTTAGCTCGTGTGTTTATTCGTTACATCACTCGCCTGTCCAATCGTTCAAGCAGTGTGTCACTCGAGCACTATTCACTCACCCACACATATTCACCGATACCTGAAGCACTCACACATGTAAGCGCCAGACAAACCGCCGAGGAAACTCTCTCTCCTGAGGGACGCCCATGCTGTGACGAGTGACGGAATGGGGCGGTTTTTTTTTTTTTTGCTTTTTTTGACGGCTGCGCGAATCATGCCTAATACATAAGCCGGCTGACTGAACAAATCGCTCTACCAGTTATCATGAAACTATTTCTGCGGCTTTCTCAAGCATTCATCTCGCGTCGTAATCAATTAACAGGGCCGCTTGAGTGTGGAGTTCATTTATGTGTTCCCCTAAGCATTGCATCATTTGCACCTTCTTCTCGGCATAATAGAGAGAGAGAAAAGGGTAATGATATGAAAGGCCGAGAGGCTGGTGTGAGGCATGTTCCTCTAGCCAGCTACATTGCTCTGGGGGATGAGGAGAAGAGGGAAAGGGCGAGGAGCACAACGGGGTGACGATGACGACAGAAGGAAGGTGCAAAATGCTTAACGGGCAAGTACACTCAAAGCCTAGAGTTTAAATGCGTACTTTAAAAAAAGAAAGAGTAGTTGGATAAGGCCTGAAGACTACATCTGCAATCATGCCAAGGACCAATTAATTACCTCATAGGACTGTTACAGGTACCCTGAACAATTAATCTATTCAACTACGGTACAAGGGTACGCCTATTTCGTTAACATCGCGTAATATTGCGCCACATGCATTGTTTTAAATCATTTGAGCCCTCAATCACATCCACCTGACGTTTCGTTGCTGCTATAGTTCTTCAAATGTTGCTTTGAAATCGCAATTTAAAGCATGTTCATCAACTTTCAAATGTAAATTTGTAACTGAGGATGATTTTTTTTTTCAAGCTTGCAGCCTCCCCTTCTTTAACGACTTAGGGAAAGCGGGGAAATGTCTGAATAAATATTTTAAAAAAAGCTCCGACTATTATCGTTTGACGCACGTTCATTATTTTATCCACCGAGCGTACCCGTAATATAAATCACTGCACTATTCGCGCACCGTATACCCTCAGGCTTTTTCTCGTTCACACAGCAACCGGCTATGTCAGTGGGTGGGCTATAATCTCTGTCGGATCATTGCTCGAGGGCTTTTCCTCTACACGCGAATGTATACCACCTGTTTGCTTTATTTGTTCGCAGCCTGTATCTTTAAAATATTGCATTTGGCAGGTGGCGCAATTCTTCACCTTCGGGCGGTGCCTCCCTTTGACGGATGTACTGTCGCTCGCACAAAAAATAGCATTCCGCAGTTAGCTAAATTAGAATGTGCAGCTAGCTAGCTTAATCGTGATTAGAGCGGATAGCCCTTTTTGACACCCCCCCCCCCCCCTTCTTGCGTGGATGGCTGTCTGGCCGTGTAAGCGAGGCCCATTGCTGAGGCGGTGTACTAAAAGCTAGGCCAATCCTGGAGACACTGTAGTGTAATCAAAGGTGCTAACTTGGTGGTCGACCCCTGGTAAAGCTTTTCACGTGGTCTGTAACGTGAGGCTCATTCTGCAGGCGGTGTGACGTCATGGCACACTTACTTTTCATCGAGGAGGAGGAGGAGGATAAAAAGGAAGTAAGGAAGGAAAGGTAGGGAGGCCAACCAGACGCACGTTCGGTTTGCTACCCTACAGAGGGGAAGGTGTTTAAGGGAGGAAAAGAAAAGAGAGTGAGGGAAGAAGGTACTATCTGGTGTGAGTACACGAGTATATAAGCAGGCTTGCCGGGATGTGCTATCGCTTGACTCTGAAAATAAGTCCCCTCGTTGTTTCCGCCCATTTTGGTGTGCAGGGTGAGTGTTAGAACTGCCGAATTTAACGCGCCGTGATGGATGAGTTGGTGTGGCGTTCTGCTTGTGGGCGTGAGTCGGCAGTTTGATTCCCGGTTGCGGCCGACGAACTATCATTATTTTTGATCACGTAAACGTATATAAACACCACAATGACAGTAAGAGAAGTGGGTTAGCTATCTTGCCCTAAAAGGGGAAGCAGATCCACCCGCTTGGAAAGAATAGAAGGAAAAGAACGAAAAATATAAGAAAAAGCAGATAAGAAA
The DNA here is from genome assembly GCF_050947875.1 of Dermacentor variabilis. Taxonomy (NCBI): domain Eukaryota; kingdom Metazoa; phylum Arthropoda; class Arachnida; order Ixodida; family Ixodidae; genus Dermacentor; species Dermacentor variabilis. The sequence goes on from NC_134575.1 coordinate 53,911,831, forward strand.
ATGAAAATAAACAAGACAGAGGGAAGGCACACCACAAACCATCACGTCACACGCAGATTGCGAGCATTAGCGACCAGAGCCTTGTCCCGCGGTTCAAAAGAATTCTAGCACAGCTAAGCCTCGAAGCCAGTGGAACCACGATCTTTCGGAAACAAGAAATTATTGGGCACAGTTCGAACAACGTTATGTTCATGGTTTCTTTGCATTTTCGAAGATTGTGTTGGTGGAACGCATTCCAGTGGAAGTGTAATTCACGAGGACGAAAAAAAAAAAAGAATCCTTCACAGATGTATGGCAGTCTGACGATACATAAAAGACAGCGAAACTGTATCAGCGAGTTGACAGGCCTTGCGGCAGCGCTGTCTGTTCGCTGGCTCACGGCCTCGCTCGAACGCAGCTGCGGTCGTGTCTGGCTGTTCTTGTACTCGGTTTCACGGATAGCAGCCAACGCTACGAATGCTGGCGATTCGCATGCGCGGCCAAAACGTACCTAGTTCGTCTCAGGTGAAAGACATACATTAGGTTCACGCGCGATGTAATTCAATTTAAAACGCAGTTTTTGTACTTTTACGTCGCAAAAATGCCGCGTATTGAAGCGAATAGCTTTCTTTGGCTCTTTTGGCCCTTTTCTTGGTAGGCCGGGGGTACCGCGGTGGCCGAACTTGGGAGAGGGAAGGTGAGGAAACGCGCCGAGGGGAGAGGGCGCCTGCTCTCAGGCTACGTAGTTGCGAGGAGGGGCGGCATCTCGTGCGTCAGCTCTCGCGCTAGCGAGTCGCGAAAAAGGGGGAAGGGGGAAAGCGTACTCTGGTTTCGTTAGCTCGCTTGCTTGTTCGCCGCGGGAAGGAGAGAGAGAGAGAGAGAGAGAGAGAGGACGTGTGCTTTCGGGGCGGCGCGTTTAGGGAAGGGGCCGGGTGAGAGGCTGTCACTCGCTCGTTCATCGCCCGTCTCGCTGGCCGCCCGGCGCAGGCCATCCGATGCATGGTGGGCGATGCAGCAGACGAGAATCCCCGGCCGATTCTCTGACGCATGCGAACCTTTTAAGGCGTAAGCCTTTACTGGCTCGTGAGTGTCCGTGCGCAGTCCGTGGTGGACGCAGGAAAGCGGTGATCACCGGCGAGGGGAGCAAGGGGAGGAGGGGCCATGCCAGTGGCGCTGTGCGAGTGGGCGCGTGGGAGAGCGCGGACATGCGCGTGGGGGTGCGCGCACATCGGCGACAAACCTTGCAGCCATGTGGCTGTGATTGCATCCCATGCTCGCGGTCAGGGCGGTGCCCGTTCGCAGAACAGCTGAGACAAGAGCTACAGAGGCATTCATAGATAGGCTTTCGCCTATCACAGTTTAGCTCAACAAGGTACCCATAGATTTTTCTATCGGAGGCTGACGGCGTTGACGCGGACACACCAGGGAGAGCAAGAAGTCCTTTCTTCGCTGATGCCACGAAGGAACTTCAGGAAGGCGAGAGGAAGGCACCGAGGGGAAGAGAGCGTACTCTGGGGAGACGTAGTAACGGAGGTGGGCGGCAAGGAGGGGGAACGCACTGTCGCTTCACTGGCTAATTCGGGCTATTCGCTTGAATTGACAGTCAGCGTCCATTGTTTCTACATATTTCTTTTTCTATTACATCGTAAAATACGTTCCGTTTTTTAAAACTCATCTAACACCTAAACGAGCTCGGCCAGCGGCCCCATTCCACCACTTGCGCTCGCGACCAAAAGAAGTGCGTCGCCCGCTAGAAGAGCAAAGAGAGCGGGAAAGAGAGAAACGGGGGGGAGGAGGCAAGGAGGTCAACCCGGAAGAGATTCCAGTTCACGAGGGTTGCAATGTGGGCTTGTTGGTAATGCATCTCCAAGGAAAATGCGTTTACTAATGCGCTTACTAAATCATGCCATCATTGCACTGGCAAAGCATTCATACAACACGCCATACGGCTACACGAAGCAGGCTATCCCAAACATGTTCTGACATCAGTTGCAGAGGGTATACTTAGGCAAGCGCAGCAATCAGGGACTTCTGAACGTGCGGAAGGAAATAGTAAACGAGAGAAAAAAGGACCAACAGCGATACCTTTATCCACCGGTTGTCGCACAACTTAAAGAAAATTGCCCGCCGAGGCAACAGTGATATGGTTTTTTCTGCACCTAACAAGCTAATCAGCCTGTGCAGGAAAACAAGACCAGAAAAGAAAGAAAGTGCTCCTAGCTGCCAAGGTAAGCACAGGAAGAAGTTTAGAGATTGCAAGATATCAATTATATATCGTATACCCTTATCGTGGGGGGATGTATTATGTCGGACAGTCGGGCAGATGCATTAATGTTAGACTGCGCGAACACAAAAATAAAGTGGACAAACTTGTATCAGATGGATTTATCTCCCTTCATTGTAAGCAACATAAGTGCTCCCCTCTCTTCGAATCAACAATCATTACCGGTAAAAATAAGTGCGAGCTCACTAGACTTATAATAGAAGCCGAGCAGATTGATGCCCTAGGGGATTCATGCATCAGCAAACCGTCATTGGCACTCTCTGAGAAGAGCTGAAATTTTTGCGCATGGCTTAACATATCACTTACGAAAATGTTTCGCTCTTAATGTTTATCTGTTCGCGTGGCTGTGCCTCATGTTGACTTAGTGTATAAGTACGACCTGGCTTTCGGTAATAAATATTGTTGGAAGTTAGCGCTGTGTGTGTCCCTGTGTGTCTTCTTTTGTCCCGTCTTTTAATCGCGCTACCGTACACCCCTTGGAGATTCCAGTATGCTGCCCTGCATTGAGGAGAGGTAAGGGCAAATGAAAGACAGAATGAATAGGGGGCACAAAGATAAAGCAAACGCACTGAAAATGTCTAAAAATTCAGCAGAGACAGTTAAGACCGCTTACGTGTGGGAATGCGGAAGTATTATAATCGCTTAGGGCAAATGTTTTCGATTGGTGTTTTCCACATGCATTAGAGTTCTTTCTGCTGAATCGGTGTGCGTGTATTTGCGTATACGTTGGCCACAGGCTGGAAACGTTCGGACCATTTGGCAGCAGAACGGCGAACTTTATCTTTTGCCTAGTGGTAGGTCCGTCGCGACTGTGTCGTCTGTTTATTTTCTGCTGCCTTGCTTCGTCTTCTGAGGCGTGCTGCCGTGGGCGACCGCGTTTCACAGCTGCCGCTGAGGTCGACGCTTCGGAGTGCATCGCGGTAGACACAGCACCGATGAAATCCGAAGAGAAAGTGGCAACGCAGGAAGCAGTGACGTGTGCAATGACTCACGCACTCGACACGCCTCATTGTATGCACTCATGATGTGGCGTCAAGAGTGCGTAGGAGTAGGCAGAGCAACGATGAAGTCCGAAGGGCAATGTCACACGCGGGAGGCAGTGACGGAGGCAGTGACGCACGCACTAGGCACGATTTTGGTCGACCAATGCCATGAAGCAGTCGTGGCGCCGGGTAAGCGTGCTGCTCTCGCACCCCAGAGACCCCGGCTCGATTCCTACCCGGACCGAAATTTGCCAAATTTTTCCTTTCGAAGGCATTAATTTAGTATGTTTACAGAAACCTGCCCGACAAATGTGCATTTTTTTTCCTCTTCGTGCCGTCGGCCGTTCTTGGTACCATCTTTCGGTCACGCCGCCAACGACAATACCGGGTTCTCGCCTGACGGGGCATATGATGGCGTTCGCATTAATAAATGGACAAGGTGGGAAATGTCCGTGAGAGCTGTAGTCTTTCTAATAGGCCACTCGATCGCGAAAAGTTCAAGAGTGCCTTGACTGACCTGCGATGTGACGACGACCTTATAGGACGGCGCTCCATGATTGTCTTCTCCGAAAGCGGCCAGTCTTTACAACATGCCAGCGCGGTTGCGAATGGCTGCCTGTGTGCGCTGTATCGGGGACAACGGCAAAGAAATTATTGAATAGTTTTCTCGGTGCCGCAGTGGTTACACGCAGCGCTACCTTCCTTGATGATGCGAAAAGCAAAGGATTGGGGAAAAGGGACACCAAGGCACAGTCGGAAAAGTACTGTTGTGTCGGGTCGGTATAGTCCAGGTCGAGGACAAAATCGAATACAGGGGTCCAGCCGATGTGGACGTCTGTGCTGGAAGCTAGGTGTGTTCCACAACGATTGTCTGGCATCATTTGCAAATGCTCAAAGTTTCGCTGCTGCACCTGTTCTTGACAGCGGGCTTGGTTCCTGCACGCCGTGTTCATGAGCGAATCGAGCAGCTTCATCGGCATGTTCTTTTCCCATTACGCCACAGTAGCTGCGGAGCCTCTGAAATGTCATGGCCTGCCCTTGCTCGATGAGGAAATGAATGAGCTCTCCGATTTTTAGAAGTGGTTGTTCGTAGTGTCCACGGTATAAGGCGGAAAGCAAGCAATGTAGAACTGCTTTGCAGTCACTGAAATTACTCCGTTTTTGAGGTGGCTGCTCACGAACTACGTAAAGTGGGCTACGAAGAGCAGCAAGGTCTGCGGCTGTTGATGTCGTCTTGAACTTTATGGTAGTGACTTTCATAGGAAAAAAAAATCATCGACGAATACGACACTCCCTAATGCGAAATTTGAGCTCAGCTCTGTACTTGTTTTATTTCGGTGTCAATATGTTGTGGGGGAGGGGGGGTTGTGATTATATAGGCACATAGTTTATATTAGGAAGAGAACGCTGTGGAGTACAGGCGCGGACAATTTGTCTCGTGCGGCACATTGTAAACGGAGCGAAATGTACCGCGACTTCCCGGCTAATCGGGAGATCGCGAGACTCAGCGCGTGGGTGACGCGTGGGCGCGATTCACAGCAGCCGCCGCAGACGGACCTCCGCTGATGCAGCGCTTTGTTTCCATACAGACGACACGTTCACTACTCTGGCGCCATATCGTAGCCATCGTCGCCGCACAGCCCGTCATGCGCGACACTACGCTTTTCTTCGCACGCTTGCGTTCCACCAATGACGTGAGCGGCCCTTCGTCGCGGGGAAATCGTGCCACCACTGTCAGCGGCGACAGCACCTAACTGCGAGTCACATCGAGTCTTCACAGAGCCGTCAAAGATTCCGTCGCGTCACCATCACGGCTCCGTTTTCGTCAGGGGGATGGGTTGCCTAATCGTTTTCTCAAAAAAAAAAAAGAAAGAAACGGATCGCTGGCGACGTAGAGCGGTGCTCTACGTTTTCGTCGCCAGCACGGTGACGGAGCTTCGCTTCTACAGCCATTTCATAATAAAAGCTGAAGCTGGCAACAGCAGCGGCTTCGGCTCTGTTTACATCTACGTTCCACGTCGAATGCTGAACTGCGCGTTTCGGCGGGGCTGAAATGTGCGACATGGACGACGCCGAAGGTTGTCTCAACGCCGAATTGTTGATTGAGTAACTTATTCAGGCCTTACGGGTCCCTGTGTGACGACAGAGATGTATGTTGGGGACGTATTCTACAACGGTCTACTTCGGCGATACGGTCGCCTCGGCGATAGTATCGCTGTCTGGCACGCGCTGATTGGCTGGTTGAGCAAAATCGGATGACCTAATGCTCAACCAGCCAATCAGCTCGTCCGATTTTGCTAAAACAGCCAATCAGCGCGCGTCGATGGGGAAGGTGTGGCCAAGGCGATAGCGTCGCAGAAAGCAATCGTTTCACGATAAGGCCTCTGGTATCGACGTCACCACTGCCGTCTCCTATTCGTGCACTGCTCCGTCGTGCCTGCTGTACGTTTTTTCGACGTGGCGGTGACACGGCGAAACGCTTGACGGCTGTGTGAATGGTAGCCGCTTGCCATCGCCGCTTGCAGAAGCAGTGATCCCCGTCACACACGCTGGTATCGCGGATTGACCTCAGCAGCTGACGCAGCAGATGACAGATGGCTGTCAAGCGTGTTTTGGGGGGACTCCCCTAGTGGCTTACCTGGAAGCAGAAGTATACACGTGTTACACGAGGTAAATTTGTGTTCACAAGTAGCAGTTTTAATGTACGACGTGGTTATTTTCCAATAAAACGTTGGCGATCAAGAACAACTCCACTGCGAATAATAATAATAATATTTGGGGTTTTACGTGCCAAAACCACTTTCTGATTATGAGGCACAACTCCACTGCGAAACGCACGGAGTGGGACGTCTATAGCCGCACTACTTGCGCTAGCTACCACTGCGCTGTTTCCTAGGCATGAAACGGAGCGCAGCGACAACGCTCACGCAAGCTGCGTTACAGCACCACAGCAGTGGCTTCCACCGCTGCAACTGTAAAATTTACTAGCTGTCCTCAAACGTGTAACCGGTGTAACGCGACCTGAGAAACAGAATTTACGGAACACTGTTTAAAACAAAAGCACACATGCGTTGTTGTCTATTCGAACAAGATGTACGCGAGGTAACTTTTGTTTCATAAATCGTAGATTATTAGGTTTCAAAGTAAGTTCTGGGCTCCGACACGCGTTGCCTCGCATTTACATTCGATATCGATCACTTCGTCGCACGTCGGCCTTCGCCGCGCGAGAACCGTTGCGCAACTCTCTCTCGAGGAGCTTCTGACTCCCGCGTGACAGCTTTCGCTGTGAAATATAAATACGACAATGCGGGTAGGCTGTATCAGGGACCCAGCCACAGTATAGCGTACATGAAACATCTCGTGCGTGCCGCTAAAGGCGTCTGGGCATCAGGGTACCGACATGACGTAACCAAAGGCACAAGTTGTATTATACATGATACGCAGCTAGCATCAGTAATCGCACTCATTCCAGACTCGCAGTGAGCCCCCTCGTTAGGATTCGAATTCTGGACGGTCCTTGTCGGATGCAAGGAGGGGGGGAAGGGGCGTAACCGAGCAAGGGCGCTGCTTTTGACACAAACCGCACAGTTGTAGGCCTTGTAACTCCTCGTAAGCACAAGCTTGAGTTGGAAAGACTATACCCATTAAGGAACAATGAGCTCTCTTAAACGCCGCAACTCTCGCTCGGATGGACAAACGTACTGCCTCTTCGAACGCCGACCGATAGGCTAAAGTCAGCTGCGATTGCGTCATTCACGTGGTGCCATCTGCGCGCACGACACATGCATGACTGAGTGATGATCTTTCCTCTAAACAACGATACCAAAAGTAAGCCTCGTGGTTGGTACGGATGGTGCAATGCAAGCGATAATACTACAACATATATTCGTTGCTTGCGGTTTTAGCTGGCGACCCTCTCTGACCGAATTTAAAGACGTTTCGCGCAAGAATGCCTTGCTTAGTATGTGCGTTTAGGAACCCCAGGTGGTCAGCATTAAACCGGAGATCTTTATTACGGCACCAATCTTAACCCACTGCGCCGTTTCAGGACGTTGTGGACCCCGTAATATAATTCGTTCGTGTGAAACCTGAAAATGCAATGGTCGTGACTTTTTTTTATTGAAATGAAAATAAAAGAAAGAGACGTAGTCAGCTTAGAATGGTGACGGCTACTCCTTTTCCCAGAGCGGAAGCAACAATATAAAAATATCAAGAAAAATGAAAATAAATCACTTCATACGGTCAGAAATCCACAGCACGATCCTATACGCCCATGAACATAACAGTATAAAAGTCAAATGCAAGTTGCCCCACAATGAGTTCGTAAACAAAGTCACAAACACACACAAACGGCCTTGATGTAGAGTTCGATGAGCATATAAACAGATGAGGAATTACACGGCTATTGGAAACTCCAGAATACGTTACGTCTACCGGCAACGCTGTCCGAACAAACAATAATGGCTACGATATCCACACTCAAAAGAAGTTTACGCCCTTTGGAGCTTATCTTGTCCCCAAACGATAATCGTCATCTGCCTTGATTGCGTTTCCTCTCTTGAAAGATCGGTGCTCGCTACTACAGCCTGTCGAGAATGCTGCGTCAAGCCGATAACGCGCAAGCCGTTCGTGACTATGAAGTACCGGGCTCGCAGCGTTAAAGGAAGGGAATGCGGGCGAGACACATGACGATTATTGTTTGGGGACAAATACAACCAACAAGTAAACTTTTCTTTTTTGAGAGTGCAGGTTCACGGCGGGCATTTTCGCTTGGTGCTTTGCTCACGCGTTTTTCGTTCGTGACGTCGAGTCGAGTTGTTTCGTCGCACCGAAAGGGTGCTCGCTGCCGATTACCTTGATCGATCTCAAGGATTTTCGCGAGGAAACCGTGGAAGTTAGCCTGCCCAGCGAGCCGCGTCAGATTTTTTTTTTAAAGAAGAAAGCCTTTCAAGCGAGCCGTAGATTTTAAAAAAAAATAAAGGTGTTTGTGAGTATAGCGGGTCCCCCGAAAGGCGCAACCACTTGGTCACGGCGTTGCTTCACTGGTACAAGTAAGATACTCGACTGTGTGCGACCTTCAGAGGCAACTCCGCACTCGTGTTGTAGTTTATCGCATATGGCATCTCACAGTATATGAGCGGTAACGTCTGTCTTGTTTCCCAAGCTGAATACGGATATTCTATACACTCAGGCTAAAGACTGTAACATTACCAGGCCAGTGTGCCTCGGGATATAAAAGCAAATGAGGATTCCATTTGTCAGTTGGGGCAGCACCTTTCTTTTTATAGTTAGCTGATACGTGTGATAAGGTCGTCCGCGTCGGACGGCTAGTGCTTGTAGATGCTTGCAGTGGGCAGTGCTTGAGGTAGGCCTCGGCTTTTGGAACACAGCAGGCATCCACCGCCCGTAGAAATTCTCAAACCCTAGTGAAACGCGAGTACTGAGTTGTAACGAATGGCACCAAGTTGAATTTCGTTCAACATGTTTCTATAATTTAGCGAAGGTATTTTGGGGGGGCAAAGTCATTCGTATTAGTGCAAATGCATGACTTGGAACCGAACTGAACGAGTTGTGATGAAATTTAGGCGTGTGCACAGTTTCGGAAAGCGAACAAGCTACGCCGTGCGCAAGTGGAATGCTCCAAAGCTGGAACGAGCGCTGTTTTCTGTTGCTTCTAAATTTTCTTGCGAGCAAATAAAGTGACAACTCAACGCGCCGAATAAGAAAGCATCTTCTGCTTGCACTGGCTAAACTAAAGACTGCTATGAAAACTCATATGTCGCCTCGCGGCATAGCATGCGTCATGATCAACTTCCGAGGTCGATATCATTCCTGCTACCGTGCCCGTAGACAAAAGTACATTAGCGAGAACATTCCTGCAGCCTAAAGCATTAGTAGCACTCGTGCTGAGGCAGAAAGCTATAGAAACGAACAAAACCAAACGAAGGTTAAGCACACACGGCTATAATTTATTAAACCGCCTGCCTCGACAAAGCATACTCCGCGATTTGACGCGCTAGCGAGGTATTAAAAACAATGCTCTGCTTGCCTGGAAGAAAGGAGTCCCGAGTGAATTGCTTCGAACAAACCGGTATAGTATCAGTCGTCACCGTTTCCCAATGCGAAGTTTATTATGCCAGTCGCTTCTGATGCACATCGTCTGCTTCTTTCTCGAAAAGATGAATTCGTACATTGCTGCCGCTCGAACGCTGTGACGCGCCTTATGGTACACAAGTGTTTCAGCATGCTTTTTTTTTTTCATTGTCGGGCTTGTTCGGGGCGGCATCGCAACGATTCGAGAGTCACGCGGCATTTAGCGCGTGCCGTGATAGGAGGCCCTCTTTCGCTTCAAGCTTCAACCTGGATGAGCTCTTTCTCGGCGCGGACGCTAGGGGGCGAGCATTTAGTTGGAGTCGCCACCAGCACTGTTTCCTTGATACCGCTCGCAAAATGTGCGAGAAATCACGCGCGCCCGCAAGGTGGTGGTAACAACTTTATTGACACTCTGCTCAGTTATGACCTGGCAGGCCCGAGTCCTAGAATGGCCCCTCACGAGGAGCGACCCTTTCGGCCCAGGCAACGAGGGCTTTTTGTAGTTTTTGATCGAGCGTTCTGAGCAGCTCCTCCCACGTCTGTTGTGAGGGAGCTGGCAGGAGCGACCTGGGAGGGGGTAAGCCCTCGCACCCCCAAAGAATGTGATTTTGGGTAGCCAATGTTTGATTTGTGCAATTTTGACATATTGGGTTCCATTGCCCGTTGGTAATTATGGATAGCCAATGTGGGTTGGGGAACGATTTAGTTTGGCAAAGGCGCCCGCAAGGTCCGCCTTTGCGAGGAGCGCGGTAAATTGAAATAAAATGAGCACTTTTGTGCCGCACGTTTTAGACAGATAGGCTTCAGCTCGGGCCAGGTTCCCCGCTGTACGGGCATCTCTCAAACGCATCTGTTGGATTCCGTTCCGCAATAGCAGCTAGGGCCTTAACGTAAATGATTGGACATTAGCTAATGAGACTTTCTTATTTAGTTACGTGTGGGCAGTCTCTTTGTTTTTGTGCGAATAACGTATATCTGTTGAAGCATCAAGCCTCGAATGTTGCAATGGCGCCAGTTTGGACAGCGATCTGTTTACCAAATCTTCGGAACAGCAAATGAAAAGCAGTTGGTGTGGTGTGGTGCGCGCGGCTTCCGTTGCCATCGAATCTGTAACGAGAGGATTGACACAACAAGTGGGAAACGGTTGGCGGGATTCGTACCGAGCGTGTACTGGTCACGCGACAGAGATTAGGTAAGGATTCCTTTGGGAGCAAGAGAGTCTGTGTATCGCGCTCTGCTCGTCGCGTGAAATGATGGAATTCGCGGAGACGCTCGGTATGTCGTCGGAGATGGCAGTGTCATAGCCCAGTGTGCTTCGGAATGTATATATATTCGAGCAGGACGCTCGTATTGCGTTTCTCCTATGTTCATGTCATCAATCAGTCGATGCAGCACAAAATATGGAAGTCATAGAATAGGACAGCCTACAGATCCTGGAAAACATTATTATTATTATTATTATTATTATTATTATTATTATTATTATTATTATTATTATTATTAGTAGTAGTAGTAGTAGTAGTAGTAGTAGTAGTAGTAGTAGTAGTAGTAGTATGTCTAAAAGGTTAGTGTGCAAGTTGATAGGCGGGAAAAGAAGCGAAAGAGCAGGCTAGCAACTGCCACGGGAATGGGCACAACGCCTTTCAACTCTTCATGAGGGAGGTTAGAGTAACATGCAACTCGGTAAATAGAAGGAAAGAAAGAAAGATGATGACAAAACACAAAGGCTGGAATATTTAAGAGCATGCATAGTTAAAGATAGCACGTACGTATGTGTGCGTACTGTGTGTGTGTGTGTGTGTGTATTCTTGCACGATTTATTTCTTGCTTCAGAGCTTCAACTCCGCAGCGAAGTTCATACGTTCTGGAGTAACCGACTGCCGAGGGAGGAGCTAACCTCTCTGTTTTCTGAATGAATACATCTATGTCGCAGTCTCAGACACTAAGGGAAGCAACACGGTGCCCCGTGACTTCTTGCGCAGAAGCTAGGGCAATCATGTGCATACAGACTGGGATACATAGCGCAAAAAATGACACAGGGACAAGCAGGAACACAGGTCCTGTGTTCCTGCTTGTCCCTGTGTCATTTTTTGCGCTATGTATCTCAGTCTGTATGTATCCCACCAACACGCCCAAACTTCCTCCCTGCTAAAGTGCAATAATGTACTACTACTCTATTTCTTTTTTTTAAAGTTTTCCCTGCAAATATGCATCTCTGCTCATGTAGGCGTTTTTCCCACCTGTTCGCCGTCCTCACCAGAGAGAGAGAGAGAATATAGGAAGGCAGGGATATTAACCAGTCAAAAATCTGGTTGGCTACCCTACGCTGGGGGAAGGGAGAAGGGGAAAAGAGAGAAGAGTGCCTATATGACAAAGCAGGGTAATCGGATATCCCTCTTGGTTTTTTTTTGTTCTTGTTTTTTTTTGTCGTTCGCCACTAATTCGAATCCACGCTCGTTCCCCTTTCTCGCCAGACTACCGGTAAGAGATAAAGAGACAAGAAACGAAGAGATAAGATATGGGAGTCCAGTAAGGAAAACCAAACATCATACCCGCTTAGCTAGCACTTTCGCAATTCGTTATAACGCAAAAAAAAAACAACAACGAAGCAGCGAGAAGTTTCAGGCATGTCTGCCACTCTCTTCTCGCGAGAGATCACTGAGGAGCTGCCGCCGCGTAAAAGAGGGTGGGGTGGAGGGCGTAAATATATGACGGCGGCCGTATAATTACCGCCCCGTCGCCCCCTCCTCTCCGCAGGTTGATGGCGATAGTCCGGAGAGGAGGAACTCCATCCAAGCCCATGCGCTTAGTGCTATCTCGGGATCGTCGTGCAGTTCTGCGCGCTCACGACTTCCCAGCAGCTGTTGCAGCGCGCAGGCTTCTCGGGGCGCGAGCTAAGCGCGTGCCCGGCGGCGTGATGATCTACCTTGAGGCTCGCTTACCTGCCAGGCTGGCGCCAGCGAGACCTATGCGAGCTTGAACGGCCTCAGCTGCGTCTCTGCCGCGTTAGGCGGGTAGAGACAGAGGGGGATGAGAGAGAGAGAGAGAGAGATCTGGATCTTAGTCGTGAGAGATGGATATAGTAGGACAGGAAGAGACTGAGAAAGTGGGAGAGAGAGAGAGAAAGCTCGACCGGAGTGACGTGGCTTCAGTGAGCTCGCGCCGTGTCTGCACAGGCGGTCGGAAATCGCGTGCCAGGGCTGTCCGCTAGCCGGAGTGCTCTTTAGGACAGGTACGACGCTAGAAGTGGAGTGCGGGTGATTTGCAGCCTGCCGCCTTTACTGCTGCCCTCGCTGTTTTGTTACTTTCTTGCGTTTCCCCGGTTAGGTGTCCGCCGACACTGAGGAGTGCGAAAGCGCGCGCGATGCTTTCTGCGTGTGAACGAAACGAAAAGAAGAAAAAAAGAGTTTAAAAAGAGAGAAAGGGAGGAGCTTGGAGATGACGCTCCTTAGCTATGTGGGGGCTATTGGTAAACTTAAGCGCCGGCTTCAAAGGTGGTGATTATCGCGGAATGGGAAAGAAAACAGAGAAAAAGAGGGTTACGATGAATGAATGAATGAATGAATGAATGAATGAATGAATGAATGAATGAATGAATGAATGAATGAATGAATGAACGAGAGAACGAGTGAACGAAGGAGGCGGAAAAAGGAAGAAAAGAAGGAAGTATAAAAACAAAGAAACCAGGAAGGAAAAAAATAAAAACTAAAGTTAGATAGAGTGGGAATGGTCAAAAGAAACAGACAGACAGACAGACAGACAGACAGACAGACAGACAGACAGACAGACACACAGACAGACAGATAGATAGACAGATAGATAGATAGATAGATAGATAGATAGATAGATAGATAGATAGATAGATAGATAGATAGATAGATAGATAGATAGATAGATAGATAGATAGATAGATAGATAGGAAACCAAAAAAACGTCGAAGCTTCGTTTACGTACCGTAGACAAGCCTCAAAGCGAGAGAAAAAAGTGTTGACTGCGGTGGTCGCTTACTAACTGCGACAGTACGGGAAGTTTTGCTACCGAAGAGCCCGCTATGGTGAAGCCGTGACATGCGCAGTTTCCTCAATGGAAAAAAAAACGCGCGGAGGTACAACTGGGAGGCAAACAAATGCACCTCCAAAAACAGCTGCAAATGTTTTGGTCGTGCGACGCTGGCCTCCGCCTGGTTTCCGCGCGCCCGCGAAATTATTTCAGGCAAGTGCGGCGTCTACGTACACGTGTAACACGTTAAACTACAGCGCCGCGGCTGATTTGCGCGAGGCTGCACATGCAAAACAAGTTTCCCGAGCACGTGGCGTTGCTGTAATTCAGGAGAGAATGCTTCCGGGCGGCTGGCTTGATCGTGCTAACGAATCACTTGACTTGCAGCTTTAAAACACGCGTAACTGCGACCGTACTACACACGGACATGGGCGGCTCTGACGTCAGGTCGGAGGGGTATGCAGGGGGTGGGGATATCTGGACTCGTGTGCGTCAAGTTTGTAACACGTCTTCTTTAAATACCTCTCCTGAAGGAACGCGGGAATTGCACTTGCAGCGCGGCTTCGTTTCGGGCAATGTGTAAACCAGTGTTACGGTGTGAGTACGTAATTTCCCGGGTCTAATAATAATATTTGGGGTTTTACGTGCCAAAACCACTTTCTGATTATGAGGCACGCCGTAGTGGAGGACTCCGGAAATTTTGACCACCTGGGGTTCTTTAACGTGCACCTAAATCTAAGCACACGGGTGTTTTCGCATTTCGCCCCCATCGAAATGCGGCCGCCGTGGCCGGGATTCGATCCCGCGACCTCGTGCTCAGCAGCCCAACACCATAGCCACTGAGCAACCACGGCGGGTTTTCCCGGGTCTAACTGTACAGCTTCGGTAAACTTGTGGGCACTGTATAATGCGGCCGATAAAACTTCGCCGTTTGCATATTTCCACCATTTGTGACAGTGGAAAAGGCGTTGAACAAAGTTGTCGAGTCGAGCAGAATTTGCGTTAATTGTGCTTTGTCGAATGCATTAAAGGTCGTTCCTTAAGCGTCGATCCCTTGGTCAGCGGAAAGAGGCGACGCCACCGGGAAGTTTCCGAACCAGCAGCCCGTGACGTCACGAATTTTGACAGTGTATTTTCGGCCTTAACAAATTCTTGCAAGCGTTGTCTTCTAAGTGAAGCGAGTAATGAAATTACCGAGTTTTCAGAACTCGTCATTACGGTCTAAACTGGTAAATGTGCATCGAGATTCGTGACGTCACAGTGACGCACCTTCGGTTGCTGTGTTACAGCAGGGCACAACTTTGAGTGTCGGTTGAAGAATGCGCATGCGCTTACGCGTCACAAGCGTCGGCATTAGGGAGTTTTAGACTTTGCGTAACGCAAAATCTATGATTCCCTATTAACGTCTTTATTTTGCGCTGAATTCCACCGAGGTATTCCCACCCTTCCACATTGATAAACTTGATAAAAATTCTGGAGCCTCTCACCTCGTCGAACCCGATTAAAGCGGTCGAGTCGAATCGCATGGCGATCAAACCAGGCCATATTGAATCGTAAAAAAAAAGCTTTACGGCGATCTAGTACTGCGTTATTATGTCATAGCCAATATTTATCAGTTATTGACTATCATTTCTCTCATCTTTTTGAAACATGCCAGCAAGGTCGATTCGAAAAGTATTCAAAAATGTCGAATCGTATCACTGTAGTCGAGTCGAATCGCATCGATCGTACCGTGCCACTTTCGAGACGTAACAAAGTTCCACGTGCAATTCTAATCAAATAATGAAGATTATTTGTATAGTCTGGTGATTTTGTGTCAGGGAGGTTTAACGTGCGCCTGCACTTCTTTCTGTTTAATAAACACTGGATCCGAAGAACTATTGCGCGCGCGCGCGCGCACACACACACACACACACACACACGCACGCACGCACGCACGCCCACACACACGCACACACACACACACACACACACACACACACACACACACACACACACACACACACACACACACACACACACACACACACACACACACACACACACACACACACACACACGCGCGCGCGCGCACGCACGCACACAGGCACGCACGCATATATATATATATATATATATATATATATATATATATATATATATATATATATATATATATATTGCCCTCACACACACACACACGCACGCACGCACATATATATATATATATATATATATATATATATATATATGTGTGTGTGTGTGTGTGTGTGTGTGTGTGTGTGTGTGTGTGTGTGTGAAGGCAATAGTTCTTCGCATCCAGTGTTTGTTAAACTGAAGGGAGTGCAGGCGCACTTAAAAAAAACGAAACGTTTTATTGAGTGCTTCGGCCGGGGTCCGCCCTTCATCAAGAGAGCGAGTGCAAGCACGCAGTCGAAGTTTGTGGACTTGCAATCGCACTTGGGCATGTTTGGCAACGTCCAATTAACTGATTTTAAAACGTGCCCCTGCATTTTCGTTTACTATATATATATATATATATATATATATATATATATATATATATATATATATATATATATATATATATATATATATATATATATATATATATATATATATATAGAGAGAGAGAGAGAGAGAGAGAGAGAGAGAGAGAGCTTCGGCGTGGAAGCTTACCCGAGAGAAACGCATCTGGCACTCTCCTCAATAGCGGTTACAGTTTGAAGACCCTGCCCAGAGGCTATGCGCTTTTGAACGCGACGGACCGTCTAGCTGTTGTCGGTGTCCGAAGCGATGACGTGATCTCGTTGTTAGAAAGCCAGGCTGAAAACTTTCGCTTGCGTATAGCGTTCCAGCGCTTGCGTTCGAAAAGCCCGTTGTGCAGGTACATTCTTGCGGCCCGAGTGTATGAGGCAGCGTTACACACACGCACACACAAAAAAAATCCTCGTTCTCGTTGAACGTTCTCTTTGCCAGAGTGAATGCGCATTTGCTGCAGGTTTAGCGTTTCCCGGTATTGAATTCATGGGCAACACATTGTGTGGTATAGAAAGCTTCCTTTTCGAGGCGCCCGTAGTGTGACGCTATCTTTTACTTTTCTTTTACTTCGCGCGAGTCACTTAGAGAGACAGCGTCAACTCACCAAAAGCGTCGGAAAGCCTGCCATAAAAATAACGCAGAACACAGGTTGGTGCACAGTGGTGGGTACCAGCGGGCAAAGAGGAGCAGTCATAAGGAAACGAACAAGAAAGAAAGCTCACGTGGAAAGTTCGATAGAGTCGCCGACGCGACGTTATTCGGTGTCGTAGACAGTCCGCGAAGAGCGCACACAAGTACTCCGCTCTTGCTTTTGTGTTTTGTTCGACTGCCACAATCGATCTAAAAAACAAAAACAAAGCAAGCTGGGAACAAAATGCGTGTACAGCGTAACCCAACATCGATGCAATTCATCAGTGCGACTAACGTATAAGGGAGACGATGCGAGATTTTTATCGCAATCAGCGCACCACTCTATGTGGCAGAGAAGGGAAGCGCCTGATTCGAAAAATTTTTGTCTCTCTCCACACACGTGACTCAGAGATGTTGGATCGGATCAAAAACGGTATGCCTGGCTTTCAGATCTCCTCTAATTCTTTGTCACTCGCAGTCCGCAGGTGGCGCTAAAAGAGCCATATACCGCCGCTTTCAGCAATAGCAAATGGAACGCTTGAGCAACCGCGAAGAACACACTCCTAAGCAATGCGCAGCTGCGTGGGAAGAAGGGCGCACGCGCAGGGTCTGGTAATGGCATGCCCGGCTTTGGTGCGTCATGCTAAGGCGCACATCCTGCTAAACCGCGTAACGCATAGCGTCACGCTAAGCACAAAGAGGTGTGGAAGCATACAGAACCGCGTAAACGCGGTCAGCTGCTGTTTGCTAAAGGCCTAACTACGCACATAACGCTTTGTACTATTCTAAAAAAAAAAAAAACGTGGTATGCTAAACCGTAGAGAACTGCAGTTTCGTATTGCGTTATGCTAGAGACGTACCGGCGCAGGAGCAGGCAGGTCCGCTTTGCTAAACCAGCCGCGTTTCAAGTCGTACTTCGCTTATCCTAAAAATTTCCGTTATTATTATAGTAGCCTGTGGCAGATAGCATAATTCTGATTCTTTAGTTGGATTATCCGAAGAGGCGGACGTTGCCAGCACGAGCAGTCGAGGCACATATTCAACTAATTAACAAAAATTCGCAAATTTACCTCCTAATTAATTACTTAATGGCACACATTCCAGATTACGAATCGTAGCCGGCGAGCTTGGAAGACGTGTTCACTTGAATGGAATTTCCAGGATATCCTCTCACAGCGGCCTCCAAGTAATCCCAACTTTGTGCCTGCGAATTTTCGCATTTCACTCTGTGATAGTGAGGGTGTCCTCTTTTTTTTTGGTTCCAGCAAATCTTCAAAATTAGAAAAATATAAATCACGGTAACGCCATGTTTACCATGCGAGTGTACGGATTGGCAGGCTCTAGATACAGAGCCATTTCCGCAATTACCTACGTAATTAGCGAACTAACGCTAATTAACTTTCTAATGATCAAGAATGCGTGGCTACAGAAAATGAGTACTTTGGGGCTCGTGCGCGACACTACCTATCCCAGCGATCAAATATCGAACAGCGAAGTTCATGTGGGAGCTACGCGAACAACTGGTTCCCCTTGGCGGGCTCCTTAAAACCCAAATTGGCTGGAAAAAAGAGTGTCTGTGTCGTCGATGTCGCCGCCCCCTCCCTCCCCCCTTTCGCCACGTCACCGAGGTCACCGCCGGGGTGGCCCGGCGAGCAGATTGCGTTATCTCCTTGCTCTCCGCGGCGTTGTCCTAGCTCAAAAATAACGTACAGCGCGAAGGACAAGGACAGCGACAGACGACATACACAGCGCTGTGTATGTCGTCTGTCGCGGTCCTTGCCCTTCGCGCTGTACGTTATTTTTGATCATGAATCACCAACTAGCCCAAGCAACCACCCTAGTTGTCCTAGCGCTTCAATGCCGGCGGGCCGCCAAACTTACGTCGTTTGTTTGGGCGCCATACCCCGCTCTTTGGGCTTTTAGATACTGCAGGCGCGGCGCCATATTTCTCTGTAGCGTCGACCAAATGGTATTCCATTCTTTTCCTTTTTTTTTTCCTTCACTCGGTGTGTTGTGCCCCCATCTGTCTTAGCTCGCGCGTTTTTATTTACAGAACTCGCACGCCCGCGTTTGAGAGAGCTTTCCCGGAGAAAGTGAATTTTGACCGAACGTCGTTCTGATCCAAAAGCCTGAACCGATATTTCGTAGGGGAAATGGACGCGTGGCGCCCAACAAAATGACGAAGTAAATTTGGTGGCCCGCCGGCACATTGAAGCGCTAGGCGAACGCCGCAGACAGCAAGGAGATAACGCAAGCTGCTCGCTTGGCCGGACCGGCGGTGACCTCGGAGACGTCAAGAAAGGCGGGGGGGGGGGGGGGGGGCGGTGACATCGACGACAAAGACACTCTTTTTCCAGCGAGTTTCGGTTTCAAGGAGCCCGCCAAGAGGAACTAATTGTTCGCGTAGCTCCCACATGAATTCCCCATTTCGAAATTTGATCTTTGGGATAGGTAGTGTCGAGGACGGGCCCCAAACTACTCATTTGCTGTAGCCACCTATCGTCGATTATCAGAAAGTTACTTACCGTAACATCGCTAATTACGCACTAAGTGCGGCAGTTGTTCTGTATCTAGAGGCGGCCAATTCGTGCACTCGAATGGTAAACATAACGTCACTGTGAATTTTATTTCTCTAATTAAAAAAAATTTGCTGCACCTAAACAAAAAGAAAAATCTCAGTGCCCTTCCACTCTGTGAAGAAGCTGTGTATGTGGGCTGCTTAATGGCGAACTGCGCATCGCGGCATTGCACTATCTCCGGGATCGGCCCACGTATGGGGAGTTTTTTTGTTTACGACACGAAATTTTTTTTGAATGGTAGAGGTATACAGCTTCGCTGTAAAAGGGCTGTGAAGCAGAGAACTTTCAGTGCGTTGGTGGCGCCAGCCGTGACCTTTCTCTGCTTGTTTCATTATTTTCCTCCCCTTTCTCTTTGCCGCACTGCAGAGCAGCCAACCCTTGCTTAACCTCCCTGCTCTTCATTTATCCTACCCCCCTCTCTCTCTCTCTCTCTCGTTCTCCCAATTTCCCAATTTCAATCACATCGCGTAATTCTCTGCCGTCCTCGAATGCCTCTTCACTACTCTTGACACCAATTTGGCAATTCTAATGGACCACCGATTGCCCGCCTTACGCGCTACGTGGCCTGCCTAACTCCATTTCCGCCTATATCATAGTGCCAACTAGAGCGTCGCAACGTTCGCTCTCTAAGAAATACACGCCGTTGTCGACGTCACGCCTAACAGTCATTTTTTTTTCTTTTTCGTTCCATCGCTCGTTGCCCCGAAGCGGAGCTTTTGCACTCGGGCATCGGCTTTCCCAACCTCGCGTGCGGCGTGTATGACCGGTTTTCACGCCTCGGGAGCGCCCGCTGACGCCGTCGACCTGGCGTGCTCCTCCAGGCAAGGAGCACGAACTCCGAGAGAGAGAGAGAGAGAGAGAGAGAGAGAGAGAGAGAAGCACTTGTTGCGCGGCCGCCTGGCTTCCGGACTGCGGTTGAGTGACGTTGGAGGCTCGGCGTTCGAGCCCTCCTTTCTTGTCGACGCCGGCGGCGGAATTCGGTGCCGCTGGCTTTTTCTTCTATTTTTGAGCTCCTTGAAAGTGGCCGGTACGGAGTAGGGGAGAGAGAGGAACCCCGTAATTTCTGGCTCGTAAGTCGTGCTCATGGGCGTACACCCAGTATCGTTTCCGGTAGCAGGAATTGCCCGCGTTACGTCACGCGCTGCCTCTTGTTGTCCTATCCGCGGCTCGCAGAATCGGGCTAGAGGCTAAGAGGATAGAGATAACGCACGCGTGCGCCCACATTGCCATACTCGCAGCTTCTACAGCGCTGCTCGATATAAGAGGATCGAGATACCGCGGACGTTCGTCGTATTGTTCTCCGATTCACAGCCTCGACAGCATAGCTAGAGATAAGATGAACGGGATAAGAAAGCACTTACGCCGCGTTGTTTTTTTCAGGGCTTCCACAACTTCTAAAGGTGATAGGATCGAGGTAACGTAGATCATGTTGTTGTCCTTGCAGCTTCCACAGCGCGGCTGTTGATAAGAGAATCGAGATAGCGTCAACGTACAGCTGAGAGAAAAAGTCTGGGAACCTGAGGTGGCGGTAAATTCATTTTTGTTTTTCTTCGTAGCCTGGGCATAAAGACTGAAATCAAGTGGCACTGCCCACGGGCGCCTGTTCGACCGGCGTCATGCATTTAGATCATTTCGCATTGCGCGGCTGTGCTAGAAGAAATTAAAATGTTTTGCTGATGCCGTAGTCTCCAGACTTTTGCTCTCGACTGTACGTCATATTGTCATATTCACAGATTCCACTGTGCTTTTCGATGGAGGCGAGATGCGAAAACGCCCGTGTGCTTAGATTTAGGTGCACGTTAAAGAACCCAAGGCGGTCCAAATTATTCCAGAGTGCCCCACTACGGCGTGCCTCTTAAGCAGATCGTGGTTTTGGCACGAAAACCCCATGTATATATATATATATATATATATATATATATATATATATATATATATATATATATATATATATATATATATATATATATATATATATACGGAGAGCGCGAAAGAGACGCAACAACGACAGAACGAAGCGAGGAAGAGACAACGCGCTCAAGAGACGCCAGAAGAACGCGCCGCACGACTCGAGAAGCGTCGTAAAAGCCTAGTCGTTACTTGAACAGTGTGTCTTGTCGTGTCTGCACAATAGAGCTAAACCAAACGCTTAAGCACACGCTGTAACACCACAAGCGCAGGCATGCAGCTTTTGCTTTCGCAGTTCAACTAGGGTTAACCAGAGCTAAACCACAGGCAATTTTTTTCCTCGCATTTCTTGCTGTGCGGCGCACTTCCGCTGACGGTGTCGCGCGCGAGCTGTTGCGTTTGTCTCGTTTCGGGCAGCGAACGATTTAACGCGCTGTGCACGAGAACACCCGACTAGCGGTGTAAGTCAGTGCTGCAGGAACACTGAGGCAGACGCAAGCTCATCACAGAGCGTGATCGCGCGCTAGAGCACGTTAGAAATTGACATGGTTCCGTTCTCCGCGCGCACGACTTCACGAAGTGGGAAAAAATAGACCGAACTTGTAGGTAGTACATCTCTCTTGCTACGCTACGTAGTAAAACAAAGGCCCACAGACGTTCGGTTTGTTGGCTTCATTATTATGCGAAGCATATTAACGTAGGTTTCGGGCCTTCGCGCGACGCCCGGCGGTGGCCACCATTGACCCTGAAGTGGGGTCACGTGACATGACGTCACGTGATGACGTCACACAGGCTGCAGATGGGGCCTCATATCGCGCCGTCGGTCGCCTCCCGGCGGCGGCCACCATTGACCTTCAAGTGACCTTCAAGTAGGTCACGTGACATGACGTCACGTGATGACGTCACACTAGCTGCAGATGGGGCCTCATATCGCGCCATCGGTTGCCTCCCGGCGGTGGCCACCATTGACCCTGAAGTGAGATCACATGATGTGACGTCACGTGATGACGTCACACCGGCTGCAGATGGGGCCTCATATCGCGCCGTCGGACGTCGCCCGGCGGAGGCCTCCACGCTTCGGTTCGCGCCGTCGCGCGCGACGCGGCGGCGGCGCCACCATCGCTGCATCACGTGATATGTGACGTCACGCCAGGGATGAAGCGGCGCGCGCTCGCCGTCGCGTCAGTCTCTGTGCCCGCAACCGCGCCAGAGTCTTTGCGCCGGGCGTGTATGCGGTCAAGATGCCTCCAAACGCTAAGGATACGCTAAGGTTAAGCCCAGTGGATGCTTCGCATCCACTGGGCTTAACCTTGATAAGCCTCCAATTTTTTTCTCAGCTTTAATTCGTCTCGTTTCAGCAAAACCATGTGATGAAAAATTATTTGGGAACCACCCGTTACGCCGCCTCTCACGGTCCCTTTGCATACTTCGCAATGTTAAACTCTCATCAGTTGAAGTGGGGTCACTTCGAGAAGGACCTATATTCACGCCCAAAATATTGATAGTTGTTTCTTCTTTCAGTGTTCGTTGTTCCAGCGCGTCCAACTTGTAGCCTCCTGCATAGCTCATTTCGGTAGGTAAAGCGCTCAGGTATCGGCTTCGGGTTTGATTCGCGAACGGGACAGACGTCTTCAAGATTTGGGTTTTTTGGAAAACCTGCTCGCATCTTGCATGTCAAAATTACCGCTTAATGTTTTATTCTTTTCGGTAATTGTCTTCAACCTCTCAAACTTTCATGTTGAATTACTCATAAGTGGTACAGCGCGAAACGAGATGGAAGGGCGAGAAAGGTACGATGACAAGCGCTTGCTGCCAAATCAAATTTATTGCCTGAAACGTAGGTTTATATAACTCGTCTTTCCGTCTTGTATCACCCTGCGCCACTTATGACTACGGAAATCCAACTAGCCCGATCCAGCACCATTCCAAGTTGAATTACTGATTGATTTATTGATTTATTTATTGATTTATTGATTGATTTATTGATTGATTGATTGATTGATTGATTGATTGATTGATTGATCGAGTGAGTGAGTGAGGCGGTAATTCGCTGCATTCAGGCGGGTGGCAACTGTCCCGTTCATTAGATAAAGTCCGCGGTAGGCCAGATAGCTCTATCCGAAGAGGTATCCTCCCATACGTTAGTCCTGCGACGTACACGTTCGCTCCGTAACCCTCGAATTCCCTAATCTCATCAGTCTATCTAATTCTCTGCCGTCCCCGGCTGACTGCCACCTTGGATCGCTCCCGTCACGAACACGGAGCTTATCTTCGAGCGTGCATCGACTATCATTCGATATTGATGCTAAGCAACCTGGGTTCAGTAACCGGAAGGCAGACCCCTCTTAATTAGGCCGAGTGCAGGCGCATAAAGAAGAAAAAAAATAAGCAGGTCTCTAATGGTGACTGATCCAGGCGCGAATCCACCGAGGGCCAGTGATGCTTAGGTAGCTAAGACAATGGGTCAAGGGGGGGAGGGATATGCGGAAATTCTGCAATGTGCGATTCCCCGCTTGCTGTTTGCCTTGCTTGCAGTATAATTGTAGCCGTCCGCCGTAATCGTGGTTATAATCATAATCGCCAGGAATTACCGTCATAATTATAATCGCCAGGAATATGTATATTTGACGAGAACAGAATCAAACACCCACTGTGACGACGACGACAACAACGACATGAGCAGAAAACGCTTCTGAAGCTATGTGTTGAAGCAAACCAACAGAAGATGTCGCTAGCAGCGCTACTACTGCTGTCCGCGTCTCCGGCGTTGCGCAATATGGAATGCTGAAAACATGGTGGCCAGGACACTTCTCCGGCTTCCGCGATCGCTTGCGGTGCCTGCGAAATACGAAAGCGTGGCCTTCGAGACTGGCTTCTGTTACTGCGAGGGAGCCGTCACCTCGGCGTGAGATTCGGACACCGCCTGTTCCGGAAACGGCAATGCGGTGCGCCCGGACCCGCAAGCGTGGCTGCCTCCGTTGCGCGAGAAAATGCGGTATTGCCGGGCCAAGGGGAAGAGGGGGGGGAAGGGAGAGGGAAGAGAAAAGCACACAAAGTGGCCTGGAGAGCGCGTGATTCCATAGCTCGGCTCGTCGGCGGCTGCGCCACGCTTCGGCACCGACATATCATTCTGCCCGCCCCCTCGACCTCCGCGCGTCCACCCAAACGCCGCTCCATTCACGCGATGCAATGAAGCCTTGGCGTGCACGCCATTTCTTTCGTTTTCTCTCTCTCCCTCTCTCTCTCTCGCTTTCCTGCCAGCAAAAGCACACAAGAGGAGTCCCTTTTTTTGGGAGCGGTCTCGCTTTATCTCCTTTCGGCTGCTCCCTTTTTTTTTTTTTTTTTTGTCATCATCTCCTGCACTCTTGACAGCCGCTCTTGTGGTGATAAGAAAGACGCTGGAAGTTCCCGCTATAGTTCAGTAGCCACACTTCGCGCAATGGGGGTTCCTCGTTTATTTTGGGTTGGAGAGATCGGGGTGGACATGAATAGTATGCCGGGTGCGTAAGGTTGGTGAGGAAAGGTTAATGAGTGACGCAGAAGAACTGAGGTTAGGCTAAGCACGCAGTATGCTGCGTAAGAGTGAGTGAGTGATGGCTGTTTTAGGTTTAGGGGGAGCGACACGCTTTGAATGTAGGCGTAAGCGAAGGACAGGGTTATGTTTGAGAAGGACGCCTTAGAGCGAGCGACCGACCGACCAACTGAAGGCTATCTCTGCTTTATGGGAGCGACTAGATCTTATTCTAGAAGTGTGCGAAGAACGGGATAGTCTTTTATGAACCATCGATTGAATTAGTAAATAAATGGGTGAACGTAATACAGCACAGTGTAGGCTTCAAACTAAATAATGCCATGTGAGTGAACGAGGCCTGTTTCATATCGGGGGCCCGACTTGTGGCAACTTGTGGCAACCAAACGACAAGATCATTATTTTTTTCAAGTTAAACCTCACGAATGGGCTATTTTGTGAGTGGGTGATTGACAAGGCCGGTTGTGTCGCCTTTTTTTTTTTTTTTGGTATGATTGACGCGTTAATTCTAGGCGTAAAAGTAATCAGGCAAGATGATGAGGCAATGAGCATTGGCTTGTTTATTAAACGTCTTTACGCCAGCCGAGCAGCGCTCGCCGTTGTTCGGCGTGGATGCTGGGCCTGACAGGTCGGAAAACAGGCATTATGCCGTTTCGAGATGGCCAATGGCCGTTATCGGGCAATTTTCGAAAGTGGTCGTAAATGAATGGGCCTTCGACGTTCTTGTACTTGGAGTGAATTAAGCTGAGTGGGGAGTGGGGGGGGGGGGGGCTTAGTTCGGGCCGGATCTTTATCTAGGAGTCGAGCTTATACGGAACCATTTCTTTGTGTTAGCTTGTCACTGAAGCAGTTTATTGATGAACCACTGACTTACAGTATACTTTGACTTTGCTCGCTGTAACTACTCAGTGCCGGCTTTATTGCGCACTGAATGATTAACTGTCTCCTTTTACGAGCTTTGAGTCCTTTGGTTACTGAGTTAAAAAAGAAAGAAAGCCACCAGGGGCTAAGCACATCTTTGCGTTTCTTGCTGTTAGGCTTGAACCCGTGTTCTGAAATGTTCCTCTATTCGCCCAATTACCTCGACTCTATGATAGCGACGATAATTAGTATTATTGTTGTTAAAATGACATTCCATTTCAATCGTGGTTGATGAATATAGTCACTTGGCATGTCTGAGCGACTTACGTGCTTGCGTATCGTATTCTATCTCTGTCTGTCTATATTTGCCTTATCTATTTAAAGTTACCTAAGCTTGCACATATACATATATATATATATATATATATATATATATATATATATATGAGAGAGAGAGAGAGAGAGCGACTCTACTTGACAGTAAATTCACCTATTCTTGTAACGATCCGTTTAAAGTTACCTGTGCTTGTAACGATCTGGTTAATGTTGCCTATGGTTGTAACGATCCCCACCTCCAACCTTTTCCTGTTTCTTTTTTTTTTTGCTCAAGTGCTCTCAGCGTCTTATAGCGACTGAAAGTTGAGCAAGTTGACAAAAATTCATGCTGCTGAAATACAGGAGTGCAAACACAAGACGCTAAAAGTGGACGAAACGAAAAATAACGCCGACGTTTGCTCGTACGCTCAGAACCCGCACACACAGCTAATCAATTTACAGAAACGCGTTGGTCTATACACGGTATCGTTTCGGGGAACCCCGAACAGTACTGGATGGCCAAGTACCGGCAAAACGCTGCGCATAAGACAGAGCACCACAGTTCGTGGGATATGCAGGATTTTTTTTATATTTATCGCCATTAATTAATTTATTTATCTTTTTCATCACCTTGCGTGCAACATAGACAAATATAGTAGCCGAGATGTTCTCCTATCTGCAGTGACACCGCAGCAACTATTCTATAACAGAACAAAACAGAGTCATATATTTACGGGATAAAGCAGAGATATCCAGAGGTGTCATTCTGTAAGCATCCACCTAGTGGACATGTCCATTTCGTCAACTGCTGAAGTTCCTGCTGAATTGGTTGGGCTGGGATACGAGTCAGGAGGAGACAGGCTCCCCCAGCCCATTAGCACTCCAGCAGCAGACCAAATGGACACGTCCACGAGGCGGACACTTACGGAACAGTTCCGCTGAATGCTTAATTGCAACAGACCTTTAGCAAAATCTAATTGGGCCTCGCAGACTAGGTGGCTATTTACGGCCGCTCAAATCCAAAGGGGATGTCGTCATATTTCATTAATAAAATAGTTATTA
This sequence comes from Dermacentor variabilis, assembly GCF_050947875.1. Classification (NCBI taxonomy): domain Eukaryota; kingdom Metazoa; phylum Arthropoda; class Arachnida; order Ixodida; family Ixodidae; genus Dermacentor; species Dermacentor variabilis. The sequence goes on from NC_134575.1 coordinate 53,938,573, forward strand.
TTTTCATCGTCGTCATTACTCGAGGCAGAGCTTTGAGGGGAGGTCCGGTTGTGAATACAGGGCGTTATTCGTCTGCGTTACAGCTTAGTCACGCAAGCGCATGTATAAACCACTTTCCTGGATGTCTGAGCTAGTGATCAAAGGATTCGTTATTTAACCAATAGTACATACAATGCCGCTTTTACGAAGCCTTGTAGTTTCGCTTCCGGCTAGACTTCATTTTTTCTTCCTTTATTGCTCATGCGCATTGAGCTTGCAGCAATTGTTTATGGCGTGCCCGCGTCTGTCTGAACCACCGTTTGTTCGTGCGTGTGTGTGTGCGATCCAAGCCGGATGAAAGACGTGCGTGCGTGCATGCGTGCGCAGGTTAAGTTTAGGGCTAGAGCTTGTACCTCGTCCTACTGAGTCACAGTGCTCTAAATCTCATCGGCCAACACTCGTCTGGTGAAGGAATTTTAAATAAAAAGAAACTACAGAGAGAAAAGGAAAACAGACAGAAAGAAAGAAGAAAAGAAAGCTGAAGGAGGCGCGAGAACAACTGCCGCACCTACACATGCACGTTCTGTTTCTCTACCTCTACACAACACGTTCGCAAAAGTCATCGCTTCTCTAACCACGTTGTCGCCCCTCGCTTTGAAACTGCAGAAGCAGAAAAAGAAAAGAAAGAGAGAAAACGTTGCCAGCTGTTTTTCTGTGGAGTATTTGCAGCTGCGTTTTCTTTCTTTCTTTCTTTCTTACTTAAATCTTATTCCGCAGTGCTGTCGCAGTGTCGGGCTCGCTTCAATGCGGTTGTTGTCTCCTGCTCGTGCGTTCATTTTGCTTTTCTTTTTCTTTTTCTTTTTCTAGCCTGGAGCGCGAGACCCTGTAGGTAAGCAGTCTGTCTGATTTATTTTCAGAGCGCTAAATACATTTAGCAGCAATAACTGTGGAGGTATTTAGCAGTACAGCGGCTGCTGCATTGCTGAATAGCTGTTTGCTTAGCTGCGGACCGTGTTTCAATGCCTTTAGAAATATTGTCTGTCTGTTCAGCTTATTGTCTATCTCTAACAGCGTCTGTTCAGCTGCGCTGAAACACAGCTGTTTCGCTATATCTGTTTCTGTACTGCTATTTGGCTGTGCCGTGATTTCGATGCAGAATACTTGTACCAGGGCTGTACAGAGCTATTACGTTTTTTTTTTCAATATACACCTATCCCATCTGTGTTCCAGCTGTGCTGCTGTATCGCTGTGCAACGATGCCATTTAGCTGTAGAGTACCAGCTAACTGTTAAGTGTTAAGTGTGCCGCTGCACCGTTATGCAAACGCTATACCCCTTTACAGCGATACCCCTGAGCCGTGTGGTATCAACTGCACAGCAGGGCTGATATAAGGAGACGGCTGTACAGTTACAGCTGTACAGCGATAGCCCTTATCCTGACAGTACCCTTCGCTGCACAGCCATACACAGCGACAGCTTGACACCGATACCCTATCACAGCGTTTTCCCTTTAGTAGTGCAGCTTTAATGACACCGTAGTATGCCGACAGATGAACAGCGATACGCCTTAAAGGCCCAACCACACGGGGCTAACCACACGTCTTCGAAGCCGTGCGCGCTTGTCCCTAGCTCGTCTAGCGAGAGGAGACGCGATGCCTGAATTTGAGCGTACGCGACGAAAGTGGTAACCCGTGTGCCGACATCACGTGGCCGGCGTGGAAACTTCCCGAACGGATTAACGAACGTGTATATACAGATGCAGTGGGTTTCCCAAATCGAAAACAGCGTAGTCGATCTAGTGCTGATAAAGTTAAACAGAAAGAAGTAGGAGATGAAGTCAAGAACAAATATTGTTCTCAAACCCAAGCGACGGCGCTTCTGCCGAAGGGGATATCTAGCATCTCTGTGCTGCGCGCATTTAGGCGCGCACTTTTGGACGTGTCGTGTGGCTTTTTCGCCCTTCCCCTTCGTCACACGCGTACGGACTCGCAGTCGCCTATCCCGTGCTCCACGTGGTGGGCCCTTTACAGCCGCACCTTCCACCTGCACAGCTGTAAAGATACAGCTGCATGCAGCGGTACAGTTTTTCAGTACCTTGTAGCTGCACGGCTACAAGGACAAAGATGTACAGCCCCGTTTAGCTGTGCGGCTGTGCGGGTGCACAGATGACGGCAAATCTTGTAGCTTTGCAAGCGTATAACGGCATCATTACAGGCGTACTGCTACACAGCTGTACAGATACAGCTGTGCAGTTATAGCTTTACGGTACCATTTAGCTAGCTGTATCATACCGTTATACAGCTACAGATGTAAAGCGAAAACACTTGGCTGCGCAGAATACTGACTATCGCTGTGCAGTCAGTATTCGGTCCTCCGTTCACAATGCTCCAGCCACAGAGATGCGAAATTTCCGGAAATTCTGAATGGCCTAAACAAACGTTTCTTTTCGTTTTGTTTTCTTTTATTGTTTCTCTTTAACAGAAATCGTTACCAGTAAACTATGTTTCACGCTGCCCACCTCAAATATTTGTAGCAGACTGGGCGACTCAGTGCGCTATGCAGGTAAACATGTGAACAGACTGTCGATGTACGTTATTCGCTTGATAGAAATGCAAAATTAAGTCTATCTGCGGCGTCGGACATGTCCACGCACAAGTTGTGCCGACCTTGCGTCAAATGGCAATGCGATTCGTCGGCTCGTTCGAACGACGATCAGTTAAACTGCGTGGTTTCGCTTTGACTTTTTTTTTTGTCTAGTTTCAGCACAGAATTTCGTTTAACGTTTAACGTCGTCATCTCTCGGCGCTCTAAATTCCGGCCAATATATTGGGTTTTCAAGAAAATGAAAATGCAAATAATGACAACGAAACTTTTTTTTTCTTCTTCGCAATGTTTGGTCCTATCTTTTTTTTCCCCGACTATGCGCATCCGGTGTGGGCCTCTGCTGTTGTCTTTGCCAGTATGGGGGCGAAGGACTCCCTCAAGCCATCCTTGAATGAATTTTACCTTCGCCTCCCATCACATGTATATGTAATAAACCAATTAAGTATTGCGTACGTGGCACAGAACTTTGCGACTCATGTACTGTTGGACTGTATATTTTTATTCACCCAGTATGCTACTGAGTGCCATGTTTTGTGTCGCTATTCTCCCTTTTTACGCAAATTTGTCTCCTCTGCCAAGTGACAAGGAGTAGCCGGTGCCACCATAAAGGCGCCGACCTCTCCTAATATTCATTTCAATAATAAAAAAGAATTAATCAATCAGTCAATCAATCAACCAATCTCTAGCGAGCCGTGGTGACGTGATCACTCTCGTGCTATAGTCGGCATCTTCGTCGTTCAGTGAGATGTCGTTGTTGTTGTGTCGTTATCGACATGTTTCTGATATTTCGAGCGGTTATACTTGTTCTGGCTGCCACTCCAACGGCGGCGGTTAATTGAATGAAGCCGGGCAATTTGTTTTCTTTTTCTTTTTTTTTCCAGCTTGACATGTATGAGTTCTGTCGCTTTTTCTTCGTTTTTCATTATTTTCTGCGCAACAACGTGACACATTATGAATGCTCCCTCCTTATAGATTCCCTCACCAGGTCACACAGGAAATTTTGGTTATACGTTGCAAGTTGTTACGTGCCCTGTAGGGAGCATTTTACCGCAAAACGTTTTTTTTTTTTCAAATTGGTTCGTTAATAGCCGAGATATAAATATTTCAGTGCCGCGAACTCATGAGTTCAGGAGGCGAGCGTCACCGCCGGCATAGAGACTCTCTCCACTTGTCACGTGTCGCCTCCGCAAGGGAATTTCCTTCCCCGCGTTCTCACATACCAGAGTCGATCAGAGGATCACATGACGCATACGTCATGGGCCCCGCCTTCTTTATTTCCCCTTTTCTTTTTCTCTTTCCCCCGCTTTTTTTTTTTGCTGCGGGGCGCACTTCCGCTGACGGTCTCTCGCGCGAGCTGTTGATTCTGTCTCGTTTCGCTCAGCGCACGATTTCGCTCGCTGTGCACGAGAACACCCGAATAGCTGTAGAAGTCAGCACTACAGGAACAGTGAGGCAGACGCAAGCGGATCGCAGGGGCCGCGCTGCAACACGGTAGAAAATGGCATGGTTTCGCTCTCCTCGCGCGCAACAGCCCAACGTGGGTACAGGCCACGTGGTACAGGCATACAAAACGGAAGTAGTACATCTCTCTTGCTACGGTGCGAAGTAAAATAAAGAGACGCAGACATTCGGTTTACAGGTTTTACTAATTCTCCAAACTTTGTTTGGTCTATCGAAGCAACAGATCAAACAAATAACTGCAGTTGCCCTGAACAATTCTCGAAGTCGCGTGCCTCTGCGAGCGACGTCACAAGCAGTGCGATGTAGTACGTAGGCGCGCTCGTGCTATGTACGTCGGCTCTCAGGCCGGGAGCGCGGCGCCAGCGAGCAGAAGGTCGAACGGCGTTTGCTTTGAAATTTCAGCTTTAAGCGCTGGAATGTAATACTTGGCGGACACGGTCGTTAGCGCGCATTCTATGCACTGCTCTTGTCAGCTCAAAATGGCCAGACCTGGTGGGGACCTTTAAGAAAGAACGCCGTCTTGACGCGTTGCGACATTACGAAGAAGTAGAGTACGTCATACATATATATATATATATATATATATATATATATATATATATATATATATATATATATATATATATATATATGCGTCTAATGTCAGCGTCTAATGCGGGAAGCTAGAGATTAAGCGTTTGCACGTTCATTAATTTTCCTTCAGTTCAACGTATTGCTCGAATGAAACGAGTTAGGTAATCCTGGCAAATCTCTTAAAGAAATGAGCTCGTTCTTTTCACGTGCCGAGCCTTGCCATTTTTTCGTTGAATTTCGGCGACACAATCTCGGTTAGCAAGACGTTAAGGCCGAAGAAATGAACCCCGGGCTCCTAAACGCGCTTTAGGTATTATGCAGCTAAAACTAAACTTGCATAAAGCACAGTAGTTATCGTTTCTTTTTTTTTCTTTCATATTATTCGTCATATTACTGGCTTTGCGTAAGTGTCGCCGTATTACTGCGTATTACGAAACTTCACGTGGCGTTAGCTCCGAGTTTTCTTTTTTAATATTTGTTACTATCATGTTTTTATTACTGTCGTAAGGGACGTAACATTTTTTGCTGACGTGAGCGCGGAAATTACCATAAACAGTTCCTTCGTTTCCTTTTTCCCCTTTTTTTTGTACACTCGTTACGAGGTTCTTAGTTTCAGAAATCCTATTTTTAACATCCTGGGCACCGGGCTACGAAAGCGTAACCGGTAACCTGCATGCGGACGAGCAGCTCGGGGCTTTACAAATAACCGGGCCACACCGGACTCTGCAATAGAGGATCCTACACCCCTAGACCCTTGCTACGCAACAATTCTGAAGTACTATAGAGAAAATTGAAAAAAATCTATCCGCCCCCGCACAGCAAACTCAGCGCTGCGGAGGCAGCCGCGTCGGGAAGATTACAGACGAACACCCACATAAATGTGCGCACTCTCGCGCGTAATCTACGCCGCGGCGTATTGAGAGAGAAGTGGTTCTTGTGGGGAAGGAGGAAAGGCTAGCACTATTTTGTGCAACCCATGCGGGAGCACGGCTCAGCGCCAGCAGGGTGGAGAAGATGGGATTAAAAGAGAGAGAGGGTAGGAGGGAGAAAGGTGGAGGGTCGTAGCGATGGAAGCGAAGTAGTGGCGGATCAGGAAGCCCGAGGTGGTGGGATGGCCGTTAGGCCATCCGTCTTTGTAGAAATTTCTTATAGTCTCGCCGAGAGCCCCGACGAGTCGAGGTACTCGACGACACTTAGGAAGGCTGGTAGCTGATTACGACAGGGGCATATTGAGACATGTGCCTGTGGCGTGGAAAAAACACTGGCACTCTTTCACATCACGTGGGAGCGTGCGGAACATGGAGAAGAACTCGAAACAAGCGGCAACATGGAACACATGGGAGGCGCTCCAATCTAGCACGGTCCTGGAAGATCAGGGGAGGTATTCTATAAGAGTCCACCTAGTGGACTGTTCATTTCGGCCGTTCCTGATTGGCTGGGGCCGCTCGTCTCCTCCTCGCTCGTACAGCTGCGTCCAATCAGCAGCGGGCGAAATGGACAGTCCACTAGGTGGACTCTTACAGAATACCACCCCTGGAAATGTTAGACGGCGCACAAGGAGGATAAGCATCTGACGTAGCCGTGGCATCTGCTATTAACGACTCACTATTACCGGGTTCCTATTGATTGAACATTGTGCGAGATGTTTGGTGAGGTCACACAGTGACGTCATTCCGTGAGAACAATGGGATGACAAGTGCATAATGACGTTGGCGTAAACACGACTCTGTAGCAAAGTAGATAGATAGATAGATAGATAGATAGATAGATAGATAGATAGATAGATAGATAGATAGATAGATAGATAGATAGATAGATAGATAGATAGATAGATAGATAGATAGATAGATAGATAGATAGATAGATAGATAGACAGATAGATAGATCCGTCACTCCAGAGCGTTATGCGGGAACGCTCGTGTACCGTGCGTTGGGCACTTGTTGAAGACATTCAATCGCGATCAAGCAGTATATGCGAGAAAAATGCGCTAACAGTACGTCGCACGTCTTTGATGCATGATTTAAAACCCATCGTGCACCACATTACGAAGTGTAGTTCAGGAGCTACTAGGCGCACGAACTGCCTCTCTCTCTCTCACAGGCGCACGCACGTACTTGCGTGCGTGCGTGCGTGTTTTCGCCGGCTTCCCGCACTTCATACGCGCCACTTTTTCCCGCTTTGACATCCCTACTGCTCGCGCGTTAAAAAGCGCGCGTGGACAAAGTATCGCACGTGAAGTTCGGCGTCTATCGGGACTACCGCGTCACTTTGGCACGCTAAAAAGCCAATTTATCGTTAACCTAGTCAATCATTCGGCCAACAAACAAACAAACAAACAAACAAACAAACAAACAAACAAACAAACAAATAAATAAAAAGAGAAAGAAAGAAATTTCTTCCCACTCCTACTGTTGCCTCCTCATCTGCGGTGTCTTGATACAGAGAAAAACGAATACACAAACAAATGCTGCACGCAGTACGCGAATTTTCGGGTGCTATTAGATCATAACGCTGCTACGTACGAAAGTGTTCGCAGCCACGGAATGTTCAAGCGCGAGAATAAGTCCAGACTACTGGGAGCATGGGCCGCGAACCGTACTCGATCGGGCCATTTGTCGGCACGCCATCCCGCTCGTGATGAAGTATCTTCTTTGTTCGAGTAGTGCCGACGTGTCTCTACACTCAACGCAACGTTACTTTATATTTTTTTTTGTCGTGCTGTCGTCACAAGTAGGCACGTTCGAGGAAACGCGGCGAAATCTGTCTACGTCGATACAACAATGACGTCCGGGTGCCGTCGTAGATCATTTTGTTCCACTCGGCGCACCCATCGTAACCGCATAGAACGTGCAGCCGAGAAACGAAAGGAAAACGAGGCACGCTCACCGATGAAGCACAGAAGAGCGCTTCTGCTGCGATCTCGCTCATCCGCAGCCCGCTATTGTAGCCTTTCAAATCCTGAGTTTCCTCTGGAAAGAATGTTCCGTATTCCAGAAAACGTTTCTTTATCGCGTCAAATGTTTAGGCAATATATTACAGATCAGGGTACATATTGCGGGCAAATGTTATGATTTATATTCACCCGAGGTATTGGGAAAGGCCAGTTAGTTCTCTAGAAAGAGACATTTTTTTCTCCGACGCAGATACTAACTGCCGAACTTCGACGGTCTTATGAAATGCTGGAAAGTGGAGCTCATGCTGACTATACTTTTCTGCCGTCAGCGTTTCGTTCTTTTTTTTTTTCATTGAAACCACTTGTAATGTGGAGAAGCATTCCATAAATTTAGGTGGTGTTGCAACCGGAGGTCCGAGGATATACGAAGTTCAGGCACCTTGGTGGAGCAAGGAACGCGGGGCTGGGCCCGACATCCAGGATGTTTTAAGGTACTCGCTCGGGTTTACATTGCGTAAAACGTATAGGAGAGATGCAGAGAAGACGTTCACGTTAAAGCTGTAGCCGCTATATTCTCTATCACCGAACGTCCGTTTCGTCTCCTAACACCTCCGTCGTAACAGGCGCGTCACCTTCTCCTAATCCCTTGTCTGGAGATTGGTGACATCACCTTATGTCACTCGGAGGTTTCCAGCCATTTTCCTCCGGAGAGAGCTTTGTGTTGACTTGGCCCAAAACCCACGCGCATCACTGTGCAGCACGAACGGGCAAAGAGGGAAACACAGTGACACTCTGTCACCCTGTCTTCGACGCGGACGTGACAGTTTGGGCGCGGCGGTGTCCCAAGAGGGCGCGGGGTGAACGTCCGTCCGTCCGTCCGTCCGTCCGTCCGTCCGTCCGTCTGTCTGTCTGTCTGTATGTATGTATGTATGTATGTATGTATGTATGTATGTATGTATGTATGTATGTATGTATGTATGTATGTATGTATGTATGTATGTATGTATGTATGTATGTATGTATTATGTATGTATGTATGTATGTATGTATGTATGTATGTATGTATGTATGTATGTATGTATGTATGTATGTATGTAGGCCTGTCTGTCTGTCTGTCTGTCTTTCTCCCGAGCTCAGTGTACGCTGTCATCCCTAACTAACTTTTGGGTTGCCTCATCCATTAGCCTCATGTTGAAGCAACACCGGGCATGCTTCATGCCCGAGAGTATTAAAGGGTTTCAAGCCGGGCGTCTTTTCGCAAGCGTGATTTGCAAATCACGCCCACCGCGTGAGCCGAGCGTCTTCTTCAAAGCGCGCGTCGGACTTCGCCCGCTCGGCGGACCATTACAACCCTCTCGTCGTGCGACCGCGTGGATACCACTCACTCTTCCCTCTATCGATCGCGGACGTCGACGGCGACGTCGCTACGACATTGTCCGTTGCGCCATCGTGTCTTTCGTCGTTTTCCGAAATAGAAGGGGGCGCGGGCGTAAGTGATTTGATACCGGGCGCGTCATTGAGACTTGACGATTGTTAACTTAAGCAATATGTCGCAGAGGTATCGTGCGGTAAGTGTCCGTGAACTTCGGTGCTGGAAGGGGGAAAAAATGCATCTGTTGCTATCTGTGGGTATTGGGGCTTGCAAAATGAATCGCGGAATTAGATTTTTTTTTTTTTGTTCGGTATGACTCGCAATAATGCGCCAAGTTGTTTCTTCATGCACTTTCAGTTCCATTATTTATAATTTCTTTATTTCAGTTAGTAAGTACAAGTAATTTCTCTTGTGTTGTCCTTGGTGTCTTTTGGATTCTTAATATATATATACATATATAATTAGCTTTAAAGTCAATTCGCATCTCGGGCTTTACGAACATTAAGGCTTACTTTCGGCACCATAGCTGCGGCGCCACATTTCTTTCTTCCCTCGAGAAAGAATTATCGACGTGTTGGTCTTTTTCCGAGCTCATCGCAACTCCAGCTTACTTACTTTCTCTTTTTTTGCCTGGTTGAGATTTTCGTGAGCTCGAAGCTCAACCTGTGTTAGTCCTACACCAGAACATAACTTTCTACGCAAAGACGGACATCGGATTCTAACCGTATCGCGATAGTATGGGTTGCCACCGGAAGCAGCGAACACGCGCACGAACAATCGCCCACGCGCTAACATGTCATTCCTTCTTTCTTTTTTCTTTTTTTTTTTACGTTTTCTTTTCTACTTAAAGATTGCTTCACCATTGACAACGTTGCCCAAGGAGAAGTCAGCTTCGCAGGAGACCCGCTTGTATTTCGTCTTTGCCTCGTACGGGACGGCGAAGGAAACAAAAAAACGAACCGGCGGGCTTAAGTTGCGAAAATAGGCTTAACAGCGCTGCTTGTCGCTCCTGTTTGGAGCTGAGGCAAAAGAGAGCTCCGCAAGAGCCGAGAATTCCGGATATCGCAATGGCCGGCCCCAGGTCGCCCGTCGAACCCGACCTGGGGTCAACAACCTCGCGGCCTGCTCTCGCGAGATTAAGAGCGCCAGAATGCACCGGGTGTGGCGGAGCGTTCAAGGTCGGCCGCCTGTATCCGTGCGCAATGGATAAGGAAACTGCGTGCCTAGAATAATCTTTAAGAACGTTAGCGTGGGAGAGCGCAAATTGAATGCATTTTTTTTCTTCTTCTTCTTCTTTGCAGTCAGAATGGCGCGGGCGTATGCAATGCGTTTTATAATTGCGAAATCAGCGCAAAAAGTTTTTTTTTCTTTTTCCGGAAACGTTGTTTTCTACCCGTTGCGCCAGAACTTTCCATTCCGAAAGTAGTCGTGACTGAGCGGGAGGCAATCAGTTTACGAGTGTGTTTCGATTAAGCAGCGACGAGTGGACTCGAAGAAGTGACGTAACTGCGCGTAAAACAACATGTTTCACGTTTTAGGCCTCGACAGGCTATGTAAATTATCACCGAAAATTTTGAATTGCCCCTTCAAAGAACGTATGCTTAATTGTCTTTCTTCGAGCAATCTGTGTTAAAAGACAGGTGAAAGTATGAAACTAGCGAAACTAGCCTCGCTTGTATCGCTAGTTTTTAGGGTCGTGTCAAAGTAATTTACTGAAGTGACGTGTGAAGAGTAGAAGTGTTACACTCATGCTACTACTGAAAAACTAATTTTGGTACATCTGCTCTATTTGAAGAAGGAGCGTAACGCTAGTGCCTAAATTTACAAATTTCACTTGGTTTCTCCATCTTACTAGAGTTTTCGACTAAGGTAAAAGATATATTTTCAAAGATGTTAAAAGACGACAAATTAAGTAACACGAGTATAAGTTACACGATCGGAGGGATCGTACTTCTTTCGAGACATAACGAGCCGCATTGTAAAGTAAGCGCATGGCGCTGTAGGCCGACCTCCTGAACGACACATGCGAGCACCTGATGCGCTGCCTCAAAGTTCTCTCATTCTTTCTTTTGCTCTCTCTTTCTTTCCGTCTTTATTTACTTCTTACTTTCTTTCTTTCGTTCGTTCGTGCTTTCGCTTATTATTCCACTCGTTCTTTCTTTATTTCGTTTCTTCATTCATATTCGGCCATTGCATCTTTGCTTGCTTACGGGGGTATGAGCCATTCCTGATGATGATATTTTTTCGTCTCACACTACTACACGTCGCTTCTGTCGAGTGTGAGCTATTGCAACGAGCCACTTAGGGGTTCCGCTTTGAAAAGGCCAGCATCGCCAGATTTTTATCCTGCAGTTTCCCACATGCCAATGTTCTCCGACACACAATATTGATATTCTGGCTTGCAAGGTAATTGTGGAGGTTCACGTGAAAAAAAAAAGAAGAAAGAAGGAAAGAAAGAAAGAAAGAAAGGAAGAAAGGAAGAAAGAAAGAAAGAAAGAAAGAAAGAAAGGCATGCGTCCATGTGGCGCCCACATGCGTTAAGCAATGCGCATCTGTTAAACAGAGAAAGCCGGCGGCGGCTGTGTTTTGCTAACCAGTGTCACGGTACGTGTGCCGGTGACGTCACGCTGTGACGTTGCCGGCGCGGTGTGACGTATATCACGCTGGTATACGTATATTCGGCGAGATGAACAGACAAGAAAGACGTGCCATGAGGAACAAGGCGAGGTGTGATGTCTGTCTAATGGAGGAACGTTGGTAGGAGGTTAATAGCGCTGGTTATACGACGCATATATAAATACGTTGAAGGCTTCGCACCCCTTCTGTCACGACGGCGCATCTAATCAGGAGGCTTGGTTAGCACACACACACACACACACACACACACACACACACACACACACACACACACACACACACACACACACACACACACACACACACACACACGCACACGCACACACGCACGCACGCACACACACACACACACACACACGCCATGCACACACACCATGCACACACACCATGCACACACACACATGCACACACACGCACCATGCACACACAGGCACACGCACACGCACACAGTCATGATTAAGAAAAAACCCGAGGACACCTCAGCACTTATGAGTTGTGAGTGCGAAAGCGTCAGTGTCCATTTGAACGCCGTTGATTGATCTTTCGGGTTATAAACTGCTCGCGGACAAGCGCGTGCGTTGAGAGGCTTGACCAACGCCTCCTAGATAGCACAAGCCCGGTGCACATCGACAAGGGACGTCGTGCTACTTTGCCTGACTGCTGTAGAATCTAATGGCGACGCTCCCGAATAAGCTGCGGGGATTTTGACGTCACCGCTTTCGTCACGCCGGGCTTGACAATGGAAATTGCGGTCCAGGTAGCGTGATGTCATAAATCAAAGTGCGCAGGCCTGATGTCTAAGGGGTGCTGGTTTGGCCGAGTGAGTAGGACACTCGACTTCTGAGCGTGGGGTCGTAAGTTCGAAAATTGCTACCACCAAAGGTTATCCTTTCGAATTTGTTGTTTTTTTATATATGGAGTTCCTTATAGCAATCAGCGAGGCTAAGTTAGAACGCAGGCTAGAGCTTGCGTTGCCAAGGAACGGGCGGTTAACGCAAGCCTCCGAGAGTGAGGGTGACGTAGCGTCGGGGCGATGCCCTCTCCCCTCATGCAACATCTGGCGCGGCAGCAAGTGGGTTCCCTCTCGCCCGCTCTGCTCTGTCGAGGCGCGCACCGGACGTGACGTGGCAGCCAATGCGAATTTAGGTGCCGTTTCGTTGCAACCGACGCCACCTTTTTTTTCGCCCAATGAGCCATTTGAAGCTTTCGCGTGAAAAGTCGAGCATCTCGATTTCCATTCTCTCTCGTCGATCTGACTACCCACATATCCACAAATGTATGCGGCAAGCAAAGCACGCTGGTCGTCAAACTCCGGAGAAGAGGCAAAGAACGCTTCCTTTCAATAATGGGATAATGGTACGCGCAGAACTCCGCCGTGCTTCGGCCATTCAGCCCGAGTTTCGCAACTATTCCCTAAAGTTGGATTTTCAAGTGCTCCGTTACGTCACCTATCGCGCAGGCACTGCAGCCGGCTATGGCGAGCGGAATGCGTACGCCCAGGGGATAGGTCACAACTGGGCAGCGGGGGGGGGGGGGGAGGATTCAGCTTCACCCTCGTACTTATCGCTCCGCGACAGAGCTGAAGAGACGAAGAAAAAAGGAGGTACAGAAGAGGAGTACGGAAGTAAGCTCTACGTTGGAACGCACAGAGTTGGAGAGTAAACAAGCTAGACGAGAGGCTTAGTGAGAGAGTGGGGGAAGAATCTTCTCCGTTCGCAAACAATACGCAGGCGCTTTCTGCCACTTGCCCAGGCTCTTCATTCCTCGATTTCTCCCTTCTTATCGCCTTCTCTTCTTCCTAGTATTTTGCTCATTTCTCGCTCCTTTTTTCTCTTGTTTTTGGTTTCTCTTGTTTGATTGAGAACATCACCATTCGCCTTGTTTTTATTTTTCTATTGGCATTGTTTCTTTTTGGTGTTTTTTCGGCACCTTTGTTTTTGTTTACTTTTCCTTTCACGTTTTTTAAAATATTTCCTCATGCTTTCTTGCCTCCCCGTTTGTGCTGTGCTTTTTTCTCTTATTTTCCTTTTTCGATCAAATATGCCATCCTCTCCATTGCCTATTTCATTCCTAGCGATTCTTCTTATTTTTATTAAATGGGTGTCAAGGGTGATGCCCGCTACTCCTTTTTTGGACAAACTGTGCGTACCAAAGATAGGTCGGCTTGGACAAAAAAAAAAAAACGCTAACGAACGATATCAAATAATCAATTTAAATTCAAATGAAAGTCGCAATGCGTTAACCAATTTTACACGTAAAGTTTAAATAACGTTTCTTTAAAGGAACGTAATGTTAACACAATTTTTTCTCATATTTCCATCCCACCCTTTTTTCCTTATTTTCATCTTCCTTTATTTCTTCTGTCGTTATTATTTTCATTCTTTCTTTTCTTACCTTCATTGTTCCCGTCGCCTTCCAATAACCTTTTATTTTTTTGTGTGTGTGGTATCTTCTTATCCTTCATCATTCTATTTTTTTTTCCTTCTTCGGTCTTTCATTCCTACCGTCAACTTTTCCTGATCGTTGCTCGTTACTTGCTTTCCTGCCTACTTTTTTCTTCATTCCGTCTTTATTTTCCCCTCTAGTTCTCCCTTACTCCCCGTTTTCCTTGCCTTCGGGGAGTCCACGATTCTTTCTCACTGCCTGCTGTCCGGCTTCTCCAAGCTAATCATCTTTAGAAAACGCAATTAACGCCTCCGACCTTTTATTATTTTTTTGCTTTTGCAGTGGCTCGCCTCTTCGCACCTTCAAACCCCTCTCCCCCTACCGGCCTCCTCCAACCACACAGCGTCGCACCCCCCCCCCCCCCCCCCGCCCTGCCTTCCTTCTTGAACAACTAATCTTTCCATCGCAACAGAACGGCCTCTCGCCTACCTTCAATCTTTCCTTCTGTTTTTTTGTCATCTCCCACGCAGCGAACCGTCTCGTATAGCCCTACCATCGTCCTTCGCACCTCGCAATCTTATTCTAGGAAGGCAGCCGGGCGGGTTAAGGCTCGTCTCCGGGATTGCCCGCTACGTTCCAAATTGCTCCCCGCCGGGGCATCCTCCGCTTCCCTAACTTTCCTCTCTATCTACTTGCTCCCCGCTCTGTCTCCCTTGTTTTCTTATCTTTTCGTGCGTGCGTGCGTGCGCGCGTGTGCGTGCGTGTGCTCGCTCTCCGGTGTTGCCGTGCGGGCGCGTTTGCATACGTGAGCAAACTAAGAGCGAGCCGCGGCCCACACTTCATTAATTGATTGATCACACACACACGCACGTAACTCTATCCCTCTGCTCCGGCTCTGCGCGCGGAGGACCGGCGGCTATAGCGCGAGAATCCCGCCGGTCGCTTATACCGAGAGGCGCCGCGAACAACCCCTGACCCTTCTTCAGCTTTTCGCCGCCCCCCGCCTTCTCCCCGCGTTTTCCCCCCAGCGTCTGCCTCCGCCAACTAACGCCATTTCCATCTTACCTTACACAATGAGCCTGTTTCTTTTATTTTTGTTATCTTATAATTGTTTTTACGTGCAGGCTCTGTCTGGCACGGCCGTTCGTCGGCCCACTTGAGCTGCTGGATATGTGCCTAATGTGATTAAACTATCTATCTATCTATCTATCTATCTATCTATCTATCTATCTATCTATCTATCTATCTATCTATCTATCTATCTATCTATCTATCTATCTATCTATCTATCTATCTATCTATCTATCTATCTATCTATCTATCTATCTATCTATCTATCTATCTGTATATCTCTCTGTCTGTCTGTCTGTCTGTCTGTCTGTCTGTCTGTCTGTCTGTCTGTCTGTCTGTCTGTCTGTCTGTCTGTCTGTCTGTCTGTTCTCGCTTCGCTTACTCTCTATCTATGAACTTTCTCTCTCTCTCTCTCTTTTCCGTTCTCTTTATCTCTTTTTGCAACTTTCTTTCTCTGTCTATTTATCTGACACACCCTTTCGCTCTCTTTTCACCGTCTCAACTTCATTCTTGTCCTCCAGTCTCGCCTATTCATCTCTTCCGCCCTCGCACTTTTTCTCGTCACCACCTCTCGGTAATCGCGATGGTGGTTCGCTGTGAGACCTCGGTGGCATTTCCGTATTCCTGCGGTATGATCACTTTTGTCTAAATGCCACCGCGTCCTTTGACTCTTGCAACGCGACGGCGTTAATAGATGCCAGTCTGGCACGTACGAATAGGGAAAAACTCAACTTACTCGGCTGTTTGAGCTGTGAATCAGAGTATCGGAGCGCCGAAGTTGTGCTCCTGGTGAGACGTTTGAGAGCATCATGACGTTTTTCGTGCTCTATGTGTGGAGTACAGTTCGTGGCAAAATGTTTGTATGTATGCATCCATACATATACAGTTCATGCATGTACAGTCGAGTTCAATATTAGCTGTAACACCGTGCCCGCAGTTGAAGGGGCACCAAGACAGCATGGCGGCTCCAACATGCGAGAAATGACACAACACCGTTCTAATTACTGGTATTTATTAAACCAATATTTTTTTGTATGTCGTCACCACCGTGGGGTCCTTGAACCCCTTCGACCATGGGCATTGTTGCAGCTCATACTGAACGTGACTGTACGTACATATGTGCTTGTGCTTGACTTTCATAAATGCATCATACGTGTTTCTGCATTCATACGCCGTAACCATTGCATTCTAAAGGAGGCCCAGTCCCAATGAAGCTACTAAGCGGCTTTCTGGATTTGTCTCCAACGTCACGTGTGCATATGTGATGTTGAAATGAAGATTTGATTTGGTTTTGTTTGGTGTGGGGCACCAGTTTAAGAAAGAGCACTGCGATTCGATATCCTGCCACGGTGGATTGACGCCGAAGTGACAGGAAGTGCAATGACTTCAGAACAAACGGCCAGTGGCTTTTTTTTTTTTTGGAGGGGGGGGCCAAACTTGCGCCATTAAAATTTATGGGGTGTTTGACTGGTGACATAAACAGACTCTCTGCTCCATTATCGCTAGCTATAAGTGCCTCGCTTTTCTGGCAGCTGCCTTTGTTGCATTCGTAACTCTGTATCGTACGCGCATGAATATATGTGTGTGTTGACGTGCTACACTACTTTTTAGAGTTTGTGCGAAAGTAACGAAGCCATGAAGCTCTCTTTCGACAAACGAGCAAGGTGGTAGAGGAGATTTTTAATGCGATGGAGTTCTTTTGTCGTGGGTGAGAACTTAACGCACATATCAGAAACCGTGCTTACAAAACTTTCTGTCGCTTGGTCTTCTTTGTTTTTTAGTATAAAGATCATCAGCATCATCAGCATATCTTTATGTCCACTGCAGGACGAAGGCCTCTCCCTGCGATCTCCGATTACCCCTGTCCTGCGCCAACCGATTCCAACTTGCGCCTGCGAATTTCCTAATTTCATCGCCCCACCTAGTTTTCTGCCGTCCTCGACTGCGCTTCTCTTCTCTTGGCACTGATTATGTAACCCCAATGGTCCACCGATTACCCATCATACGCATTACATGACCTGCCCAGCTCCATTTGTTTCTCCTTAGTGTCGATTAGAATATCGGCTATCCCCGTTTGCTCTCTGATTACATATATATATGATGACGGTCGGTCAACCGATCAAAACTACATAAATTAAGCGCTTGTTGCGTTTAATGGCTTCGCTCAGATTATGTATAACAAAATTACGTTCAAAATCGAGTTCCGACACGAGCTCTCTTTCTTCCTTTTTTTTTTTCTTTTTCTACCTATTCTCTTACGCAAGGGTATGTATTTAGGCCTGGCTCACCCCTTCGCTTGCAGTTGTTTCAGCGCACAAGCTAGCCTTGGCCGCCTTTTATACCCTATTAGGCCTGTTCTCGCATGACTTAAAACGTCGTCGTTGTCACTTTGCAAAAACGCGCGAAATAATGAAAAAAAAAGTGAAGGTCAGGAAGTCTAGTACAAATTTGTTTAAAAGCCGTGGCAAGCTTCCGCACTCTCGCACAGGCGCAGTAAATGTACTCGCGCGGTCGTTGCCTGTCACGTTTCCTTCTGCAGCTGTTTACTTATTTTTATTTGTTAACTTTTAATAGCTGTCGAGTTCAATTACCCGCTTGTCGCACTCTTTCTGTGGCAAGCAAGGGAACGTGCGGCGAGACGGTAATCGTCGACGCGCCAACGCAGCTCCCAATCGCGCTACGCCGCGCTCTCTTCGGAAGCGCGCTTTTGGGCATTCTGAGGAACGGTTTGCCTCTCACTTGCCTGACAAAATACGCGCGATGAAGTGAAAATGCACCGTCTAGGTAATCGGAAGGCGAGCCGATATGAGAGGGATACGTTGCGTTTGAAAGGAAAAAAGGACGAAAGTGCGTAGCGATCGCCCGTCAGAGATAAGTGTGTCGCGCGCAAAAGCGACATCTGCAAAAAAAAAAAAAAAAAAAAAAAAGAAAGAGCGAAGGCGACGGACGGCAGTCAGGGTTGTCCGCGTTTTTCATTGCGGTGCACCTTCTGTGAGCGACCTGTCGTTTTTTTTTTTTTTACCAAGATCAGCACAACTAAGCCCGACAGGCACGTCGTTTCGTAACTGAAGTGGCTGCGCGGAGTAACTTGTAACGCGAAGTTTCGTACGCAATCTCTCCCGGGCTTTTCTAAACGCGGCTGCTGCTGCTTCCGGATGCAACTGCCTCGTGACACAGAGCTAGCACCCACATCACACATTGGTTTGTACGTATCTCCCACTGTGCGCTACCCCTATTGTTGTGCCGGCGACCTGCTCTCCTCTTTACGCCACAGGGCGATGAAACAACGGGCTGCGAATAAATATCAACACTGCTAATTGGGCGAATTGGTTCAGCGATTGCGACCTTGTCAATGCGCCTAAGAGAAAAAGACGAAAGTCTACGGATGCGCTGCTTGTGTCTTGTCCTTCCATTTCGTCTTGGTCTCTTAGAACGTTGTATCAGCCTAGTTTACAATTAGGCTTATCCCGGAGACGGCGTGATCAACAGTGAGGCGATCTGGGTGACAGTCTGTAATCTGAGGCTGCTTGGATCGCATGGTGTCGGTACCCGTGTGCTGCTGACTTGCCGGGAAGGCACGTGGTCGCTATGCTGCGAAACGTGTTGCAGAAGATAAACTGTCTTATAGCAGTTTAATTATTCAAGAAAGCTTCGCCTCAGATAGATCACGAAATTTGTGATATGATTTGGCATACATACATACATACATACATACATACATACATACATACATACATACATACATACATACATACATACATACATACATACATACATACATACATACATACATACATACATACATACATACATACATACATACATACATACATACATACATACATACTTACATACATACATACACACACATAAGGTTGTTCGCATATATATATATATATATATATGTGTGTGTGTGTGTGTGTGTGTGTGTGTGTGTGTGTGTGTGTGTGTGTGTGTGTGTGTGTGTGTGTGTGTGAACAACCTTATTTTTTGTCGTTTCGTTCAAAAATCCGCCAGAAACTCAATATGAGTTCCTCTTTGTAGCTTCGTGGTCATTTTACCAGTAGGGGCGGGATTTTCCGTTCGCAAAAATTCAGGAGCACTGAGTTGCAGATCTTAAGTTATCAAGAAACATGAAACTGTCTTATTCATACAACTTTCATATTTACAAGAAAAGCTCTGTTCTCGCTACGAATGACAAATTAGGTAATACGGAGGCCAAATCTTGCAAGGTAGTTCGAAATAATACTTTCCTTTAGTGTGCCTATGAAGGAAGAGGAAAGGGAGAGGGCATGTTGGCGCACTAACCAAGGGAAGCATATATATATATATATATATATATATATATATATAATCAACAAACTGATGAAAAACATGAACTGTAGAAACTAATCCTGGCAAGAGTTAGGCTGACTAGACCACTAGACCAAACAAAAATAATCTGCGATATTGTTATTTAACTTCCAACAGTTTGGCGGTAAAAACTACAGAATTCTGCACAGTACATCAGTCTTGTCATTTATGGATATCCATGAACAGGAAATGCCTCTAATATGTCATGTTATGTTAATTCGTTTGGTATGAAAGTGACAAACATTGTGTCTTAGGCTTTGTATTCACCACTCCTGGAATGACGCTTTCGGGGGCTAACTGTATCAAGAAACAAGCAAACAAACAAAAATTACTTGGCCGGTAGCGAAGTGCACAGTATTGATTGGGCCTAACGCATTTCCCCATATGTGTATTCACACATATGTGTATTCACCATATGTGTATTCACCTCGCACAAAGCGACCGGGGAAGCCGGAAGACTTAACATTCAGCAAAGTTCGGTGCCTGTCAACGCCACTGTTTTTATGTCCTGTTCATCGCACGGGCTCTTCTTTTCCTTCTTGTGTTTTCTATTCATTGTGGGCGTTATATGGCTCCCAATTTAGCTGCCCCACTTCCCCAACATTCGCGTTCTTGCCCAGTTTCCACTGAAATCCTCCTCCTATCGCCCACATACGGCCATCTGCCCCCTCGCTTAAAGTTTTTATTGATTTTCATTTTCTTCCTATTTTTAAGCCTGCTTCGGAATTTGTGCTTCGCCCTCAGGCGACTAAGTCGTCCACCGCAGACCATAATTTATTTTTATTTTTATTTCGATCGTTTATTGTCCGGCCGGATGCAGATTCCCTCGCATTTCCATTGCTTTCTTCCATCCCTCATTTTTTCTTCTTTATTTCTTGTTATGCTCCACTGTCATTTCTGCTCTTCAAGTGCTCTCGCGTGGAAGCTTAATCCGTTGTGCAAATCGCTTGGATAGGCGTTCTCGACGTACCCATCTGTTTTCTCTTCATTATGTCTTCTGCTCACAGCCGTCTCCTTTCTTTTGGTACACCCATCTGCCCCACCCTACGATGGCGCATGCGCATACGCGGTTAAGTGCAACACGTTTCTTCTGTTCATGCTTCTTCTACATTTCTTTCTGGCTTATTCAATTTCTGCTTCGACTTTTGCTTCTGCTACTTCTTCTACTTGTCCTCCTTGAGAAACCCCATCTGCTCCAACACCCCACTGGCCCCATGTGCAGTAGTAGTAAGCGCAACACGTTTCTTCTTATAATGTTTCTTCTACATTTCTTCTGGCTTATTCAACTCCTGTTTTGTCTTTTGCTTCTGCACTACTTCTTCTACTTGTCCTCCTTGAGAAACCCCATCTGCACCAACACCCTAGTGGCCCCATGTGCAGTAGTAATGACATAAGCCGAAGTGGCTATAATGGACATAACTGGTCCATCCAGCGATTTCCGCGCAAGTGAGTCTGCCATTTCATTTACGAATATGCCACTATTGCCTGGAAACCATATCAACCGCGCCAGGCTTAAGTTTGGAGGGGTTAATGATATAAATGTATTTTCTACTGCCCTATCTGAAGGTGAAGTGAGTGATGTGCGTACTGACAATGAATCAGTCACTATAACGACTGCTGAATAATTCGAAAGAAGTTTTCGAGGAGCTAAAATAACGGCTGATAGCTCAGCCAGAAATATGGGTGTGAAAACCGGAAGGCGCAGTGCATATGTCCGGGATAGGGACTCGGAGGAAATACCCACACCCGCTTTCTCCTCACGCATTGAGGCATCAGTCGCGATCACGTGATCTATTCCCTAATTGCGTTAAACTGATCTTGTAGCACGCCATTTAAATGTGTAGTGGGCAGGAGTTTGGCATTTGATGGAAATGTGTAATCAAATTCAATCTTTATATTAGGCAAGGGCTTCTCTGGACAAATGATCTCGCGTACGTTAACGTTCAGTGTATCTAGCTCAGTTTGCGCAAGCGAAACCTGAGGCCTAAGTAAGCGGGATCAATGCTCATCGAAAAATGCCCTCAGTTCACTAATAAATGCAAACTGTGGTCGTCTTAAAGACGATTCATAGATATTTAAATACGTTTTTACTGTTAGGATGCAGAATCGGCAGGGAAGAGTAGGCAGTCGTGCTTCTTGATATAAAACATTGTTAGCTACAAATTTTGGTAACCAAAGACAATTCCGAATAGCCTCCCGATAAAAAAAAAGCAGGGGCTTAGTCTTGTACGCTGGCCCACCAGAGAATAGCACGCACCAAAATTCCAGCATCGGTCGAGCGTAGGTACATGCGATAAACAATTATTAGTTTCCTTGGGTAGCCCAGAGTGATGTCGCTCAAGTTTGCATATCACGCCAACACCGCGTGCGGCCCTAAACTTAACATGCTCAAAGTAATTTCGCCAACTTAGATTTGCGTCGTATATTACACCTAGATATCTGGTAAAGTCACCTTGCTCATTTATTTCCTGATGGCATTGGAGAGAGTACTTACCCGGTACATTGAATGGAAACACAATCAAGGAACTTTTGTTAACATTAAGCGGCATTTGAACATCTGAAACCAAGTATGGCTGCAGTGTTATTTGTGATGAGTGAATATCACTCGTAGATGCAAATGATGCTATGTCGTAACCTGTCGTGGTTCCTTAGTTGCTATGGTGTTGGGCTGCGAAGCACGAGGTCGCGGGATTGAATCCCTGCCACGGAGGCCGCATTTCAATGGGGCGAAATGCGAATACAACCGCGTACTTATATTCAGGTGCGCGTTAAGCCCGGATGGTCCAAATTTCCGGAGTCCCCCTCTACGGCGTGCCTCATAACCAGATCGTGGTTTTGCCACCTAAAACTCTCTCTCTCTCAGTGTGTATATATATATATATATATATATATATATATATATATATATATTGCTATGTCGTCTGCATAGACGTATACTTGTACGGTATCGCACAATGCAATTGCGCTTAATAAAACATTACACCAAATAGCAGAAAGGACAGATCCCTGGAATACTCCTCTTGATTTATTATATTTTTACGTCAACAAGCCTCGTTGGGAACAATAAGATGTCCTACCCTTTAAGAATTCATATATCCAATTTAAGATATACCGAGGAAAACCCACGCTATTTAAAGTGCTAAGGAGTATGACATGCTCGACACTGTCGTGCGCTCTCGCTGAAGCTGTATACTGTCGCCTGTGTTGAGCAAGCTTAATGTGTCACTCTAAATCGACATGTGCGCACCATATCCAGCGTCCGGGTCTAAATACAATCTGACGTGGGCTCAACAATGCATTATCCGTTAAAACTTTCATGAATTTCATGATACGAATGTACAATGCCCTTTCTATTGATTTAATATCATTCGTATTTCTGCTTCTTGAACTTGTGGTTCTTCTTCTACTTCTTCTCCTTGATTTTCTTAGAACTGCTTCTTTTTTTTTTTTTCTATACCGCTGCTCCTCATACTACTTCTGCTTCTTCTGCTGCTGCTTCTGCTTCTACTCCTGTTTTTACTTCTACTTCTACTTCTACTTTCGCTTCTAATTGTCCTCCCACACATTCTGCTTCTAGTCCTCCTTCTGATACCGGTTCACTTCTGTTTCTACTTCTGTTTCCGTTTCTGTGTCTACTTCTACTTTTGTTTCTGCTACTACTTCTGCTTCTGTACTTCTGCTCCTTCTCCCTTTGCCGCATGCCGTCTTTCACGCCACTGCCTCGACCCCCATTCGCGGCTACGGGTTGTACCACCGTCGGTGACGGTCTGCTTTGCTCCTTTCCGAGGGCTATTATTGCTTCGCCAAGCAACCGAGGCATTAGCGTGGTCATTCCCCTTTCCAGACCGTAAGCTTAACCCTAAAGGGAGAACATAGCTGCCCCCGCAGTCTGCTGATGTGGAAAGCCTACGGGAACGCTCGGAGATAGGAGCTGCAGAAGGGAGGGCACAGTATCTCGGCGTAATTAAGACAAGCGCTGACTCGGGACAGCCTTTGATTCTGCTCCCCTACCTCCCAACCCCTTTTCTTGCGGGTGGCGTAGGTAGAACGGTCTACACTAGTTGATACGCATGGCCAGACTAGATCGCTGCGTTAGTTATTCGCTGGAAGCCTCGCTGCGAACTGCTAAAAGCGTGACCTGTGCCACTGAAGAAGTCTACTGCAACGCTGTAATGATGCGTGAACGAGAGGAAACAGAGTACTGTAGTATTTCGATTTATCGAATTCGACGAGACTCGAGAACCGTTTCGTGAGACACAACTCTTGGTTAAATCGAAAACACACAAAATACTACTGTCAGGGACGTTATATTTACTCAAGCGCTAGAGAGATGCGATTCTTGCCTTGTGCACGTACTAATCGCATTCACTGTAAACAGCGATCCGGTTCAGCGCGTCTTGTGTTTCCTCATGAGAAAATGCAGAACCCCCTAAAAGGTCGACGGCGTCCTTTACCTGAGCTGAAACCTGCCACACCAAAAATACTCATCATCGTCATGAGCCTGCCGTCATAGCAATCATCGCAGGACGAACCTCCCTGTGAGCAACATATAACTGTCCCTTCAGTGTGAGAAGCGATTTGATCTAACGCCGGAATATTTCCTGAGACGAACGCACCACCTAGTTCTCGGTCGTATTCGACTGCACTCTGCTTCCCTTAGCGCCCATTTCGTTACTCTTACAGATTACAAGTCATTCGCCTCATTTATTACATAACCTGCGCTCCAGGGAAAACATGGGGAAGGCGGGAAATGGAAATTCAAAGCAATGAGCAAAACGAAAACACGGTGAAAGCAGGAGCCAACGTTTATCATAATAATAATAATAATAATAATAATAATAATAATAATAATAATAATAATAATAATAATAATAATAATAATAATAATAATAATAATAATAAGTAGAAGCAGAAGTAGTAGTAGAAGAAGAAGAAGAAGCCCCGCCGTGGTTGCTCAGTGGTTATGGTGTTGGGCTGCTGAGCACAAGGTCGCGGAATCGAATCCCGGCCACGGCGGCCGCATTTCGATCCGGGCGAAATGCGAAAACGCCCGTGTATGAAGATCTAGGTGCGCGTTAAAGAACCCCAGGTTGCAGAAATCTCCGGAGTCCTCCACTACGGCGTGCCTCCTAATCAGAAAGTGGTTTTGGCACGTAAAACTCCATAATTTAATTAAGAAGAAGAAGATTGTTAGTGGTAGTAGTAATGAAACTCTTACGTTGTGTACGGGCCAGCGTTTCACCCTATATAGTTTTACAGCGATGATCTGAAAAGGACTGCGCTGCACCCGTAGCGTCTGCAGAAAAAGGAAAGAAAGGAAGAGAGCCCCGCACGTACTCCGGCGGCGGTGGCGTGGCATTGGTTTCGTTTGCTTGGCCCCCCCGGCTAAATGCCTCGCCTCGCAAATTCGCAGCGGCGCGTGCCCGTCCGAGCAACAGACCCGCCGTCCGCGGCGTCCTCGCTCGGGCGGACGCATGTTTTCGATCGCTCCATTCGCGAAGCGCGCGCGCAGTAATTGCGTTCTCCGACCAGGCACGCTGCGGAACGACGCCATATAATGCTACGCAGGCACCCCGTGCACACCGAATCCCGCGACCGCGTCCCCTGGCAACCGACCTCCTATTACGAATTTTTCTTTTTTTTTTTTCAGTTACCCCGACGCGCGCGCTCTCCTCGCCTTCCCGCAGTCGCGACTCTCCCGGCTTGCCGTCTCAATCTTCCGCCATTCCCAGAAAAAAAAAAGATATGTAATAAAGGAGTTATCACGATAGCTAGAGTTGCTGGCAAACCACCGATGGACTGGCGGCCGAGCGGTCGCGTAATTCAATACTGCACCTTGGTGCGACGTTGTGTCCGCGGCGCGTGTACTACAGGGTCCGATTCCTGCGTCTGTGGGAGGACGCACTAAATTCGCCCGCTCTCTGCGACGGGTCGGCTACTACCGGAGAGTGTGCGAGGGCTCCATTAAAGCGCGCGCTTTCAACGAACGCGGGCAACGGCGCGCCCGGTATTTCAATATCCCAGCTGGCCGACCGAGAGACACGGTTCGCGCGTTGCGTCGACGCGGACGCGATTGGCCGGCCACTGCGCGAGGAAGTGGACGAGGACGTCGCGCAAACCGACTCTCATTGGACATAGTCGGAGCGTTGCGCAATTAAGGGTGTACCGGGTATAAACGACGTCGGCGCTGGAACGGCAGGCCCTTTCGCGCTTGAGCTTACCCGCGGGGATAACGTTCTGCGGCGTCTTCTGTTTAGTTTGACGCTTGGATGCCGTTCGTTGTCTCTTTCGTACAGAATTAGTCGCAAGCATGCGTCGTTCTTGGCCGATGTCCGACAGGGAATGCAGACCTTCGCTGGCGTGTGACGGTGGCGCCACCTGTCCCTCGTTCCGGCGCGAATCTGTGCGGGAGCCCGTGTTCCCTTCACAAGGACAACTGCACTCCCGGTCCCGAGGGCATTGTCGCAATTACGTCAGGTTGGGACGTCTTCTGTACAAAGCAGGAAAGTACTGGAGTGCCGAAACTTAAGAGAAAGCTTTAGCTCGGGGCCCGTGTCCTATCTGTTTATTCATTGCAAGTTACTATACTGTTCGATAAGCGCAACGGTGTCGACTGAATCAAAGCAGCCCTTATTTGAGACGATATCTCGTCGGGAGTGATTTTTTGGCTCAGAAGTTGCGACGATAGATCCGCTATCACCGAATACGGCAAGAAAGAACGTTTCTTCTTGCTGCCGGGACGCTACTTTTGATTTGAATATTACTTCTTTTTTTCTTCGCTCGTTTATTCACGTACGCACCGCCGTCGCAAAAGTTGTACCCGCTAGGACCCACCTGTTGTACCCGCAGCGTGGCGTACACGTAGGGTCAGCAACGCTCACGAGGCGGCGCCCGCATTTGTCGATGCGGGGAAGCGCCCCCTGCGGCGTAAACGCCTCAGCGGGAGTGCGCTATAAAACAGTTGCCCGTACTAAGTCGGTGCCCGTTTCGGGGCTGAGGTCATCTAGAGTTCGTTGAACCCTTTCTTTTCTTTTGTGTGCTTTTTTTGTGCGTGTGTGCGCTTTTTTCAGCGCTCGAACCCCCTGGGGCCTTAAACCGATGGCGTTGCATTTGCTCGTGCGGGACTTATTTCCCTCCTTGTCAGCTCTGTCCACCTGTTTCTCTGGCAGGATTCAAAGTTGCGGTTTAGTTCCTTTTCTTTTTTTCTCATTGGTCTGACAAATTTATTCACTCTTTTTACCTGGCGATGTTTTCTTTGTTAACTCGGTCGTGCATTCTCTGACCGAAGGGAGAGGTGACGTCATCCTTTAGTTCATTCCCTGCGTTCATCCATTCGTTCATGTGATTGTTCGTTGCTTCATGCATTCTCCTTTCTGCACGAATTTCGTGTTTCACTGATCGGAAGAATGACAGCGGTGGTCAGTTCATTCTTTAATTTACCCTGTGATTTTTTAACAACCCAACAAGCGGATCTCGTTTGTTAGTTGCCTCTACGCAGACGATATCACCCTGTGGGTCACCGGGGGCAGCGACGGGGACATCCAAAACACGCTGCAGCAAGCCATCAACGAGGTCGTTGCATACGTAGAACCGCGCGGCCTGGCGTGCTCCCCACAGAAATCGGAGCTCCTTCTGTACAAGCCTACTTGGGGAGGTCGACGCCCAGACCCTCACCCGCCCGAGATAGAACTCCACGTGCACCAGCAACGCATACCTACTGTACCTAGCATTCGTATCCTTGGCTTACGCATCCAACATAACGGAAGAAACACGGAGATACTCAAGCAATTAGATAATCATGTACACCAAACCACTCGCCTCATTGCACGCATCGGAAATCGACATCACGGGATGAAAGAAAGCAACCTTATACGCCTGGTAACCGCCTACGCCCTGAGCAGGATCACCTATGTCGCCCCGTACCTTAGCCTCAATGCAACTGACAAGCTCAAACTCAACACCATGATCAAGAGGGCCTATAAACAAGCCCTACATCTTCCCATCACCACTTCTAACGAGAAACTGGACGCCCTCGGCATCCATAACACCATAGACGAGCTTATTGAAGCGCAGCGTATTAGCCAATACGAACGACTCGCCAATTCCACCACGGGCAGGCACATTCTAGGCACCCTAGGCATAACCTACACCACCCAATTCGGACCAAAAGTACCCATCCCTCCAAACATTCGTGCTCAACTAGTTATCCCACCCATACCTCGCAATATGCACCCTGAACACAATCCGGAGCGACGTGCAGAACGAGCTAAACGACTACAAAAGCGTTACGACCAAGCCGCTGACGTAACCTACGTCGACGCAGCAGAATACCCCAACCAAAATGCCATGGCGGTCGTCGCAGTAGCGGGTTCGCAGTACCGCCTCGCCGCGGCCGCATCAATATTCACCACGCAACCCGAAGTAGGAGAAGAAACGGCCATCGCTTTGGCTTACGCGGCTACCAATGCACACTGCATCATAAGCGATTCCAAAACGGCCATTCGTAACTTCACAAGAGGACTGATAGCACCCCAAGCACAGAAGATTCTCTCTGGCACTCCTCCCTCAAGGCAACGCCGCGTGCAGATCATCTGGGCCCCTGGTCACTCGGGTCTGGCTGGAAACGAAGCCGCCCACGATGCCGCCCGAGCTCTCGCACACCGGGCGCATCATCCTTCTCCTGCGTCTTCCGATCCCGACCAGCCCTCTGTTCTGCATCGCGGTCACGCGCGGGACCGAATGGTCACGTTGAGAGAAATTCTCCTTCACTACCGCAGGGAGCGGTTACGCTACCCCCCAGCACACAAAACACTGAGTAAGTCTCAATCTACCACTTGGCGACTCCTTCAGACACGAACCTTTCCGAACCCCGTGCTTTACAACCGCATGTACCCCGATGCATACTCTCCACTCTGCAAAGCGTGCGAGGCCCGCGCTGACCTCGATCATATTATCTGGCAATGCCCCAAAGCCTCACCCACCAACACCTCCCACACTAACACACGCATAACTACGGCCGAGCAGTGGGAGACATTGCTGCTCAGCTTGGACCCAGAGGAGCAGCTCTGGGCCGTCCGGATGGCCGAAGACGCCGCCAGAAAGCAAGGACTGGCCGCCGTCTGAGGAAGGGGGGATTGGGGGTTAGTCTCCCGACCCCCGCCACCCCTGAACCCCATCAAGGACATAACAAAGTTTTATCTCTCTCTCTTGATACATTATTTCTTGGAAGAAATCGTTCGTTCGTTCGTTCGTTCGTTTTTTCGTTTTTTCGTTCGTTTTTTCGTTCGTTTTTTCGTTCGTTCGTTCTGTGGTTCGTTCAGCCATATTCTCTCATAAAATTTAATAGAATGAAATTTCGCGCTGGCGTCTACGGTAGCGTGTTAAGTGCGGCGGTTTATATGGGAGTGACGGTTAATACGTGGGCTTCCCTAAAGTTTGTCCGCATGGCTTCTGAACGGCTTTGTCACTTTTCAAATCGATCACTTCCAACTACAGAGTGCGTTATAAGTTTAACAGATATTAATTTTCGATGTGCGCGGAGACGATTGCACTCACGAGTTTAGAAACGTACGACTGCACGGAAGTTTGGAGAACGAGCCGTCGTAAAGAACGCCTGCGTTGGCAAGCGCGATATTTGGAGATGTACGTTTACTGCCTATTCGGTCATTCCAGCGACGCAGGCGGCGCCACGCGGCCCTCCTCCGAAGCAGTCACCCGGTGATCGAAATCTGCGCCGCAGTTCCGCCACGGTTCGGTCTCGCGGTTGTCATGGGCGCGGCGAAAAAGGGGCAAAAAAAGCGAACAGTAATCGCATGTGCAGCATTGCCGCAGTGCTCAGACCGTGCCGCTAGTCAAAGAGCTACGCTAAATTTCAGTTTATTTGCTCCGCCATACGCTGCTCGAGGCTGCAGACGAGCGTGATCACCCCTGTACGCTACGAGCTCCGTAAATCGTCGCATTTTAAGGACGCTTCTTCTCTTCTTTCAAGTTTACATTTGGAAACGCACTACCGTTTGTTTCTTACTGCACTGCATTAATTTGTTCAAAGCAGGAGTGCTTGAAAAGCAAATATCTGTTACCGGATTGCGCTTGCGTTTACTGTTTGCGATAACGCAGATATACGGCTTGATGCACGCGAGCATTTTCAAGGCCAGTAACGGCATACCAACCTTGGCAGAGCCTGTGTCTGCGCGTACTGCGACGTTCACGAGGCGCGACGAAGGCCCTTGATCGCACTCGTCCGCAGGCAGAGCGATTCGACCTTTGACCTCCGTGTCCGTGACGTACTTGATGCCGCAGCATATGATGTGACCGGCGTCGAACCTATCTACGCCTTCATTTACACACATTTGCGTCTCTTTAGCGAGAGGGAGTACTCACGTACGGGGCAGAAACCTGGAGGCTTACGAAAAGGGTTCTACTTAAATTGACGCCCCAACGAGCTATGGAAAGAAGAATGATGGGTGTAACGTTAAGGGATAAGAAAAGAGCAGATTGGGTGAGGGAACAAACGCGAGTTAATGACATCTTAGTTGAAATCAAGAAAAAGAAATGGGGGGGGGGGGCATGGACAGGAAATGTAAGGAGGAGGGAAGATAACCGATGGTCAATAAGGGTTACGGACTGGATTCCAAAGGAAGGGAAGCGTAGCAGCGGGCGGCAGAAAGTTAGGTGGGCGGATGAGGTTAAGTTTGCAGGGACGACATGGCCACAATTAATACATGGCCGTGGTAGTTGGAAAAGTATGGGAGAGGCCTTCGCCCTGCAGTGGGCGTAACCAGGCTGATGATCATGATGATGATGATGACGACGACGACGACGACGACGACGATGATGATGATGATGATGATGATGATGATGATGATGATGATGATGAGCGAGACGGAAAGTACGGTGTGCAGCGAAACTAGAGGGTCTGACGTGCTTTGCTGCTCGAGATGCTCGAGCTTGCGAGACCGTCTTGTCACCGTCTCGCCTCCTATAGTCGCTGGAACGACCGATACCGTCGGCAGCTAAGCGATATCGTAGCGCCAGAATTCTCGCCATTGATTTTTCAGCAAGAAACTGCATGCGTTAGTGCGCCCCGTTATCGACCGAGGATTGTTCAGCAACCGTGCGCTGGCATCGCGCATTGATCGAACGACCGGACCTACGGCGTGACAAACTGATTTACTCCACTGACTGAAATGAAAAAAAAAAAAAGTCAGTCTTTTTTTTTTCTTTTTGCATCGCTTCCGCTCCCAGGAAATACGTGACGGATTACACGCGGTCGTAAAATACCGTGGTATCAACTGTTGTTTACGCCGTCTCGGCGGCGTCCACCGGAAGTGGTTCTACAAAGAGGACATTAGGGTCGAAGTGATATTGGCGCGCGGGTCTGTTGACGCCTACCAGGAAACGCGGACCGAATGCTTGGAGCTCCATTCTATCCTTCAAAGACGCTTTTGGAACTCTTCGAAGTGCAGGAATTCGAGCGAGAAAGAAGTAAGCAAGGGGCAGGCCAGTTGGGGAAAAAAAAAAAAAAGCGCGAGGAATTTCGCTAAGCGCCCGTTACTTTATCCACCCGACCTTTACTTCTCCATTTCGTTTTCTTTTATTACTATTATTGTTATTAATCTTTCTTTCGTTCTGCTTTCTTACATGCTTCTGTTGTTCATCCTTAGAAGAAGGTGAAAAAGAAAAAGAGAGAATACACTGAAAGCTATGCGGTGCTGCCTACTTTCGCGCCCGGAGTGTTTTATAGGGGCGCAAGCAGTCGCACAAAGACTTTGCCGACCGGCCGAGCTGCTGGCGATGCCCTTCGCCGCGCGAGCGGAAAATTAAATTTTCTTCGCGACCAACTCGAGCGGCGTCCGTGCGCAGTAAGACGAGTCGAAAAAGACGACCGCGCGACTGACTCAGTTAGAGGACGCGGATGAAGGAAAACAAAAGAGAAAAGAAAGAAAGAAGGAAACCAGACAAGCAATAACGACACAGATGGAAGCGAAGACGTAAGTCCTCAGGTCTAGCTTCCTTTGATGCCCGGTTCGGAGTCCCCAGACGAGTTGTTGAAGAAAGGAAAAGAAGTGCGAGCAAGTCTAAACAGAGAGAGAGAGAGAGAGAGAGAGAGAAGCGTGTATGTCAAGCCTTCCCAACGAAAGAATGAATAAATTATTCATCGTGAGTGAAAAATAGCTTATTCGTTGCTTCATCTTGCATCTGTTTTCCTTTCTTGCATTCCGCGCGCGTATCTATTCTAAAGGTGCAGCTTTTCTTGTTTTTTTTCTGTGTAGCGCAACTATCATTTAGGTGCACGTCAAAGAACCCCAGGTGGTCGAAATTGCCGGAGCCCTCCCCCCCCCCCCCCCCCCCCCCGCCGCTACGGCGGGCCTCGTAATCAGATCGTGGTATTGGCACGTAAAACCCCATAATATGTATTTTTTTTATTTATGATTCGTAGGAATACACGGTTTGTCGCGTTCATTGGCCCTTCGCGCTCGGCCCCTATCGTCACAATCAGCCGTCGTCGGCGTCGTCGTCCTCGTGCCGTTTCTCGATCGCCACCATCGCCATGGAACGAATTTAAAAGAAAATAAATTGCGCACTTAAATTGAGGACGACGCAACGAGCTGTGGAAAGAAGAATGATGGGTTTAACGTTAAGGGTTAAGAAAAGAGCAGATTGGGCGAGGGAACAAACGCGAGTTAATGACATCTTAGCTGAAATCAAGAAAAAGAAATGGGCATATGAGCAGGACATGTAATGAGGAGGGAGGATAACCGATGGTCATTAAGGGTTACGGACTGTATTCCAAGGGAAGGGAAGCGTAGCAGGGGGCGGCAGAAAGTTAGGTGGGCGGATGAGATTAAGAAGTTTGCAGGGACGATCATGGCCACAATTAGTACATGACCGGGGTAGTTGGAGAAGTATGGGAGAGGCCTTTGCCCTGCAGTGGGCGTAACCAGGCTGATGATGATGATGATGATGATGATGATGATGATGATGATGATGATGAAATTGCGCACGTCCCACACGCTGTGCTAACCGAGGTCATGCGCGTCGTTCTTGCAAATAATCGACACAGTTTGGCGTTCTTCACGGCGTTACCGCGGATGGATCAACGCGTTCGTGTGCGGCGAACAATTCCAGCCTAACACAAACAAACAACAATCATTAGTGGAGCAGTGGGAGGTACACCTCGCCAGCTCGCACCTGGGGGTGCGGAGGATGCTCCTCCAGCAAGTCCAGAGGGCGTCCGAGCCCAGTGGAGCCCTGGAATAAGGGAGCCCACCCATCGCTCTTTGACCCCTTTTCCCCCACTCCCTTTCTTAATAAAGTTTTTACTACTACTACTGCTTTACTGCGTGGGCGCCACGCAAGCCGCAATCTGAGTTTGAGGCGCCTCGTCGTTGTGGGGCTTCGTATTGAATTAGGGAACTTCGGTTTCTTTAACGTGCCACCCAATGCACGTTCTTCTACTTGTGTTTATTCTTCACTAGGATTTGCTTTTCATTTTTTTCTGCTGTCACTGTAGAAATAAACGCTGTTTAGGTTACGCTCGTTGTGAGTGCACCTTGGCGTGTCGCTGACACATAGCGCTCTGTAATGCATAGCAGGCTATATCATCATCATCATGATCAGCCTGTTTACGCGCACTGCAGGGCAAAGGCCTCTCCCATACTTCTCCAACTACCCCGGTCATGTACTAATTGTGGCCATGATCGTCCCTGCAAACTTCTTAATGTCATCCGCCCACCTAACTTTCTGCCGCCCTCTGCTACGCTTCCCTTCCCTTGGAATCCAGTCCGTAACCCTTAATGGCTATCGGTTATCTTCCCGCCTCATCACATGTCCTGCCCATGCCCCCCCCCCTATTTCCTTTTCTTGATTTAAACTAAGATGTCATTAACTCGCGTTCCTTCCCTCACCCAATCTGCTCTTTTCTTATCCCTTAACTTTACACCCATCATTCTTCTTTCCATAGCTCGTTGCGTCCTCCTCAATTTAAGTAGAACCCTTTTTGCAGGCTATATACACCGCTGTTAAGTGATGCTCTATGCCTACGCTATCTTTCCTTACTGTTTTCTTTCTTTAAAGCGAATCTTTCTTGGTGAATTCTGCCGTACTTTACCGACCGTGGCTGGAGCTGCTGCTGTCTTGCCGACTATAGCTGATACTTTTAAAGAAATATATATGTGAGCGCATGCGCTGTGGCGGAATCGAACCTCGCTCCCCCCAGCACAGCAGCCCGATGCCGTCACCATTCGGTCACATTGACCGGTGTACTTCAGTCGGGCCGACGCCAGGTAGCCCTTTGACGTGATCGTCGCGTGTGTGACATCGCATAGCGCGCGAGCTTCGTTTGCGCCAAAGCCGCATGAATGAGAGAGACAAATCTATAGCATGCGATTACCTGCCACACAAATGCATTTCTTCACATAGATTACTTGGTGCGCATTGGATATACATTGCTTTTCTTTTCTTGTCTGTCTTTCGTAAAAAAAAAAAAAAATTAAACGGGGTTTTACGTGCCAAAAGCAACATCCGCTTACGAGGCACGCCGTATAGTGGGGGAGTCCGGAAATTCGGACTCCCTGGGGTTCCTTAACGCGCACCTAAATCTAAGCACACGGGTCCAATTTCGTATTTTCCCGTGGTGTTGCCTTGCGTCGCAGAAACGTCGTCTTTGTGTGTGTACCGCCTCTGATTAGGCGCTGCGCGAGACGCTTCGAAAGTTAATAATAATAATAATATTTGGGGTTTTACGTGCCAAAACCACTTTCTGATTATGAGGCACGCCGTAGTGGAGGACTCCGGAAATTTTGACCACCTGGGGTTCTTTAACGTGCACCTAAATTTAAGCACACGGGTGTTTTCGCATTTCGCCCCCATCGAAATGCGGCCGCCGTGGCCGGGATTCGATCCCGCGACCTCGTGCTCAGCAGCCCAACACCATAGCCACTGAGCAACCATGGCGGGTGCGTCGAAAGTTGCGCAAAGTTCAATGTTCCGTTGCTGCGAAAATGAAATAAGCCGTCATAACTCGTCTTCGCCGCGCGTATAGTTTTCCCGCTGTCGGCGAAACGCTTCGTCGAAGAAGATGAAACAGACTAGAGAAGAAAAAGAAAACAATGAAAGTCGGGCGAAGTGCTGCGCCTATTATACGCGATAAGGGGAAAGCAACGCGAGAGCGGCCGATTCTGCTCCTTCCGGATCTCAAATTAAATTATGCTCCTCGTTTCGATAAATTAGTGCCTCGCGATAGAATTAATCGCGTTAAGCCCGTGTGCAGTCTTGGCGAGGGTCTCGAGTTTAGCCCCGGCCCGATCGAGGCACCAGCGCGCGGTTTAAGTTTGAAGTTGTAAACGAGGCAGTAACGCTTTTCAACTACAGCTAGCGTTCGATTTTATTGCGCACTCCGCAGTGTTCATCAGAACAAACATATATATATATATATATATATATATATATATAAGAAGAAAATGAGGTTAGTGCTTTGTGAGACAACAGTACAAGGATTGTGCAAGTTCGTCTTTTGAAAAATTGCTACGCTCAGCCATTTTTCTTATATTCGAGCTGATTTGGTCATTTGATTCCTCGGCTGTTTAATACTTCATTAATTTATACCACGCGACATTGCTTGATTGATTGATTGATTGATTGATTGATTGATTGATTGATTGATTGATTGATTGATTGATTGATTGATTGATTGATTGATTGATTGATACTCTTAAAAGTCCGGTACAATTTATTTTCCTTCGGTATTTGGCAATGCTCAATTCAGGGTAGATGGATAGCAAAAATCCACGAAGAATTCTATTTTTTCTCTCTTTTTTTTTGACGCCAGAATTTGCAAGCAGCTATGGCAAATGTTTGCATCAAGGGCCATCCTCGAATGCGCGCCGAGAAGTATTTCAAGATGGCGCCGAACACGCCCCTCCTTGTCCCGTCACCCCGCTGGTCGCATACGCAAACTTGGGCGATGCCCTGCGGCGTTTGCTTTGCTATTGTAGGTTTGAAATGAACAAACGTCCCTGCTCGTATAATCGTCTATAACTATGATGTCTGTAGTTCCTGTAACTTTTTCAGTACTCCAGTATACGCCACAAGGGTGTCATAATACTCGCGGTAGCGCTCGCACGAACGCTTAATTTGGTGCAGATGCCCAAAAACCACGTTTGTTGGAGCATCCATAGCAAAAGCCACACTTTGTGGCCTAGTCAAATGCAGTGACGATAACAATGCCAAAAAGAAACAAATTTTTAATATGCTCGGTGTTACACGAGGTGTATTTGTGATGCTGCGCCGAGCATTATGGACCATGATAGGATAGGATAGGCAGATTTGCAGGCCTCTGCCAAAAGCAAGAAAAGGAGCAAGATCAGGGCGACTGAAATAAATGTATAATCCAAAGGAAGTAATCGCGAATACGACGGACAAAGGACGTGGTAGGTCAACGTATGTCGTAAATTCAAACTGAATCCCGTTTTCTCAAAACACCACTTTCACTGACAAAGATAACTTTTTCCCTCTGCAACCACTGCGCGTTCCTGATAGATTTCCTGCTAATTGTTCCTGTACGCTTGCGACACCTACGGAATTAGATTAAACATGCTGCCACCATAACTTTTAAATTCAGAGGCAGCTTTAGCTGAACGCCTAGGTCCGCTATCCTTAGTGTCTCATTGTGGCTATTAATCCCTCGCTTGCGGCTTCTGCTTTATGCCGTGCCCTACTAGAACGTTTTAATTTTCTTATCACTTCATTTCCCCTTTTTACACTAACCATTCAAATCATAACAGCCTGCTGTCGTTACTAAATAGAATGTTGTTATCTGACAGCGGCTTCTGAGCATGCGCCGTGCCGCTGACACTCCTGTTGGCGTATATTTAACCGGCTTGACACCGATTATTCTGAATGTCTATAAACTTGTACGCCTGGGTGGCGTGGTTGCAGTTTGTGAGCGCTGGGTGGTGCTTTAGTCGCCGCTAGTGCGGGGCAATCAATGCCAATAAATCATCGTCATAATCGTCGTCGTCATCATCATCGTGCAGGGCCGTCGCTGTGCAGGGCAACCAAGTATTGCGTAATTGAGAGTGTAAATAGACAACCGGGAGTCATCGCAACGAAAGTGAGAGAAACAGGAAAAGTGAATCGGACACAAATAATGGAAACGAAGAAAAAAAAAAGAGCATGGAGGTTTAAAAGA
Organism: Dermacentor variabilis; assembly: GCF_050947875.1. Taxonomy (NCBI): domain Eukaryota; kingdom Metazoa; phylum Arthropoda; class Arachnida; order Ixodida; family Ixodidae; genus Dermacentor; species Dermacentor variabilis. The sequence continues at coordinate 53,975,092 of NC_134575.1, forward strand.
ATGCGAAGAGAGAAATTAGAAGGGAAAATCTGTGGCGTAACACAATGGGTGGAATGCCTAAGGTGGAATGCGAAGGTATTATCAACCCAGCGAGCAGCTTAGCTAACGTACACCTTCCACAAGGGCATGTATCTAATGTTTATGGAAGTATGAACCGGACAGCAGTCGAGATAAGCAAGATACATTTAAGGTAAGTATTGGTGCAAAAAAAAAAAAAAAAAAACAGGGAACAGATTGATGGAACCGCATCCGTTACAGGCCTAGGTAGCGCGACACGACGTACATAGATAAGTTTTAAGGAAGAGAAAAAGAACATTAAGGAAAACAAAGATTAATGAGATGTATACAAAAAGGCATCACAGTTTCCCCGTAAGGGCGATGCAGTAAATGCGATAGTAACATCTTGGAATATTACACAAAGCGTAAGACTCGTAGCTCTTGTGGCGGTATGAATTGAAGTAAACCTAAGCTAAGTGAAAACCAGCTGTCTTGTTAGGGTTACTCTGCTTGAATCATGTCATCGAAAAATTGTATTTATATTTATTATCTAAAGCCAACGCCTATCTCGGAGACTCTACCACCACTTCCTATCGGGCACGTTTCAGACCTCTCTCCTGGGCCGATTGCTGGGGTAGTGCGCCGACGCGCCAATGCAAGCATATCATTTTGACGTTTGACCTCTGGTATCGCTTCGCACTTTTAATATTTAAGTCCGAGAATATTTAAGATAGAAGGCATGCGCTGTCGGTGTTTTGCTTCGCGACGTTAGTTTGTGGGCTGGCATCCTCGAAATTCCGAAAGAAATAATTATTCGGAATGCAAGACCTGGTCTGAGCAATATTGGTGGTAGTAGAATGGTGTGGCAATATAACCCGCATGGGTTATATTGCCGCATGGCATGGCACGGCTCTTAGAATATATATATATATATATATATATATATATATATATATATATATATATATATATATATATATATTTATATATATATATATATATATATATATATATGGAGCCTGACGGCGACGGTAGGAGTTTGTTTGGAGCGTCCTTATAATTAATTGCCATCGCAATAAAATTCTAGAATGAAAGGTCTGTCATACGCATACCTGATTACCTGTCGCAGGCCAAGTCTAGAAACTATTTGTCACCATCGCACCGTTTCGAAGGGGGCGTCAGTAAATCATCATCGTCACGCGTTTCATAAGCACGTTACTCCGCTAACCGTGGGGTAACAAAAAAAAAAAAGAGGCGCCGTTCCTCTGCGTCTCAACGATCCGGGAGCCGCCCTTCTTCCGCGCTGAACGCGCTTGCAAAACGCTCCTCATTACCCAGTGCGAGGAAACCGGGCGTTCCCGACATATCCCATCTTCACTGACGCAACTAAACGCCTCGTGACGCAACACTTCTGACGTAATTTTGCCAAGGGCCCAGCGCGGGAACGTATAAACAGCTTATCCTTCGCGCTGCCAAGCTGGGCGATCGTGATGCACAGCTTCTTATTGGAGTTAAAGGGACACTAAAGAGAAAAATGATTTCTTCTGCATCAGTAAATTACCTCTCTGGGACACCGAAAACACCCCTCTTACTACGATAAGACGCTTGGTAAGCCAGAAAAAGCGCAAGAACGAAAGGCCGGTGGCGACGCCTCCTTGAAGTTTCCGCACCTGGTCGCTGTGACGTCATGGATTTGGATGACATCCTCTGGGGCCTACTTGCATATGTAGCGGTACAGATTGACTACATTGTGTTCTAAAGGAACTAAATATTCAACATGGCAAGTTTAGGGAACCCGTACTCTGCCAACGCGGCCCAACTGTGAAAACATACTCTGGAGTCCCTGACGTCACACTGACGTACCGGCGTCGAGGTTTCGGCGCCAAATTCAATACTGATACTCCGACCTCCATTTTCTCATCTAATAATCAAACTATTATTTTGAAATGACTGCCCGCAGTGTTCTCAAACAATGCTTTATTAGTCTAAACTGATTTGTTGTTTCGCTTTAGTGTCCCTTTAACCTTCGATTGAAGCGCGCCTTTTCGGAACGTTAGCGCTCATCCAAAGTAAAACTTGCGTACACAACGCCTACACGTGCATGTAATCGGTAACCTTCACAAATGTGCTTAAGTTTCCGCCTTAGAGGTGCGGGGAGTTCGTCACGTTAACAAAATAAATTCTAATATCTGCTCGACCTTGGATGTTAGCGCTCCGTCTAAGCGCTGCCGAAGTGTTCTGGATTTTCCGAAGTTCTCTATTTAACGAAACCATTGAAGGTCTTCGGCGACTGTACGTGACATCGAGGTTTACCTGTATCTGCGAATCCAAAAATTAAAGAATCATATCCCGAAGGGACAACGTATTACGATGATTTCACCTCTCTCGAGCAAGTCTGGAGACCGCGAACTTTATCTATTATCTATCTCTGCTCTGTATTTTGCAAGGATGTGCTGTTAGCTATTCATTTTGTAATATTTACTTCGTTATTATTATTGATATTACGCGAAAAGGAGCGGCCAACGCTATTATAGGTTACTAAATCGTTCTCCTTACTTTCCTTCTAAAATAAAATAGACAATTTCACGTTGCACGAATGTGCTCGAACGCTTTTTTTTTTTGCTGATACCATGGTGTCCAAACGTTTACTCTAGACTGTGCACGTCAATCAGGTTTAGTTAGCTTTAGATGTGCTGTACCCAACTACGCGCGTAAGAGAGTAAGGCGCAAGCATGCGCCACTTTGCACAGATGTGCTAGGAGAAACTTATCTCCTTGTCTTTTTTTTTTTTTGTCGTTTTTGGTATGCCTTGGCTTGTAGACTTCCTTTTCAGACTGTACAGGATGGTAAGGTTCTAGTGAGTTTTGGACGTTTTACTCGACTAATGTCCGTAACTCGCGGAGGCGCTGGCAGGCGATGACAGAGAGAGGTGTCATCGATCGATTGAGGTATTCGCTCTACTCCAGCCACGCGGAACGAGACAAGCTGAAGAAAGGAAACGCGAAAAATAGAATAAATAACGGTGTTGGAGACATGAGGCGCGAGCGGCTTCTCGCCGGCTCCGGTGTTAGCGCGAAAAGCCGCGGCCGAGACATGTCGACAACTGTTCGGCGCGAAAGGACGCTTTCGTCTACAACAACTTCGCCCACTGCTTAGCTCCCTGTGATCCTCTGCTTACGTGGGTTGTGTCTCGCTTCCCGAACTTCGCGCTTTCTTTCTTTATTTTTCTTTTTTTCTTTTTTTTGAAGACGCGTGTCAGTGGTTGTCGCTGTGTGCCAACTTCCGGTCGAGGCTGCCGCCCCTTTCATCACTTGTCGGCGGTGTGCTCTCGACAAGCGTCCGTTAGCGATCTCTCTCCTTTCGTTGTTTTGTCGTTCGTTCTTTGCCTCGCTAATCGCAGTTCATTCCGTCTGATGTGAAAAAGAAACACCTTATACGTTTTTCGAGTTTTCGTATTCAGAGTAGTACAGGCGCCTTATATTTGCAACCTCGCTATTAATTAAGTAGAGCACTTATTAAGACAGACAGACAGACAGACAGACAGACAGACAGACAGACAGACAGACAGACAGACAGACAGACAGACAGAGATAGATAGATAGATAGATAGATAGATAGATAGATAGATAGATAGATAGATAGATAGATAGATAGATAGATAGATAGATAGATAGATAGATAGATAGATAGATAGATAGATAGATAGATAGATAGATACCTATTGAAGTCTATGGATGATGATCATGAAGATTTCTATTGACATAGTTTTCGAAACGGGGTGGCGTCAAATATTAACGTAGCCTGCTTGAGTTATTCGGGTTTTATTACATCTATTGCAGTATAGCATTTTTCCTATCCCTCCTTCATCTCTTCTCTCTTCATTGAAAGCTCTATCTCTATATTCTACAGCTACCTATCCTTGTAACCACCCTGGCTCTATCGATTTCTTCCCCGCTTTTTTTTTTTTCATCAGTATTCTATACGTCTCTGGCTTACCTAGAATTATATTTGGAATTATAAGGCATTCCGGAACGGCCAAGGCGTGGGCGGGAACAACTGCGCCAGCGGCGACATCTTGCGCCGCTTTCTTCAATCGCAACGCGTTAGAAACACCAGACTTGCGTGGCTGTTGTAAATAAACGGAACCTCCCCCCGCCCCCTAAAAAAAAAAATACCTTTGACACCCCAGGGATTATGTTGCCGTTGACGACTTTGCACCGGTTACCATTCGATGACTCCAGTACTTGATTCCACGTAATCTGGTTAGAGTCTGACTCACTATAGGGCACTCGCTCACTTCGACGTTTCCGGTAATCCGATGTTCCGTCGAGTCGTATCAACACGGAGGAGAAAGTCCCTTCTCTTCGGAGCTCGGAGAGTGCGCAACCCGTGACGACAACGTCACGTCTTTTTAAGGGCCGAGGGACTGACGTAGGCATCGCCAGGGGATGGAAGACTTTCTTTGCTGCGCCACCGGTACTGAACATGCCTTCCGTGTGAAGGAGACAGCAGGGATCTTGCCGACTAGTCTTAACAACCGATCACACTGCGCGACATGGCACCTACAGGCGGAATCGTTTAAACCTTCGTGGGTGCTTGGCGGTCTTTTTCGCTCCGCAATGATTGTTTTCCAGTAGCGCGAACGCCTGCCGAAGTGTCAAATTATGCTTATCGACTGTTATTCTTTTTCTCGTCATCTCGCTCACCCCTAGCAGAGAAGCGCCCACGC